>NC_087202.1:117187477-117234863 GCF_015104395.2 Macrobrachium nipponense
GTAGGGTCGGACGGCCATGACTCACCCAAAACGTTTGTCAGTGGATAGAAGTGGACTAGCTTCTTCTGCGGCCCGAACACAATACGTTGGAACCGGAGGAAGAGGAAAAACAGGAGTTTTCTGGCTTCGTATGTGGAGGTGGTTGATTTTGATTCGTCAATTCAATAAACCACCTTTTGAGGAGCACGGAGGCACCTGCCAGTATGCTTCCTCCGGGAATTGATATGGTATTGGAATTGAAAAAGGATATGAGGTTGTTGTATGACTTACCTTGCTCAAGTCATGCAGATTGCTGGAAGGGATTAATTCGTTAAGATCAAATAGATCATTTAAGTTTATTCCCCTGTCATTGATGAAACATGGGAAATATTATGCGATATCTATGGTTCCTTTGCTATCTAGACAAATTAACCCAGATGTGGATTAACCTTGGATCAAGTTAAGATGGAATGCCCATCGATGACTTGTCAGGAGGCTGCTACTTTGGAAGCAACAGCTTCTTTTATCTTTCAGACTGCTTCATGGTTGCTCCAATCAGGTTCCAAAGCAATTGCGGACATGACGAATTTGAGTGCCAATGTTTGGGCTAATATCCTGTTGATGAGGAGAGATGCAGCATTGGCTAGATTAGGCTGCACTATTGGCTTGGATTCCTTGTTAGCAATGAGGAATGGGGGGTGGGGGATCCTTTGCAGATATCCTAGAGTTGCAATTGCTGTTGCCAAAGGGCATACTGAAAGATGCTATAGATAGAAAAAGGATGGATACCAACAGGCAGTTAGGAAAACATCTGGAAGCTAGGCTAATTCTAAGATAGCAGCATAGACCTCTGAAGAAATCAGTGGAGACATTATATCACCTAATAGATCAACAAGACCTTCTTCCCAAAGAAGTTAGCTCATCGGCCCTTCACAGTAGACTTAACAGAGGAAGGGGTACTTTTTTGGCCAAAAAGGCAATTGCTTTAATTGCGGTTATGGAGCATATTAGAGTTGCACTAGAACTGATTTTTTTTTCTCAATAATGCTGTGGCTAAATTTTCTCAGTATTATGCACATGATTTCCTGTGTATGTAGAATGCTAATGATATGTGCTTCATTAAGCATGAACTGTAATTGTTGGGATAATATGATCCTGTTTGGGTGTTGAAACCATCACAGGATATTTATTTATATAAAAGATTTAAAAATTAGATTCATGTTTCTTAAATGTGCTTGTTTATGAATTGGCTAATGCTGGAAGATTTTGTGTTTGGTCATCTTTCATGAGCCTATTTCAGTGCAGTTCATCATTAGTGTCTGTGGTCTGTTTACTATGTGCTTTTTTTTGTAAATGCAATGCCAGTATCTTTATTCTTGATGGATCAGTTCACTGAAGACTATCTGGCCCTTGAGACACCCTCTTAGATAAATTGTACATATGCTCAGCTGTCATGTTGATGAGGAGCCTTTTCTTAATAATTCTTGAGAGGAAAGTTCTCAAGCCCAAGTCCATTGATGAATTAACAGTAACTAGAATTTTAGAGGTAGGTTTGAAAGCTTGGCATTTTAAGGAGATTGATAGTTGGACTATAACAAAACCCAACCCTTTTCTGCTCTTGATTGGCAAATAGATCTTGTCTTTTGTAAATTTGTTACTCTGGAAGTAAACCTGGAGAGACCATAAATGACGCTACTCATACTGGTTCATAGGGATAAGATGGGGGCCCCAGTTGGGATGCAGCTGGAGTATGAACATATACATCATGGTATTCTTTCTTCAAGAAACTGGCGATGGATTAGGATTTGTCTGTTCTTTTTTTTTTGGTCATTGCAGAGCTGCATGAACAGTCACGGTCCATTTTTAGGTTGAAGCCCTGGTTAGACTGAATGATGCAAGATATCCTTCTATTGCATGGAATTTCACTGAATAAACTTGGTTTGTCCCCATCTAAGGGTCTTTTGTTAGGACTTGCTACCCATTTATATTTGATTCCATATTCCTTTGAGTGTTCCACTTTGGGACCATGGTTTGTTTGAGAAATTTGGGATTTAATCATAGGTAATAATACTTCTGGTGTTTATCATGAAACCCTGGGTTCTTCAGAAAAGAATAGTCGAGAAGTAGGTAATTTTGATGATTGTCCTCTACAGCCAAATCAATATTGAATGTTAAGAGAAGTTTTTGCAGAAATCGTGTTGAGCTATGAATTATTTTGTAGTTGAATATAATGATTCTTGTATCTAGGATGCACAGACTTGGAAGAGTGTTAACTGACAAGGGTTGCATGCAAAGAAAATATTCCCCACAAGGAGACAGGGATGCACCAGAACAGTTTTGTTGCTGAAATCAGAATGAGGCCCAAGAACTGGTGAGAGAAACTGGTTAACAGCTGATAGTCGCAGAAAGCTAATGTATGGATTCTGAAGTAAAACTTAGAAGTAGCAGGCCTTCAGTCGGTTTCATTGATAGTGAAACATAGTTTCTACATTCAAGCACTTGTGGGAATTAGGGGGAAGAGTGGGTGAGCAATGCACAACCCCCTCCCCAGGTGTCTTACTTTTGAATGAGCTTAGGGTTTATGTCTACAGAATATGTCAGTTTATTGTAAACATGACTGGCACACATGACCATTAGGAAGTACAAAGTTTTAAGTTTTATAAAAATAAAATACTTAATTACATAGCTATTATTTCTAACTCATGCGGCAGCCTTTTTTGAAAATCGCAGCAGCGCTTCAATTGTTTAGTGTAAGTGACTGATCCTTCCCACTATAATTGGGAATACTGGAACAACGTAGCAGGTGTTTGCAGCAGTTCTTTTCATTGGTTTCGGTTGCATTGACTGGATATCTGTGAAGTGTTGTTGCTTTTTTGAGTGCCCTTCAAGCTTTGATCAGCTTTTTAGCTATGATTTTAGTTCTTGTTTATGCTATTGTAGCAATAGTTGCAAGACCAGATTAACTAAATCCCTCTTATGAATTGCATACAATTTGCAGTAAGTGTAGGGAGGACAGGATTGCAGTAAGGAGAATACCTTGTGTAGAATGTAAAGATTGTGATAAGAAGTGAAAAGTACTTAAAGCTCACCTTAAATTTAGAAAGGTTTAGAAAGAGGAAGGTTGCGTGTAGAGCCCCAGATAAGAGCTTCACTTAGCCTAGACACTACACTAACCTTGGCTTAGAAGACACCTGCTATTCATTCTTCCCCTATTTTCACCTTTTCTCCTATTACTAGCCCTCCTAACTTTTTTCAACCAAATACTCCTGTGCCTGGCTCCCTTGCTTCCAGGAAAATGTTTGCAAAAGTTGTGCAAGTATAGGGGATGGCTACTTTTCCTGCTGGTACATGTAGATGAAAACAAAGTTCCTGTCATATTCCCACCTGGGAGGAGACATGGTGGAAGCCCAAGGAGGCTGGTGGGGTTTTGCCCATTGGGTAGTTGTTCCCTCAGTTGAACCTGTTGCCCATTCCTGGATATCAACAGAAAGCCACTGGAAATGTGTCTCACTGGAAGTAGTCAGTTGTCATCTAGTTCCGAGAATGCAGGAGACACGCCACTAACGCTTTCCAGACTCCCTACTCTTAGTTTCACTTGATACCATTAATCAAAAACAAGCTAAAGGATGCAGCTGACCCTGGCAACTACCGCCAATTGCAATCACAACGATCGCATCGAAGATACTTGAGTCGGTTCTTCTTGTGAGACTTCTCCCCTTTCTACACACCACTGACAACCAGTTCGGGTTTAAAGCAAACCACTCAACCTGACACCTGCATCTACTTACTGAAAGAATTGCTGAACTACTACCTATCATCAGCATCTCCGGTTTTCCTGTGTTTTTCGTAGATGTGAGAAAAGCATTTGACAGAGTAAACTACCTGAAGCTATTCCTGAAGCTGCATAAAAGGGGCGCACCCCTATATTTAATTGGCATTTTACATTGCTGGTTCTCCACACAGCAATTCTGTGTCAAATGGGCAACGTATTATCGTACACCTTCGGCTCCCTAAACGGGCTTCGGCAAGGGGCATTCTCTCTCCATACCTGTTTAATACGTACACAGATGCCTTGAATGTCAAACTGAACTCACTCCCAATCGGATGCACTGTCAATGAAACAACTATAAACAACCTCTGTTACGCCGACGATATGGTTTTGATTTCCCCATCAGTGCATGGCCTCCAACGGACTCATCGACAACTTGCCGCCAATATGCAGAGGAATTTGATATAAATCTACAACGAAACCAAGACCCAGTGCATGTCGCTTCTCCCGAGATCGCTTAAGCATATTGCAGAACCACAAATTTTCCTCGGAAACCATCGGCTGGAATTTGTGCGCGAATTTCCGTATTTGGGTCACATTATTACCGACGACCTAAAAGATACGGCAGACATTGAACAGAGGCGTCGTAAACTATGTGCAACTGGCAACATGATTGCAAGGAGGTTTGCCTTCTGTCACCTGAGACGTGAAACTGCTGCTCTTCCGTTCGTACTGTTTACAGTGATCTATGGGTGTTCCCTCTGGAAGAACTATACCCGAGAGACCATGAGACGTATCACTGTTGTGCACAATGACATTCTGAGACGCCTCACAAACACTCCACGCCTACATCCATTTCCGCCACACAGATGTTCTTAAGAAAACCACCCTGGACACAAAATTTAAAAAATCATTGTAAGGCGAACAATGTCCAGCCTGGTACCCCGAGTGAGAAACAGCGGCAACTCGCTCATACAAAGCATCCTAAGGAGTGAAGCAAGAAGAAGATCTAAATTGTGGGAAAGATGGAAAATGAGGCCTTTGTCCCGTAAAAGGACTTAATCTCTGTATTAGCAAGATGTCATCTGCAGATTTTGTCATTATTATATTTATAGCTGATATTTTATTTTTTCATTATTTCTGTGATTACTATCAAGTTAAAGTTTTATATATATGTATATATATGTGTATGTGTGTATGTATGTATATGTGTATGTGTGTGTATATGTGTATATGTGTATATATATATATATATATATATATATATATATATATATATATATGTATATATGTATATGTATATATGTATGTATATATGTATATGTGTGTATATATGTGTGTGTACGTATATATATACGTATATATGATGTATGTATGTATGTATATGTGTATGTGTGTATATATGTATATATATATACATTCAATTTATGTACTTAGCCCTCTGGACCAGACTACTGTAACCATCTAAGGTCTCTAGTGAAATTTAAAGCTATATGTGGTGCATAACTGTTATAACTCTCAATGCATTTTTTTTTTTCCTCACCAATATTATTACTATTACCAAGTATTATATTAACTATCTTTTATGCTACCTCAGCTATTTTTGTTGGATAAGTGCCGATTACTAATTTTTCCTATCATGTTGACTCATATATCTAGATTGTGAATGTTACTGTGTATTTTGTATGTTCATTGTATATGGTCTTGGAACCGAAATAAAGATATTATTATTATTATTATTTTATGTCCCGCTGAAGAGACATGCTGATGATGAATGTCGTTCTTTGCTTCCAGCCAAGTGGTATGAGGAGGCTTCCCCTCATCCCACAGCCTGCAGCTATGCTGTGGCCCCCTCCCTGCCTTGGTCCAATATCCGCATTTTACTTGGAGCAGTCAAAAGTCCTCTTCTGAGCACCCTCATGTTGAGTGCCGTTATGTAACCACCAGATACCCAACGAAACCTCTCTGGTTCCCGTTGCCTTTATCCAGACGCCTGGCTTCTTTTGAGCGCCCTGAACCAACTCTTCAGGATACTTGTCTCTGTCTTCTGAGTGCCAGCTTCCACTTCCAGATGTGGATCTCCTCCTTTGGACCCCATGATGAGCCGTCCTTGGCCACCCATTAAACAGCAGTTAGCTTAAATTTTGTGCTTTCTCAAGAAAACTTCCTCTGTCTCCGAGATGTCTCATGATTTGTCATTGTCTCCATCTCCTTAGGAGAAGAGGAGCTTGATCATGGAACCAGCCCCTCCTTCTGCCCCTCTCCTTTGGTATCTGCTTGCGAGCTTTCCCGTCTTTTTCACTTCAGCTGTCCCAGTTTCACCTGCCTTGACCTTGCTGATGAGGAAAAAACCATCTAGATGGTAGATCTAGGCTCCCCTAAGATAGTACTCTCTTTCGTCCAGAAAGGCTCTGAAGGAAGTTAATGATTGCTTTTGGCTAAGGACAGAGCAGGCAAAGCTTCTTGCTCTACTCCCGAATGGGCTTAGTATGTAGGAGGTATTTGTCCTATGTCAACAGAGAAGCTCCTTTGGGAGTCGCTGCCTCCTCCTAAAGATGACTTCTCAAGCTTCAGCGACTAGTCAGATGCTCTGCGTTTTGTTTGCTGAACTTGACGACCCTGTGAAGGACCTCTCTTAAGGTGTTTTGAGGTCTCCAGTTTCTTGACTGGATAAGTCAAGAGTTCTGGCCAGGAAATTGAAGATTTCAAGGAGTTGGGAGAACAACATTGCCTCAGACTGGGGGCGTAGGAGTTATTGTCTTGAGCAAGACAAGGTCATCAGGGATGGCTCAATTGAGATTGCAGCTCTTTTTCTCCTTGTGAGAGGTTGAAAAAGAGGAAATTGGTGCCCCTTTAACAACTAAAGGGGTTTACACCGACCCAGAGATCGGCCTTTTTGATTTTCGCCGTTGGACCCACATCATCTTTTCCCCGCCCGCACTTAAGATCCACTCTCATATTCTTCTGTACACCCAAGGATTTGTCTGCATTTGTGCCCAAGATGGCCTCTCCTTCAGCAGCAGCAGCCCTTTCGAGGAAGTAAGCCAAGGTCACAGCCCAGAAGCCGCTCTTATGTCTGTTTTTCTCTTCCAGAGCCATCAAAAAGGGTTCAACCAAGTTTTCTTGTCCAAGAAATAAGACTGAGGTCCTTTGTGTGCAGTTGGAGCCAGACTCCTCAAGTTTCTGCAGAGCAGTGATAGCCATTGATTGCCAAGGTTCTGAAGGAGGGCTATGCCATCCCATTCACGAAGAGCCCTCCTTTAGTCACTTCCCGTCACCTTGAAGGCCTGCTCAAAAGGATTAAGAAAGAAAACATTTGGCACTTCTGGAGTGGGTATTATCCCCTCATCGGAAAGAGAGTCATAGAAGAGGTTGATGACATCTGCTCAGAAGGCTTCTGCAACCTTTTTATCATCCCCAAAACATTAATTGTGGGCTTTGAGACCACCCCTTGACTTAAATGATTATACATCAGTTTAGTCAGAGTTATTTTATTTATATTATTTTCTGCATTTTATGAAATGTGGTTGATGTGCAGTGTATAAGGGAGATTCGATTGGAGAGGAGATACAAGAAAAGCCCTAACGGTGGAGGGGACAAGTTGAAGATTGGCTATTGTTGTTTGGAGAAGATGTAAATTACCAGGCGATAAAGATAAGAATGAACTTCAAAGGGTGAAAGCCCCAGAAGTAGTAGAAGGAATAGATAGAGGTGAACTTAAGGGTACAGAGGGTCCAAAAATAATCTTATCCAAACTAGATGAAGCCTACCCAAAAGACAGACTAATGGAGAATTACAGTAGAACGAACAACTATATTCAAATAGGAAGAGAATTGAGTGAAGCAATGAGGGACTTTTTATTAGTATGAAAAGGCAGTGTCAGAGTATGACTAAGCAATGGGGGGGGAAAAGCACACTTGAAGGGTTTTCATGTATTGGAAGAAGGAAATTTCATGGAAAATAAAAAAACAAAAAACGGTACAGACAGCCTGCGGTTGCCGTCGCCATCGGTTAGCTGTGTTTCGGTTTTAACGGCGCTGTAATTTCATAAATGAAATTTAAAAGTTAGCCTAATTCTTAGGAATCATGATTATGGCCAATATTTAGTGTTCAAACTCTAGAAGAAAGCATTTATCAGCATTTTTACCGACTGTGCCAAAACTTACGTGAAACTTCCCTTTGCGCAAGGGGATCTGGAACCGAACATCGCGAAAGTTCCGGGGTATTACTGTATCCATCTTTTCCTCTGTTCTTTTAAAAAGTTATCCTTTACTTCGCTTTATGTAGTAATACTGTATGTAGTCTTGTATTACTAGTATTTGTGTTATAAATAAAATACAAGCAAACCTATCATGTTTTGGTTTGGTTTTGGGAATAATAAGCTGAGGGCAGAGGTAAGATTATTTCGTCGTATTTAAAGATTATTTCACCGTATGTAACTCATTTCAGAGCGATTTTCTTGCTTCTATTTTAGCGTAAATTAATCTTAGAAACTATTCATATGTGACAAAGTTATTTTTTCTTTATATGAAGTGTTTTTAAGTTGAGAATTGAAGTAAATATGTGAACTAGACTTAGTTTGTTTTTCGTTAATAGATGGTGCTATTGTCTGGTTATCGGTAAATATTTTGGTACTTGCTGAAGCACTGAGAGAACCTCCTAAAATACAAACATAATGAATATGCATCTTTTCTTTGGCTCTTTTAGAAAAGTTGTTTTACTTCACTGTATTCAATAGTAGTGTATGTAGTCTCATATTACTATGTATAGTATTATTATTATTATTTTTAATAGGGCTTAGTATAGTACGTATTATAAATACAAACAAAGCCATCTATGGTTTTTTTTTTGAAAAATCAGCTAAGGGCAAGAGGCAGGGTTATTTTGCCCTACTTAACTAGATTCAGAGCAATTTTCTTGCTTCTATTTAGTGTAAAAAGGTTATTTTTTGTTGTATGAAGTGCTTTTTAAGTTGAAATATGTATGTCTTGTTATGAACTCGATTGTTCTTTTTTCATTAATCGATGGTGTCAGGAGCATGTTATTTTCTGTAAAAAAAAATGATTATGTTTGTTATTTTCATCCTATTTCATAATACAGGTAGTTGTCAACTGTTATTTTCATCCTATTTCATAATACAGGTAGTTGTCAACTGTTATTTTCATCCTATTGTTCATAATACAGGTAGTTGTCAACTGTTATTTTCATCCTATTTCATAATACAGGTAGTTGTCAACTTGCGACTGCAATTGGTTACGACCAACCAGTCGTAAATCGACTTGGATGTAAGTCGTCCCATGTTAATTTACCATAAGAATTTTATACTAGCCTAGCCTACACTAGGGTAATCAGTACCATCTTTATGCCTAGCCTACACTATGCAGCATACTTTATACATAGTATATGCCATAGTAATGATTAATTTCAAACTAATTCTCTAGGTTCGATGCACATTGTCTTATGATAATACAGTACAAAGAGAAATTGAATAACATTTAACAAGTTAGCCTTGCGTATACGATGATGATGTTATCTTGGTACATCATTTATCGTATATATGTGAATATAGTAGCCTAACCTACAGTGTACTGTATATACTACAATGAGATATAATTTAGTAATTTATTAATATAAGCCAATTTTTGGAGGTTCAGTGCATTCTGACTATGATATAGTATCAGTAGAAAGAACAAAAATTGGACATGAAACTGGAATCAGTTTTGGACCGATGTCAGCTGCTGATGGAACTACGTATATTTATGAAATAGAAACAATGATATAAATCTTTTTCCGTGAATCTACCAACAGTTTATACATTACCATATCCAATAAGATTGTATGTATTCTAATAATATATCATAATGTTTTGGTTTGGAATTCAGCTGATGGTGAATACGATTACAAGAGTTTATTTCTCCGTACGTAACTCAATTCGGACTGAATTGCCTTACTTCTAGTTAGCGTGAAAATATCTAGATACTTTATTTATATGAGACAAGGTAATCTGTCATTATACGTGTTTTTAAGACGAAAATATGAATTAAATATGTCTCATGAACTAAAGTATTTTTTCGTTAACAGATTGTGTTGTGGGCATGTTTATTGTGTAGAAATATTACGTGATTACGTTCGCTATTTTTTACTTCGTTTTATCGTAGTACGAACATTACCATTACGTTATTTATCTTTTTTTGGCATGAAAACAACAGTAAAATTTGTTCTTTCAAGACCTGAAGTTTTGATTAAAGTGATTTTCTCTCAGTATTATCTATGATTGTGCTTAATGGCGTAAGTTTCCTGGAGTTTTGTCCTTGTGCTGATGCACGATATAGTCATCAGTACCTTGAAAATGTTTGAGCTTTTGAATACGACTGATTTTAGGGACCTCTCTTCTAAAACACTTTTCCTTTTCTCGCTGGCGACAGCCAAAAGGGTTGGTGAAACTGCAAGCACACTTTTCTGGTTGCCAGATCTGGGCAAGACATGATTTTCTCATACCATTCCCAGGTCTTTCCTTTTGAAGTTGCTAGTGGACTTTTTCGGTAATGTAAATGAGGAATTAGTCCTTTGCCCTGTTAACCCTTTTTTAACACCTAAGGGGTGGTATAATAAAAGTTATCTCCCGTGTGCCGAGGGGGTTTCCGGAGTGAGGGCTGAAGCGGAAAAAATATTTTTTTTTTAAATCGCAACGTGCTTAGTTTTCAAGATTAGAGTTCATTTTTGGCTCCTTTTTTTTTTTTGTCATTGCCTGAAGTTTAGTATGCAACCATCAGAAATTAAAAAAAAAATCTCTATCATATAAATAAATAATGCGTATATGGTAGCGCGAAAACAAAATTTCATATACAATTGTATTCAAATCGAGCTATGAGCAAAACGGTTTTAAAGCTAATCGAGTTAATTTTTGTTGTTGTATTGTACACTAAATTGCGATCATTTTGGTATATAACACATTGTAAAACGATCAAAGCAACACAGAAAATATTATCACAAAATATGCATGAATTCGTAACGCTCGGACGTAAAAAAATGTTTTTTTTTTTTTTTTTTTTTTTTCAAAAATTCACCATAAATTTAATTATTGTTCTAGAGACTTCCGCCAATTGTATCATAATGAAGCTAAAATGATTGAATATTACTATACTGTAAGAGTTTTACCTTACAATTGCAGTTTTCGACCATTTCGGATGAGTTAAAGTTGACCGAATGTCAATCAATTTCATAAGTGACTTACCGAACAGTTACATAGCTTATAGCTTCTTACCTACGGCAGTCGAAATTCAAATTGTTGGCGCCAGCGGCGTTTGCTATCTTAAGTATAGGTGATACAAGACCCGCCCCACATCCGGGAACCCTGGTACTGCTAGCCTTCTACCGTCAATTTTCGTTTCTGCCGCTCACGGGTACACCTGTGAGATTTTCGCTGCACGTCTCCTGCGTCGCCATTTTGGATTTTGGTTTTTTTTGTTTTGTGATGTACAAGTTTTGGTTTTTTTCTTGCCAGTTAGCTATCTCTATTCAGTTTTTTCGTCATTATTGCTAATTATGTCAGATTCTAGTTCATCTGCTGTAAGGTTTTGCAGCGCTGGCTGCAAAACAAGATTAGCTAAGTTATGTCACGATCCGCACTCTAAGTGCACTAAATGCAGAGGACAAAATTGTAATGGTATGGATGTGACATGTGATGAATGTAAAGAATTGGATGAACAGGGATGGAAGGCGGTTAGATCGCATGCTGAGAAAATGGAGAAAGATAGGAAGATGAAGGCAGCTCTTAGGGCTAGTAGTAAGAATGGTTAGAAACTACTCCTGTTCCTTCGGAGACAAATAGTCTTCTCTTGCCTCTCCTTTATTAGAGAATATTTCTCCAATTAATAGTCCTCCTACTTCTCCTTTGATTACCCCTGTTCAAGTTGCCCATGTTTCCGAACCCACACCATTGCCTTGCTTGAGTCTAAGATTGGATAAAAAAAGTTTCGAAGTGTTAGCTGAATCAGTTATGAAGTTAGGAATGTCTTTTAAAGCTTTCGTAGATAGTACAGTGAAATCTAGTGCAGTGCAAAGTGTTAATGTTGCGCCTGAGGAGGCGGTTGTCCGTTCCCCCTCGACTCCAGACGAAGGTCACTGTCCCGCTCCCCCGCAACCGGGAGAAGACATACCGGAGGTCGGAAGGAGTCTGGGGGAGTTTGCCCACGGTCAGCCAGCCCCCCCGTCGACTCCGTCGACTCGCGGGTGTCGTCCAAAAAGATGTGGAAAGGTGTTAGTGTTTGTGATTCTCGTCTGTCTTCTGATTCGGAAGTGCAATCGCCATGTGCGCAAAAGGCGAGGTGATTTGGTGTCTCGACCGTTAAAAAGACATTCGATTCTTGCGGGTGATTCGTCACCGACTCCTGTTAAGAAGTCTAAGAGGCATTGGAGTCCTCAACCTTCGTGTAGTTTTGCTCCGGATGTGATATTTAGTGAATCTCCTCCGCAGTCGCATTTTTCGGCTAAAGCAATGGCTCTCTGACTAAACTTCGTGATAATTCACGATCGCTCGACTCTCCCAAGCGAGTCTCGGTCGCAGTTTTTTGTTTTTCAGCTTTCGGCCTCGCCTCGTTCGACTCGTATACTGTCCAGAGAAGCGTATTCGCTCGTCTTTGTTCGACTCCCCTCGCCGTGAGTCGATAGGAATTTCGACTGGGTTGTTCGCCGGTGTCGACTCGTGGTGCGGAGACTTCACCTGTTAGAAAGAATCGTTCTTCGACTGAAAGACCATCGACTTCCTACAGTGTTAGACGATTCTACCTTAGCTCCATTTAAGAAGCATTTCCAGGATCTTATGAGTTTGTTGAAATCCTCCACCGGGGTAGAACATAAGCCTGATTTCGACTCTGCTTCCGTGCAGTCTGAAGAGGAAGCTTTGGATCAAGATGACAAGGATTCGTCGGCTTATTCGAGTCTTCTTAAATTTTTCCTGTCCACTTATCCAGATTACTTTGAAACCTGCTTCTCCAGGGGTCTTCACCGCCCTTCAATGTTCGTTAAAGATAGGAAGACAGCGTATTCGTCTACCTAAACTGGTTCTTTCTCAGTCCTCAGAAGCAGGCCCTTAAGGAGTCACGAGTGGCTTTCTAAGAAGAGGGAAACAGGTAAGGCTTCGTTGCTTTCCCACCTTCTAAGCTTCAGAGTAAAGCGTATCGCTTCTACGCAACTGGAGAAGTTCCTTCTTTGGGAGTGTCTGCCTCCTCCTCCCAGGGAGACTTCTCCGGTTTAGTGGACTCACACCGAAGAGCAGCTTTTTCGTCAGCTAAAATTTTGTTTTCTTCTTCAGAGCTGGACCATTTGGTGAAGAATATTTTTAAAGTAGTTTGAGGTATTAGTTTTTTGGACTGGGACTATTGCCTCTTTAGCTCGCAAGATTGGAAGACTGTCAGTCTTTAGAAGAAGATTTTGCCACGACTGGTTAGGAGTTCTGTCCTGTGCGGATAAGGCTGTTAGAGATGGTTCAGGAGAATTAGCAGCCCTTTTCACAATGGGGAGTGATGAAGAAGAGAGAAAGGTGGTGTTCTTTCGTGTCTAAAGGAGTCACTAATAACCAGAAGTCGGCTCTCATGTTTGCTCCGCTCTGTAAATCTCATCTTTTCCCTGAAGAAACCATTCAACAAATTCTATCGGATTTAGAAAAGAAAATCTACTAATGATCTTCCTTCTTCAGTCTTCCAGACGTCCGAAAGAGCCTACTCCGACAGGAGCTAAGTCTTCTCCTCTTAAGAAGCATCCCTTTCGAGGGAATAAACCTAAGTGGCAACGACCCAGGACTAATTTGCGTCCACAGTACAAGTCCTCAAAGAAACCTCCCCCCAAACCCTTCGGACAAGTGAGAAGCCGTTCCTTCACGTGCAAGTAGGGGCAAGACTCCATCTTTTTTGGGAAGAATGGAGTCGAAGAGGTGCAGAGCAATGGGTAGTTCAAGTTCTTCGAGAGGGATACTCGATTCCTTTTGTTTTAGATCCTCCTCTCTCCGATACACCATCAGCTTAACAGCATATTCTCCAGGATCAGAGAGAGCTTTGGCTTTAGCAGCAGAGGGTCAATGCGCTCATCAAGAAGGGAGCAATAGAGGAAGTCCTCGACAGTTCTCAGGGATTCTACAACGACTCTGTGTAGTTCCCAAAGCCTCGGGAGGTTGGAGGCCAGTGCTAGATGTAAGCGCATTGAACCTTTTTGTGCTGAAGACAAAGTTCAATATGGAAACAAATCATTCTGTGATGTCGGCACTTCGCCCAGGCGACTTGGGATGGTGGGTGTCCCTGGACATGAAGGACGCCTACTTTCATTTGGTCCCGATTTCACCAGAGTTCAAAGAAGTTCCTGAGATTTGTGTTTCGAAGGAGGACGTATCAATTCAGAGCCCTTTGTTTCGGCCTTTCGACGGCCCCGTCAAGTATTTACTCGTGTTCTTGCTCCATTGGGGAAATGGCTGCATATGTTGGGCATAAATGCAGCATTTTACCTGGACGACTGGCTTCTCAGATCTGGGTTCGAGGACACAGTGGCGTGAAGGATTTACGGAAGACACTGTCATTAGCGAGTCAATTGGGAATTCTCATCAACCTGGAGAAGTCTCAATTAGTTGCCGTCCCAGAAGATCCCCTATTTGGGGATGATTCTGGACTCTCAGACTTTTCGGGTTTTTCTGTCCCCGCCCCAAAAGAATAGAATCTTGCCTCAAAAAAGTGAGCCATTCCTGAATCGTCAGTCCTCCTCCGCCTTGGAATGGATGAGTCTTTCTAGGGACGTTATCATCAGTAGAGACGTTTGTAAAGTTGGGTCGTCTTCACATGAGATCTCTTCAGTTTTATCTCAAAGCGAGTTGGTGTCGGAAGTCTCAACCAGACACGTATTTTCGTCCCAGTGTCGGAAGAGATCAAGAACGACTTGAGATGGTGGATGTCGAGGGAAAGATTGCAAGAGGGTCTCTCCCTGACATTAAGGAACCCAGACGTAGAATTATACTCCGACGCATCGGACAGAGGTTGGGGAGCTTCTCCTAGGGACTAAAAAAGATCTCAGGATTATGGTCAGAGAAAGAGAGGTTGAATCACATCAACATGAAGGAGTTGAAGGCGATTTGGTTCGGTCTGCAGCATTCGCTCCTTTGGTCGTGGGAAAGAGAGTGGCAGTATACTCCGACAATACCACCGCTCTATCTTATATCAGGAATCAGGGAGGAACCCATTCATTCTCCCTCAACAAAGTCGCAGAAGATCTCCTTCTCTGGTCTCAAGATCGGATATTTCCCTCGTTCCGAGGTTTGTTACAGGGGAAGTTAAATGTACTGGCAGACGAACTCAGTCGAGTAAACCAAGTTCTTCCCACGGAGTGGACATTGCAAGACAAAAATTTGTCAGGAACTGTGGAAACTTTGGGGAAGACCTTCAGTGGATCTGTTTGCCACGTCGAGGAACAATCGACTTCCGATCTTTTGTTCCCCAGTTCCAGATCCCTCTTGCTTGGAAGACCGACGCAAGCTCAGGATTGGACGGGTGTCTAGACGTTTAACGCCTTTCCCCCATTTGGAATGATCAGAGAGGTGTTGAGCAAGTTCCTCTCACATCAAAATGTGTCAATGACGTTGGTAGCACCATTCTGGCCAGGAAAGAGTGGTTTCCAGACCTTCTCAAGTTGGTTAGTAGACCATCCCAGACTTCTTCCTCAGTAATCCTCGGCTACTCAAACAGCCCCCCACACTTCGACAGGTATCATCAGGAATTTGTCCGCTCTGTCCCACTGAACAGGGTTCAAGACTGTCCGGAAACTCGTCAGCAGCGAAGGGGTTTTCTCGTAGAGCGGCAGAGGCTATTGCTAAACTGTCAAAGAAGCTCTTCTGCCAAGCTTTACCAATCAAGTGGAGAGTCTTTAGGACGGTGTCAGAAGACATAATTTCTCGTCTTCTAAAACCTCTGTGACAGAAATAGCTGATTTTTTGCTGTACCTTAAAGAAGTTAAGAACTTGTCGTATCGACAATTAAAGGGTACAGAGCTATGCTGTCCTCAGTGTTTAAGCATAGAGGGCTTGACATCTCCTCTAACCCAGGATATTGGAGATTTAATTAAATCTTTTAATACAGTAAAAGTATCCAAGAAGGATAGTGTGGACTGGAACTTGGACGTAGTTTTAACTTTTCTGATGTCTTCACGATTCGAGCCACTTCGTGAAGCGTCTTTGAGAGATGTAACGAGGAAGGCACTTTTTCTCTTCGCTTTGGCTACAGCAGGAAGAGTGAGTGGAGTTAAGCCATCCACAAAGAGGTGGGGTTCAAAAATCGTAATGCGGTTTGTTCTTTTGTTAACGAATTTTTAGCAAAGAACGAATCTCCCTCTAACCCATGGCCTAAATCTTTTGTACTTAAGGGATTATCTAATATATGTGGGTCCGATGGACGAAGAATATTTACTATGTCGTGTCAGAGCTCTGAAATGTTACCTGTCAAGGACACAATCCGTTAGAGGTAATTCCGACCGACTTTGGTGTCGGTTAAGAATTCTGCAAAACCCCTCTCCAAGAACGCTATTTCGTTTCTTTTTTGAGAAGTCTGATACTGGAGTCACAGTCTCAAGTCCAAGATCAGACTCTAAATGTGCTTAAGGGTGAAAGCACATGAAATACGTGCAGTGGCGACATCCTTAAGCTTCAAGCACAATATGTCGCTTTCCTCGATTCTTCAATCTACGTTTTGGAGATCGAGGATCTGTTGTTCGCCTCATTTTACCTGAAGAATGTAGAGGCTACCTATGATAGTTGTTTGTAAATTGGGTCCTTTGTCGGTAGCGGACATGGTGTTGGAAAGGAAACATAGGGGGAACTTTCTATCCTCTACTGTCTCCTCGCCTTGTTATAGGTTGTTGAGTCGTGGGCAGACTGGAGGCTCATAGTACTTTGGAGAACCTCCAGATCTTATTTATTACTTTTTGAGTATGTCATTATTTTTGGTATAAGGTGATGGTCTGTTGTTTTTTATCTGGTTTCTGAAGCCCAGGGTGCAAGGGCATTATCTGTTTTTTTAATATTTTGTCAACCAACGGTCTTGTCCATGGTTACAAAATCCCACTAAGTAGGGACGACCCTGGCCTATACTGCCCACGTCTCCTACGAGTGATGAGAGCGCCAACCAGAGGCAGTATTCTCCTGCAGCTGCTCTCTCACAAGGTAAGGTACTGCAACATTTGCGTGTTAATGTGGTCTTACTGTCATTTTTATGTAGTCCATCTACCCTCCTTCCGGGTAGTTTGGATTCAGCTATGTAACTGTTCGGTAAGTCACTTATGTGAAAATGATATTTTTTCATGATAAATAAAGTTTCACATATACTTACCGAACAGTTACATAATCAAAGCCCACCCACCACCTCCCACAGATGGACGTGGCGGCTAAACGAAAATTGAACGGTAGAAGTTCTAGCAGTACCCAGGGTTCCCGGATGTGGGGCGGGTCCCCCCCCCCCTTGTATCACCTATACTTAAGATAGCAACGCCGCTGGCGCCAAACAATTGAATTTCGACTGCCGTAGGTAAGAAGCTATAAGCTATGTAACTGTTCGGTAAGTATATGTGAAACTTTATTTTATCATGAAAATATCATTTTTTTTATATGCAATATTTCAAAAATGAGAAAAGCTACAACCTTCAATTATTTTTTGTTGTATTCTACATAAAATTGCGCACATTTCATACATAAAACTCTGAATGAATGGAGCAATATTATATAATGCGGACATACGCATTTTCGGAGATTTGCGGCGGAGAATCCACGCGCGCAGGGAAGGAAGTTTTTTTTAAAAAAAATCACCATAAATCTAAATATTGTGCTAGAGACTTTGAATTTGTTTCAAAATGAAGATAAATGACTGAATATTACTACACTGTAAGAGTTTTTACCTTACAATTGCGTTTTCCTACAATTTTCAGTAGAGTCAAAGTTGACCGAGAACGTGGTTTTTTTTCTATTTATCGTGATTTATATGCAAATATTTCGAAAATGAGAAAAGCTACAACCTTCAATTATGTATTGTTGTATTCTACATGAAAATTGTGCACATTTTCATATATAAAACTTTATGTAACAGCTAATTTAAAATGGTGTAAACATTACAGCCAATCGCACGTAATGATTTTTTTCGGCAAAGAGATTTTACCAGCGTCGACGTAAGGAAAAAAGTTTTTTTTCATATTCACCATAAATCGAAATATTTGTTTGCAAAATTAAGGTAAAATGATTGAATATTACTAGAATATGAGAGTTTAAAGCTTACAATTGCATTTTTCGACCATTTCGGTAGAGTCAAAGTTGACCGAAGGTTGAAATTGTGGCACTTATCGTTATTTATATGAAAACGATATTTCAAAACTGATAAAAGCTACAACCATGGGTTTTTTTGTTTTTAGTTGTATTGTGCATGAAATTGCACACATTTCCATATATAAAAACTTTTATGTAACGGCTACTTTAAAATGTGCAAACATTACAGCCAATCTCACGTATGATTTTTTCGGAGAGTTACCGCGCAAAACATAAGGAAAAGTTTTTTTCATAAATTCACCATAAATCGAAACTATTGTGCTAGAGACAAAATAGAAAGGGGACAAAAAGTTTTTTTTTTTCCCATTTAAATTAATTTCAACCCCATTTAAAATCGAAATTATTGTTTTTTGCTTAGAAATGGAAAACTTTGTTTAAATATGTTGCAAAATGAAGGTAAATGATTGAATATTACTAGAATATAAGAGTTTTAGCTTACAATTGCGTTTTTCGACCATTTCAGTAGAGTCAGAGTTGACCGAAGGTTGAAATTTTGGCACTTATTGTTATGTATATGAAAAATTTTTCAAAACTGATAAAAGCTACAATCATGAGTTTGTTCCGATACGTAATACAAACCCCTCGGTCCTTTAACAATGGGAGGAAGTAGCTAGCGGCAGCTGGAACGGTCGGTAAGCTTCGAACAAGGGGGAGAACGGTAGTTAACTGCTTTTTTGTCCGACAGTGCGCGTGCCGCGCTCCTGGGAGGTGAAGAATCACTTTTGCTTTCGGCCGTGGTGCGTAGAGACGTTGTTCGTATTTTCCCTTTGACTGGTTTGTTTTGGTTGTGAAAGAAATCAGTAAGTACTAATTTTTTCATTGTTTATTAAGTGAAACTTAATTAATTATTATGGATCAAGAGTGTGTCCCGGGCTGGAGGGGCGTAAATGCGGCGGATATCGCTCCTTCATTGACATAGATCCACATGATTTATGTACTCGGTGCCGAGGGCGGGAATGCTCTCGGACCGAGCCATGTATTACTTGTGTGAATTGGTCTGAGGCGCAGTGGGTTCTGTATGAGGGGAGGAAGAAGCGTAGGCCTGCCAAGGAGTCGTCGGAAAGCTCTCCAGCGACTCCTTTGGTGACGGATACCTCGTCATCCTTCCTACCCCCCTGCTCAGCCCCCACATTTCGCGCCTTCCCCTGGCGGGGGTGGGGTTTCGGAGTCCTTCTCCTCGCTCGATCCGTCGAGTGTGGAGGAGGGCGCTCATTACCCAGACGTCCAGTTGTATTCGGGGTCTTCCGTCCGCTCTGGGTACCCCTCAAGCTGACCCAACTGTTGCTTCCGCAGGTGCACCTTCCGTGGCCTGTCCACGGTGTTGCTGCCCCAGACTCAGGTCCTTCCGGACAGGTGCAGCCGGGTCCCTGTTGCTTCGGCAACTGCCCCAGCTCCGTCCTGGATGGAGGATCTGACATCTGTCCTGCGCGAGCTGACGAAGAAGAGGAAGGTGTCGTCATCGCCTTCGTTGTCTTCTTCGTCGTCTGCTGCCGCCTCTTCCCCTTCGACTTCTAAGGCTACCAAGCCAAAGAAGAAGAAGGCTGCCTCCCTCCCCCCCTAAGAAGGCTCCTTCGGGACCTTCTAAGGGCCCGTCTCACTCCGGTGAGACGGGGGGGGGTTGCTTCTGCTGGTCCTCCTGCTCCTTCAGGAACAGGGCCCCCTGTCTCTCCTTCCGCCGGAAGAAGAAGACGGGGACCAGAGGGGTACCGGCTACCACCAGTAGTTCCTCGCCTGGTGTTAGCGGCACTGCCGCTAAGCCAGGTACCGGCTCGGCCTCTCGTTCGCGAGAGGTTCCGAGTGTACGGCGGGAGACCGTGCAGCCAAAGTTTTGACGCCTGAGTTCGCTCGGCGCCAGGATCGAGGCACGGAGCAGAAGACTGGTGAGAGCCGCTCAGGTGACTCTCGCTAGGTCAGCGGTGCTCGTAGCGACCAGCTGGTAACTCGGGGCTGACGGGACGGTTTCTGACCGGCCACAGGTTGAGGCTGGGAAGAGGTACCCGACCGTCGGCACCAGCCTCGGCTGGTACCCCAGAGCGGTTCAACTCACCGCAACACTGAGTGAGACGGTATAACTTTGAGATACAGTGAGGGTGCCTTTATATTTTTGAGGAATAATTAATGAAATATTTTAAGTTATTGTGCTTCATGATATTGTTTAGGAGAGAAGATACAATAAAATCTTTACTATAATATGTACGTAAAAGCAGTACCAATTTCACATATAAAATAAAATGTTATTTCAAAATAAATTTAAGATGATGATAAAACATGAAAACAATCAAATGCAATATAGTAATAGAAATAATAGTAAAAAAAAAAAAAGTCTTACTTGAGCCAGTGTTTGGTGCGCTGAGTGAGAGTGATAGAGAGAGAGGGAAGGGTAAGGTGGGGTTCAGCTTCCTACTGACTTACCTGGTGGGCTGGGATATTATTTGCCCATTTCTTTCATTTACACTATTTGCCTGAATCACTCCTTTTTGTTATGGTAAAATACCTATTTTGCGACAATTGTTTTTTTTACCTCTGTAAAATTAACTTGGCTCCATAATATGTAATCACACTGGCACTGTGTTCAGCTTCTGGATGCCTTCAATTGCATATTTAAACGACTTCCTTATGAAAAGTTATTCAATCTCTCGTTTTCTTGAATTCTTTACTTATTATATATTAGTTTGCAAAATCTCTCTCTCTCTCTCTCTCTCTCTCTCTCTCTCTCTCTCTCTCTCTCTCTCTCTCTCTCTCTCTCTCTCTCTCTCTCTCTCGGATATACACACTATCGATTCTTTTGATTAGCCTTGTAAAATGTGAAAAAATTGATTTTGTTACCAACCTTTGCCCGCTACAACCAATTTGGTTTCCTCAAAGGGTTCCCGTCTCTCCTCCCTCCATCCCCTAGCCACCTGTATGCCATTGTAACCGAACAATTCGTAAATCGTACTTCAAAACAAATTTCATACTGTTTTATTTACTTTACACTCTTAATTTAACTTCTGAACACATTAATAATAGAAAAAAAATGTGAAAAGGGCGACTTTTGGTTTGGTTGGGACAAATTGTCCTGATTCCTTTTATTTCTTATGGGAATATTTTTTTTCATATTTCAAACAGCCTTATGGAACGGATAAAGTTTAAAGTCTGAGGTACTACTGTACTTGAAGATTGTTTCCTCACAAGGACCATTTTATGGACATCGCTTGTTTGTGAGGTTTCCTGCTGAATGGCTTTGTCTGTCAATTGAGATTATGGCTCTGTGAAAGACAAGATGAATATGGTTGCTTTTACCTAACATTATGGGGGGGGGGGATTGCTGTTATATCAAATGAATTATCTACTGTCTTAATATCTTACTGACCAAAACAGGTTACCTACATATCCCATAGAAAAAGCTAATGACAGGAGTCTCCAAAACTCTACTACAGAACTTGGGCCAATTTCTCAAGAAACTTTTGGGTATATGAAGCATGTTCAACCTCCAGCACCTGAGTTTACAAAACTTGAGTAAATATTGTTAAATATTGTTGAACATATTGTTGAATATTGTTAAACATATCATAGGCAGCATCAAACTTTTAAAGAAGTGCGACTTCTATTCATTGTCAGGTTTATTTTGCAGAATCTTTTACCTCTTCTTATTTTATATTGGTAATAATTGCCAGAAGTCTCTTTAAAGAGTCATGGTACAGTATGAAGTAGGAGGTTGGATATAGACATTTTTTACTGCAGTTTTATGGAAAACTAATTAGTTAAATGGCAAAGGGTGACAAGTATCAGGCAGAAGAGCAGCAAACTGACCTATTAAGCCTTAATGGATGGATTGATCCTTGGGAGTAGTGATAACAGTTTTGGGGTGGTGGGCGGATTGATCCTGTAGATAATATTAAGTGCCATTGATTTGGAAGAATTGGGTGGGGAAAAGGTGCCAATACTTCTACAGCCCATAAATTTGCTATTGGAAACTTTTACACTGGCTAAAACCATGAATCGGGCATCTCAGGACTTTAGTTCTGCTTCTAACTTCAAGGGGGAATGTATTACGTCTGTCTCACATGACGTCTTTTTGTAAATTTACCAAAGGGTTGTTAGTTTTTTTTTTTTTCTTGTCTTTTACAATAGTATGTTGGTTGTAAATGTAATTTTACAAAGAAAAGTGCAAAGAAATATTAGAAAAAACATGTAAAAGTAAAAAAAAAAAAAAAAAAAAAAAGTTTACTGAATCTTTGTTCTCAGTAATTTATGTAAACTATTTTCAACAAATATGCTAAGAATTTATTACTGATTTTTTCTTGTTTAAAGGTGGGGGCCTTACAAGGAGTTATAGATAGTCATTTTCAATTTTTCATGAAGGTAGGGAGAATATTTTAGAATATTTTTCTTTTACCATATACATTTGCATATCTTCTTTTTCCATTGATGATTTTTTTTTTTTTGTAAATTGGCTGGCCTCAAAGTTTACCCAGCCTGAGGAGGTGCATATCAATATATTTACCTTTCCAGTAAGGGTTAAGCCTAAGAAAACTGCAAAACAGCTATTGTAGCTTTTGTAAAAAAAGAAAAAATTTCATTATGTATTAGGTTTTCAGGTAGGTAAAGTAGAACTTGAGAGAAAATTTCATATAATCCCGTAAACTGGTATTCTGATGAAAGAATATTAATGAGGAGGATGAAAAGCCTCCTTGGAGGTGCAGAAGATTCCTATAAATTGCATATGTACTATGTATGGTAATGTTGAATATTTTTCAGCGTTGTCTATTTTTACAGCATTAGGCATAGATGAGTTTTCTCCATTCTCTGGTATCTTGTGTATTTTCAGTCTTGAAATTTTGTCTGGACCAGGTCTCCATTTGCACTCTTAATCCTTCCTACAGGTCTGTTTTCAGTTACTGCTATATCCACCATTTCATTAGTTGCGTCTCTTCATGTTGCATGACCCAAGTCATGAGTCTTTGAGGTCTCCATCTATTTTCCAGGCTCTGAATAGCAAATTTGTTACTTCCTTTTTATGGTTGGTGTTTCCAGCACATTCCGATCGCAAATCAGCATTTGGAAGACCCCTAAATCACCATTTGGGAGACCACTGCATTTCCTTAAAGGTTGCCATATTGTCTGATGGTTTTTTATTAAATAACAAATCCTGTTCCTCTTGAAGACTTTTCCCCAACATTTCCATACTGCTCAGCAGACTTAATCATCTGTAGTTTGTGTCATAGTGCATCACCTTTTCTTTCATGTAGCTTGCAGAATTTTTCCTTAACATAGGAGTTTTATGTTGAGTGTTAACTTTCATGCTACAGGTGTACAGGTGTCTTGTTGATCTATTCATTTATAAAATTACTCCATAGTACTATAACTTTCTGTTGGAAGAATCTAATGTTTAACATCTCACCACTTAATCTTCAGGCTCCGATTGGTGCTGTAGTAGGTGATGTCTTGGTGCTTGACTAAACCTTAGGAAAACACAAGTAGCTGTAAATGCTCACATGGTTAGACCAACCAGAGAGATGGAACAGAATTAAGTTAGTTGTTTCCGAAGAGGATGTGAGGAAGCTTATCAAAGAGCGATGGATTCAATGGCCCGCCTCAACAGAACTGTATGGAGATCTGTGTAGCATAATTATCCTTCTTATTTTATTCTGTTTCTTGTTATACTGCTTTTATTTGTGTGCAAATCAATTCTTTATGAGTTTGAATAGCTGAATGGAATGTTTCAGTGAGTAACATTAAAAATTGTATACATACACTTTAAGATGAATGGCAAAATTCTTTTTAAAACTGTCACCTTCCTTTTCAGCTGCCCGATTAATGCACAAGTACAATGCACATGGTGCTACTGATGTGGACTGGCTTTGGATTGCTTGGTCCATGCTCAGAACCTTGCAAGAAACCAGAAGAGCGAGGTTTCTTTTGTTATTCTAATCTCCCAATCATCGCAAAAATGGCAGCTGTTGCCAAGGCGTGCGGTAATATGTTCCATTTGTATTACAAGTGAGTACGGTACACTGGTAAAACTTTCCATGGTAGTTTGTTTATATAAATAGTAGGATCTGCAAAGACATCAATTGTTTTGCAGAAACTTTTTTTTGTTTACTAATGGGAAGGTTGTGTTGTCATTGCCATAGGGGGAAGTAACTTCAGTGTCCTTTGTTGGGCTTACCGAAACTAGAAATTCAATTTGATGACTCAAAGTATGAATACAGAAAGGTTAAAAAAAAAACTATTTCATAAAACAAATTTACCATGTAACTAATCCCCAATCTTACAAAATCAGATGCAATTGGGGCACTTCATAACACTAGGTGACCGAAAGACATTATCACTTTCAACAACCCTAAGTTGAGCACACTTCATTTATAGTCCACAGAAATAGGTGAAAAAGGGTGTGTTTTATTGCATGAACATGTTACATGGACACTTAGTAACACCATATCCAAAATGGGACATTCAGCCATTTTGAAATTGTGCAGTTCTCACTTTTAACCTTCTTGGTTGATATATTTTTCCATATTTTTCTAGTTTTTGTACATGCAACTTCCCCGGCAGATATATCTTAGCTTATGTCTCTGACGTCCCGACAGAATTCAAAACTCGCGGCACACGCTACAGGTAGGTCAGGTGATCACCCTCTCCCGCCGCTGGGTGGCGCGGGAATAGGAACCAATTCCCGTTTTCAGACCAGATTTTTCTGTCGCGGTGCTGACAACATCGTTGTTAGTTCCTCCTGCACGGAATTCTGCTTGCTTTGCTAAGGATTGTTTGGTGAAGTATTCTTTCTTTGGCTTTGGTATACGCTGATTTGGACCGTTATTTGGATTTGCTTAGGATTCTTCATTATGGCTGATGTTGTGCCTGAAACTCGTTTTAGGGTTTGTGTGAAAGAAGGATGTAAGGTGAGACTGCCGAAAGCGCGGTGGACCCTCACACTATTTGTGTTAAATGTAGGGGGAATGAATGCTCAGTTAGTAACACATGTGACGAATGTTTGAGTTTGACTGAAGTTCAATGGAAGAGTTTGACTGCGTATGTAAATAAGTTGGAGAAAGATAGAATTAGGAAAGCTGCTAAAAGTTCAAGTAGGTCCTGCTCTTTGGATCAGGACAATCTTTCTATTTCTAATGTAATTCTTCCTTCTGCTAACGCAAGTTCAGCTCCTTCCCCCCGCAGCGAACGTAGATTCGTCTCGATCGGAGAAAGCTGCAATGGAAGCGTCGATCGTAAATTGCAAAGGCAATTACGAGAAATGGAAGGTAAGAGTGAAGTGTGCAGTGAAGTGTACAGTGTCCCCAGTGTAGTGGAGGGGGCGTCTGACCGACTCCGCATTGCTCCTAGGCCTAGACCTCTTTCAGACTCCCATGACCAAGGGAGGAGAATGTCGAAAGCCGCAAGGGGGATGTATGTATTCCCAACGGTCAGGCGTCCCTTCGGCAGGCCCTGTAGGCTCGTCCCAGGCTGCCTTGGCAGCTATAGACAAAGCGTCCTTAGGAAGTGTTTGTCCGACTCTGATTCTACTTCTCCAAGACGCGGATGGAGCTCCGCGTCTAAGTCGCGCCCTCTGAGAGAGCCTAGAAGGCGCCTGCAGGAGACGCATTAGACTCCAGTCCAGAGCCTTTTCCGGAGTATTCTCCCGCTCAGAAGAAGAGAGCGATGAAGTCTCCTGTTTCTTCTCCGGAAGGAATCGTACTTCTACAAAAGAAGTTCTTGGTAGGACTGCAGGAGCAGCTATCCTCGTTAGTAGGCTCGCTGTCTAAGGAGCCTTCTCGCAGGAAGGACGTCTCTCTTCCAGTAAAGAGCTCTCTTAAGAGACGGTCGTCAAGTCGGCGTTCGGACTCTGGTAGGCGCCTCTCTCCTGGAAGGCGCTACTCCCCAACAAGGCCGTTACGATACGCCTCTCCCTTTCAGGAACGATCTACTACTCGACCAGAAGAGCTTCGTCTAGTAGGATCCCACATTCGTCTAGACGCCCCGAAGGGCGCAAGCCCCTCTCCTGACAAGGATAGTCGATCCTTTCTTAGGAGTAAAGAATGTTCTTCTCCTTATAGGCGTTGTCTGAGAGATACAAGCGCCTCTCCTTGCTATCTTAAGGAACAAGATAATCTCCGTTATTCACGGGGACGCAGAGAGAGAGAAGAAGAAGTCTTGCCCCCCAGACGTTCTCGGAGAGATTTTAGCGCCTCTCCTAGCAGGCGCCATCGTGATGTTAGAAGGTATTCTTCAAACAGGCGTTTTACTCCTTCCAGACGCCCAGAACGGGACGCTAGCGCCTCTCCTCGCAGACTCCAGGAGCCTGAAAAGAGGCAGGATGGGTTCTCTACGCTCTACTCCTGTTAGGCTTTCCTTAGGAGTTACGAGTTTGCCTTCTTACGAGAACATTCGGAGGAAGTAAACCCCCTCTCCTGGCAGGAGCCAGGATGAGAGCAGACTCGTTTTTCTACCCCAAGGCGTGTAGCGCCTGATAGACGCTACCGATGGAACGCTAGCACCTACTCCTCACAGGCGCCAAGAGCCTGAAAAGAGCCTGTTACGGGATTCTCGCCCTACTCCTTATAGAGTTACCTGTAAAGATGCGAGCTCTTCCCCTCTCAAGCAGCAAGAACCTCCTGCCTCTACCAAACTTCCTTCAAAGGAAACGAGCGCTTCTCCTTCTAGGACTCCTTCTCCGAAGAGGCATTCTTCTCCTAATGCTACCTTTGAAGAGGTATCTGAGGAGGAACTTCCTGTAGATGCGGTCGTCTCCGATTACAAGAGACTGGCAGCCCTGCTTCTTCAAGAGTTCGGTGACTCTCTTCGTCCTGCAGATCCTCCTTCGCCGGGATCACTGCTTTCAAGCACTAGCTTTCCAAGTCCTCTTCGTTCGTGAAAATGAATCCGACCCTTTCGATGAAGAAAGCCATCAAGAGCTTGGAGAACTGGCTCCTCTCTAAAAAAGAAGCGGGCAAGACGGTTTTTTTCCTGCCTCCTTCGAAGTTGGCAGGTAAGCCAGGTGTCTGGTATCCACGGAAAGAGCCAATGGGATTGGGCCTCCCTTCTTCAGCTGATGCTGATTTTTCAGCGTTAGTGTAATGCGTCTAGAAGACGCGCTCTTCATTCGGCAAAGGCCTCATGGGGAATGTGCGAAATGGACCATTTACTTAAGGGTCTATTTCGCACACTTGAGGTCTTTAATTTTATGGATTGGGCCTTGGGAGCTCTTGCTAAGAGAGCACAGGATCCAGACTTTGTTTCGATGGAAGCTTTAACAAGTGTACTTTCTTGCCTGGATAAGGCCTTGAGGGAGGACTCTACGGAGGTGGCTTCTCTCTTTGGATCGGCAGTCCCTAAAAAGAGATCTGTCTTCAGTTCTTTTTTTGACGAAATCGGTGTCTCCTCTACAGAGATCCTCTCTGCTTTATTCGCCTGTCTAGTCACCTGTTTCCACAAGAGACAGTGAGAGATATATCTAAGTCGTTATCCGGAAAGGCTACTCAGGACCTGCTTGCGCAGTCGGCGAAAAGACTAAAACCAGCCAGTACCTTTGGCTAAAAGAGAAGAAGCCTGCTTTTTCAGCAACCTTTCGAGGAAGAACGACGGCTAGACCCTCTCTTAGGAGTAGGAGACCGGTTAAGAGAGGAAGATCAGCACGTAAGCCCTTCCCTAAAACCACAATGAAAAAGTAGTCCTCCGACTACAGTAGGAGCCAGACTGCTGAAGTTTGCGAAAGTCTGGGCTCAGAGTAGGGGCGGACAACTGGTCCCTCTCTATCCTCAGAGAGGATACCTTATCCCCTTCATGGAGAAGCCTCCCTTAACAACAACTCCAAGGGAGTTAACAGCAAGATACCGAGATTCTTTAAAGAACCAGGCCCTGCTTTCAACTAGTAGAAGAAATGATGGACAAAGAGGCGATAGAAAGGGTGCAAGACCTTCAATCTCCAGGGGTTCTACAACCGTATTTTTCTTGTACAAAAGCATCAGGACAGTGGAGACCAGTCCTGGACGTAAGTGCCCTGAATTGCTTCGTTGTAAAAACGAAGTTCACGATGGAGACGACTTCCTCCGTTCTTGCAGCGCTTCGTCCAGGGGATTGGATGGTGTCCCTGGACCTTCAGGATGCCTATTTTCATGTACCTATCCATCCCTCGTCCAGGAGGTACCTAAGATTCATGGTACAGGGCAAAGTTTTTCAATTTCGAGCCCTATGCTTCGGTCTTGCCACGGTCCCCTCAGGTGTTCACGGGTCTTATGAGGAATGTCGCTCATTGGCTTCATATCGAAGGAGTAAGAATCTCGTTGTATCTCGACGATTGGCTGATCAGGGCCCATCAAAAGATCGTTGTCTGGAGGACTTGAAATTAACACTGGATCTAGTTCAGTCCTTGGGACTGTTACTAAACCTCGGGAAGTCCCAGATGAATCCCCAGCAAAGCATTGTCTATCTGGGGATTCTGATGGATTCTCGGGGTTTTCGTGTGTATCCATCAAAGGAACGACAGGAGAGATGTTTTACAGAAAGTGACGACCTTCCTAGAGAAGGAACAATGTTCCGCGAGGGAATGGATGAGTCTTCTGGGACCCTTTCCTCGTTGGAACAGTTCGTTTCTCTAGGGAGGCTACACTTAAGACCCCTACAATTCTTCCTCAGAGAGAAATGGGATCAGAAGCACCAAGAGCTTTCGGACTCCTTTCAGCTCTCGAAGAGCATAAAAAAGGACCTCAGTTTGGTGGTTAGAGCCAAACAGATTGAATCAAGGGCTCTCCTTCAGTTGTCGAGCCCTCGACTAGTGTTATTCACAGACGCCTCGGAAAAAGGATGGGGAGCGACTCTAGGCTCGAGAGAAGTGTCAGACACCTGGAATGGGGAACAGGTGTCCTGGCATATCAACAAGAAGGAACTGGCAGCAGTCCATCTAGCTCTCGTTCACTTCGAACCTCAAGTATTGGGTTCCGTGTTGCAAGTGAATTCGGACAACACGACAGCTCTAGCCTATCTAAGGAAACAGGGAGGGACTCGCTCCTTCTCCCTGTTCGAGAAAGAAACAAAGGAGCTTCTTCTTTGGACGAGGAAAACGGCGAATAACTCTTCTAACCAGGTTCATCAGGGGGAGAAGAACGTGAGAGCAGATCTTCTGAGCAGAAGAGATCAGGTCCTTTCTACGGAATGGACTCTGCATCAGAAGTGTGCGACGAGATTTGGGACCTCTGGGGGAGACCAATATCGATCTGTTCGCAACGAATGGAATTCGAGTGTTGGAGAACTACTGCTCTCCGATTTCAGATCCAAAGGCAGTTGCAGTGGACGGTCTCCTTCTGGATTGGAAGGGGATCGACGGGTACGCTTTTGCCTCCTTTCAAGATAATAGGAGAGGTGGTCAAGGAAGTTCGTTTCGACGGAGGGAACCAAACTGACCCTCATCGCCCCATTCTGGCCAGCCCAAGAATGGTACACAGAGGTACTGGAATGGATGATAGATTTCCCGAGGGCCCTTCACTGCGGAAGGATCTTCTCAGACAGCCCACTTCGACAGATACCACAAAAACCTCCCTGCTCTCAGTCTGATGCCTTCAGACTGTCGAAGGACTCGTCAGAGCGAGGGGGTTTTCACGCAAGGCTGCAAAGGCAATTGCTAGAGCCAGAAGACCTTCAACTCTTCGCGTGTACCAGTCGAAGTGGGAGGTGTTCCGAAGATGGGCCAAGTCCCAGAAAGTATCCTCTTCCAGTACCTCTGTAAATGAAATAGCGGATTTCTCCTTTTATTTGAGGGAGAAATGCAATCTGGCCGTTACCACAATAAGGGGATATAAAAGCATGCTCTCATCTGTTTTTAGACATAGAGGCCTTAATATCTCGGAAGACAAGGATCTGCATGACTTGTTAAGGTCCTTTGAAACCTCGAAGGCCAGACTATAAGACCACCTAGTTGGAACCTGGATGTGGTCCTTAGATATGTAATGTCGAGAAATTCGAACCTCCTCAAAATTCCTCATTCAGAGACTTGACTAGAAAGTCTCTCTTTCTCTTTGCACTAGCCTCTGCTAAGAGAGTTAGTGAACTTCAGGCTTTAGAAGGAACTGTGGGCTTTAAGGAAGATTCTGCAGTATGCTCCTTTAATCCCCTGTTTTTAGCAAAGAACGAAAATCCTTCTAAACCATGGCCAAGGACTTTTGAGATTAAGGGACTGTCCTCTTTGGTAGGGAGAGACTTAGAGAGGACATTGTGCCCAGTCAGGATCCTCAAGTTCTACCTAGAGAGGAAGAAGCTACTTGGTGGAAATGTAGATAGCCTTTGGTGTTCCGTAAGAAATCCTAAGAGGATGATTTCTAAGAATGCTCAAGCGTATTTTATTAAGGCGTTATCAAAGAAGCGCATGCTTCCTGTGAAGAGGAACATTTAAGGCTTCTAAGAGTCAAAGCACATGAGGTTCAGAGCTGTAGCTACCTCTTTAGCGTATCATAGGAATATGTCGATACAGACTCTTGTCGAATCCAACCTATTGGAGGTGCAATTCGGTGTTTGCATCAAATTACTTAAGAGACGTGCGAGTCACTTATGACAAGTGCTTCTCTCTCGGACCGTTCGTGTCTGCGGATTCGTTTGCTGGGGCAAGGAGCTGAAACCTAATCCTTTATAGTTAGTTAAGTTAGTATTTTTAAACGTTGTTTTGGTGTGTGTTTTTATGGTCGATTGGAAGGAGTCTTGGGAATGCTCCTTTCAAATCGTAGTGTTAACAAATGTAGTGTGGTCAGGTGGTCGGGATTGGTTTTTCGTGCTCCTTGTTAGTGATTTGGACCTAGGCTCTGTCATGTAAGAGGGTTAGTCCCCGTTGATACGACAAAGGTGAAGGCTCTACCATGTAAGTGGGCCAGCCCCCATTGGTATGATCCAAGACAAGGCTCTGTCAAGTAAGCGGGCTCGCCCCCATTGACACGATCCAGAAGAGCTATCAGTGTCAGGTCTCATCCTCACTGAAACTCTTCAGGCAAGCAGACTCATAGACAGTAATCATGAAGTCTTCTGCCCAATAAGGTAGGAACCAATGGTTTAATAAGTTTATATTTATGACCTACAACAGATGTTGTTTCCCTGTTTTTTATTGTTATTTATATTGAGTAACTATCTCTTACCCGCCACCAAGGGTGTCAATCAGCTAAGTATATATCTGCCGGGGAAGTTGCATGTACAAAAATGATATTGTTAGTATACAATAAAGTTTTGTACATACTACCCTGGCAGATATACGATGAATGGCCCCCCAACCCATCCTCCCCTCAGGAGATAGGCGTAAGAGAAAAATCTGGTCTGAAAACGGAATTGGTTCCTATTCCCGCCACCCAGCGGCGGGAGAGGGTGATCACCTGACCTACCTGTAGCGTGTGCCGCGAGTTTTGAATTCTGTCGGGACGTCAGAGACATAAGCTAAGTATATATCTGCCAGGGTAAGTATGTTACAAAACTTTATTGTATACTAACAATATCATTTTTCTACAAAAATAGTTCATCTTATTGGTAAATGGTATAGAGACTAGAAAAGTAGGAAATTAAATTCTACACAAGGTTGTTTCCATAAGGTTTTGCTCTGAAATCCCAAAAATCGAATACATATTTTAATTATATATGGAACTTAAACCCAGTAATTATATAGCTAAGAGTTTCACTTGCCCGGCAGTTAAATTCTGAAATTCACGGGTCGTGCTAATTTTTGTTTATTTTGTTTTGACTAGGTAATAATTCCCCACCCACTCTTGGAGAAAGAGAGGAACCACTTGGCAAAGTGCTCAGTTTGTTTCTGAAATTCTAGACTTTTCCTTTTGTTTACATGGTAATTGGTGAAGTATTTTTCATTGTGTTGGCAGAATTGGCTATATTTAGTTAGTGTTAGGTTTTTGTTTTTAACTTGAGAACTTGAGTTATTGAATTTGTTTACCCAACTGGACTCTTGTTTGCGACAAGTTGGACTCTAGTGTTTCTAACATAGATATTTTGTGAAAGTATGTAATACTAGGTTGACCAAAGAGTCTTGTGATGTGTAACCTTCGTGTTCGGCTTGTGGCAGACAAGTATGTTCTTTGGAGTCTACTTGAGACTCAGGGGTCTGGAAAAACTAACCCCTATTAATAATTATAATAATCTTTGGAATTAAGATGTACAGTGTTCCCCCCGTATTCGCGGGGGATATGTACTAGATACCCCTGTGAATAGTTAAAACCACCACTAAAAATGCTTATAACTGCCTATCTTGAAAGTTCAGATACCAAATGTATACCTTAAATAAACATCCTACGTTCAAATATACCTAAAATTACTACCTATTACTATTATTAATCTTAGAAATTATATGTTAGTATAATTTCCAAAGTCATGAGTTTGTTCATACAGAAAGTTTATTAGGGGCCAAGATATGACATTGTACAGTTTAAAACAGGCTCCCCAACTTTTTACCAACTGTAGTTTAGGGATGGCACTTTCAGCTCATGCAGATTCATGACAAAAGTCTCCTGTAGACTATATCAACAATGTTTTTATATAACTTGTACTAACTCTACTTTACATTTAGTGTCTCCATAATTTAGGTCAATTGTTTCTTGTAATCTTAAACCAACGCACACAAGGTATGCAAAGCCCACAACCCCAAATGTTCCTCCTGAGTCCACAGACTAGAGTACAACCTTCAGCAAGCAAACTTTGGAAGAGGGATTGGTTGGTTGGACTGACCTACCACTGATTCACCCCAGAAAAGACAAGACAGAAAAAAAACTTGCTGCGCAAAACTCACAACAGTTATCACGAAAACAAAGTCATCTAAACAAATAAAAGAAAGAACTAAGCATGAAAAAAATACATACCACAGGCAGTCTCCAGCTTATGAAGGGGGTTCTGTTGTTGAGACAAGTCGTAAGCCAGAAAATCATCAAAAATCCTAAGAAAACCTTACATCTAATGCTTTTGAGGGTATTAAAAACTAAAACTGCATTTCTATTGTATTTTAAAAAAAAAAAAAAAAAAAATAACTTCCAATATTGATTATTTGCAATTTTGGAGTTACATTTCTTCGGCAGATCAGCGTTGTAAGCGCCGTAACCCTGGAACATGTGCCGTAAGCCTGAAAATAATTTATGATGAATGAAAAGCGTGTAACCTTGAAATGTCGTAAGGCGGGGACTGCCTGTATTTCTAAAACACAAACTGCTGTCTTATTGGAAACTTACCATACCTCTATCTGGTATAGAATGTGTGGAGTTTATAGGTCCTTGTCCTTATCACAAAGCCTCAGTGTAATATGCACTTATAGTGGGTAGTATACCAAATGATCTCAAAAAATCCCAACAAAAGGTCTAATGGCAGTTTGCAGTTCTATTAGATGTATTTGACATGAGAAAAAAAGTCTACCAATATGAGACCCTCAGAAGTGCATTAAAACTAGGTCACCTTCAAAATGGCTAACTACCTATTATTAAATAAATGGAAACCACTTTAATTAGATTAATTTCTTTGTAGTCTAATTGGGAACATGTCTGTATTCCAAAGTAGTAACTGTCCACTCGGACAATACAACGGCTCTCTCTAATAGCAAGAAACGGAGGAATGCTCCCTTTTTTCTTTTTCTTTTTTCTCCCTCGGCAAAGCGGCAAGAGCACTTCTGTTAGATCAGAACCACACCAGAATCCTAACAAGGTTCATACAGGCGAAATTCAACGTCCTAGTGGACGAATTAAGCCACAAAAAGCAAGTTCTTCCCACAGATTGGATGTTGAACCCATTGGTGTGCCTTGATTTGTGGAATCTATGGGTCAAGACTGATTCTAGACCTATTTGCAACGTCAAAAAACCACTGTCTCATGCTTTACTGCTCTCCAGCCCAGACCCCATGTGTGGGTGACAGATGCAAAGCTCACTGATTGGTCAGACAAAGACCTGTATGCCTTTCCACCATTCAAGATTGTGAGAGAGGTCATAACATGTTCAGGTCTCACCGGAACATTTCATGAACCTCATTGCCCCATTCTGGCCAGAGCAGGATTGGTTTCCGGATCTACTAGAGCTCCTGGTACTTTCTGAGAATGTAACCACAGAAGACTGCCGCCTTAGTGGCATGATCGGTATGGTCTTGGCCTGCCACTTCGGTGGCCACGAGTTTGATTCTTGGGCATTCCACAGAGGGTTTAGAGATGTATATTTCTGGTGATAGAAGTTCACTCTCGATGTGGTTCAGAAGTATTGTAAAACCATTGGTCCCGTGAGCAGAGAAAGAGTGAGGCGTTCTCGTTCCCCTGCTGACTATCTTGGATCGAGCCAACAGCGGCCAGCAAAGATCAAGAGACCGCGGCCGTGGAATTCCGGGCCGTCTGTCAGAATAGGGGCGAGAGAACAACATCCCTTGTGACGGAGAATGGTACATTAGAGCTGGAGGAAAGGAGAAAACCAAGAGTTTCTGGCCTCGTATGCAGGGTGATTGATTTGATTCGTCAATTCAAAATAACCTTTCGGAGAAGACAGAAACACCGGCCAGTATGCTTCCGCCTGGAATTGACATGGCATTTGGATTAAAAAGGGATACCAAGGTGTCGTATGAATTGCCTTGTTCGAGTCATGCGGAGTCGGTCTTGCAACACGTAAACGCAAAGATTGCAGGAAGGGATAATTCCTTAAGATCTAATAGATCATTTAAATTTATTCCCCCTCCAATGATAAAGCAAAGGAAATATTATACGACACCGAAGGTCCCTTTGCTGTCTAGACAAGTGAACCCTAATGTTGAAAGATTAAGGTCTGGATTAACCTTGGATCAGGTTAAAATGGAGTGCCCTTCGATGACGTACCAAGAGGCTGCTACGTTAGAAGCAACAGCTTCTTCTGTCTTTCAGGCTGCTTCTTGGTTAGACCTTTGGTCAACAGCAGTGGCAAAGATTGCATCCTCGGAAGTAACAAGAAAAGTAGTGGATGAATCATTTTTCATTAGATTACTACAGTCAGGTTCCAAGGCGATTGCGTACCTGACAAACGTAAGTGCCAATGTCTGGGCAAATGTCCTGCTAATGAGGAGAGATGCAGCGTTGGCTAGACTAAGCCGCAATGTGGATTTGGATTCCCTGTTAGCAATGAGGAATGGGGATATCTTGGAGTCGCAACTGCTGTTGCCAGAGGTCATACTGGAAGAGGCGATAGATAGAAGAAGGATGGACACTAACGATAGGTGGTGCAACAGGCAGTTAGGAAAACGTCTAACAGGAGGGAAGACAGCAGCAGATGTCTCGAAAGAAGACAGTGAGACATAACATCCCTAATAGAGCCACAAGACCCTCTTCCCCAAAGAGGCTAACTCATCGGCCCTTTCACATAGAAAAACAACAGAGGGGCAGTAGGGGAAGAAGGAGAGGCTCAAGAAGATAGGATGGGCGCCTCTCATCACTCGGCCACACCAGTGGGGGGTTGCCTGGCAAATCACTTGGAAGGTGTGGCAGGAACTAGGGGCAGAGCAGTGGGTGGTGGATGTTCTCAGGATCGGGTATTTGATCCGTTCGAGGTACCCCGCCCCTGACAGATATGCCATTACACCACGTCGCTTATGCTACAAATCTCAGAAGGCCATTATTCTTCAGGACGAAGTGAAGAAGATGATGGAAAAAGGAGCTGTGCAACAAGTATGCAGTCCGTCAAAAGGCTTCTACAGCAGGATTTTCCTGGTACCCAAAGCCAACGGGGAGTGGAGGACAGTAATAGACCTGTCAACGCTGAATCTGTTTATAAGGAAAACCAGTTTCAAGATGGAAACTCCAAAAACGGTTTTACAAGCAGTCAGGATCGGAGACTTTATGCTGACAGTCGATCTAAAGGACGCATACTTTCAGATACCAGTCCATCAGTCTTCAAGGAAATTTCTCCGCTTCAGTCTTGCAGGGAAAGCTTTCGAATTCAAGGTCCTGTGCTTTGGATTGCAACGTCTCCTCAAGTTTTTAACAAGAGTGTTCACTCTTCGTGTCGATGTGGTGCATGCTCGGGGAGGGGTCAGGCTAAATAAGATATCTGGAACGATTGGCTGGTGGTAGCAAAGTCCAGGGAGAAAAATTACTCGAGGACAGGGCGACCCTCCTGCAGCTTTGTCACAGCCTAGGTATTGTGGTAAATCAGGAGAAGTCGCAGTTGGATCCAAGTCAACGTTTGGAGTATCTGGGAATGGTTATAGACACAACAGAAGCCAAAGTATTCCAACAGACCAAAGAATAGAGAAATACAAACAAGTGGTGAATGCCTTTCTGGGAAAACAGGCACAGCCAGCAAGACAGTGGCAGGTGGTGCTGGAAATCCTAACCTCCCTGGAGAAGCTAGTACCACAAGGAAGGCTACACCTTCGGTCCCTACAATGGAGGATGAAGGAGTTTTGGTCACCAGTAGTAGGTCACCCGTACGAGCAATCTCCCTTGTCGGCAGAAGTGAGGAAAGACTTGCTGTGGTGGGTGAACGACGACAATCTGACAGTGGGTGTCCCCCTTCAACAATCCTCTCCAGACCTCTTGCTGTTCTCGGATGCGTCACTAGAAGGGCTGGGGAGCCCATATGGAGGAGTTGATGGTGTCAGCAAAATGGAGTTGCAAGGACAGAGAACTCATATAAACGTGCTGGAGTTAAAAGCAGCGTTTCTAGCTCTTCAGGAATTCAGGGAAAGAGTAAAGGGACACTCAGTGGTATTGATGTCAGACAACACCACAGTAGTAGCTTATATAAACAAGCAAGGAGGCCTAGTTTCTCGGCAGTTACATTGTGATGGCAGTTCAACTTCATCAGTGGGCGTAGAGAACCTGGTAGACATCAGGGCCAGGTATATTCCGGGAAAAAGAAACATAGTGGCCGACAAGTTGAGCCGCAGGGATCAGATTCTGGGAACGGAGTGGTCCCTGCGCCAACAGGTAGTGGACAGGATGCTCATGTTGTGGGAAGGACCGATCATAGACCTATTCGCAACCAGGTACAACAAAAAGTTGGAAGTGTATTCTTCAGTAGTCCCAGACGCAGAGGCAGTAGCAGAAGATGCGCTACAACACCCCTGGGACAATCTGGACGTGTACGCATTTCCTCCATTTTGTCTAATCGTCAGGTTCTGAACAGGGTAATGCGGTCTCAGAACCTCAAGATGACCCTGGTAGCCCCGTTATGGCCGAAAGCAGAGTGGTTTCCAGACCTACTGGAACTCCTAGTAGATGTGCCGAGAGAGTTACCCCTATGGAGCAACCTACTGTGTCAGCCAGCACATGGAGAGGTACCACCAGTCGGTGAAGTCCCTATCGCTTCACGGGTGGAGACTGTCAAGTATCTCCTCCGAGCGAGAGGGTTTTCGCAGAAAGCAGCAACTCAGATGGCAGGAAATATCAGAAAAATCATCTGCGACAGTATACGAAGGAAAGTGGTCAGCGTACTGTGATTGGTGTCGTAGAGGGAACTTGTCTCCACTCGGTACCACTATCAGCAGTTAGCAGACTTTCTGAGATATCTCAGAACAGAAAAGCATATGTCTGTATCTGCAGTGAAGGGGTACAGGGCGGCTCTAGCCTCAGTCTTACGAATGAAAGGAGTGGACATTTCGTCTTCATGGGAGTTGGCCATGCTGATGAGGAGCTTTGAACAGTCATGCCCACCAAAGGAGCTAAAAGCCCCAGATTGGGATCTGACCAGGGTACTGAGTAGTCTGACAAAACCCCCCTACGAACCACTAAGGCAGTCCACGGATAGGAGCCTGACCTGAAGACAGTCGAGAGGTTGGAGGTCAATGGTATTTGAGTTTGTCCAGAATTCGTGGCCAAGACCCAAAACCTAACAATAGTAGACGGCAGATTCGACTCCTTTACCATACCTTCCTTTTGGCAGACTTTGTAGACAATGACAAAGATGAGATGCTCCTGTGCCCCATCAGGGCACTAAGGGAGTACTTAAGGAGAACAAGGCACCTCAGGCCGAGGTGCCGAAGGTTGTTCGTAAGTACAGGACGGAACAAGAAGGAAGTGTCCAGGAATACAATATCGTTTTGCTAAGGGAGACAATCAGAGATGCTTATATGGCAGAAGACAGAGGGTCAGATAGCCAGGTGGGAGCTCAGGGGCTCGAGTGCTTCTCTGGCATTTAAGAAGAACATGTCTGTGGATAGAATTCTGAAAGCTGGTGTGTGGAAAGGCCAAACAACTTTCACCTCATTTTATTTGAAAGACGTTGCCCATAGATCCTTGGACACTTTTTCCTTGGGTCCAGTGCTGGCGCAACAAGTGATATAGCTCATCCAGTGCCCCTGGCGGGTCAGTTTGCTTCTAGTCTAAGATGAAGGTATGAAAGTAGAATGAATGGGATGACTGGTCTTTTTCTTTACTATTTTCTTCCTACTCCTTTAACTACGGGCAATATGAAGGAGAGTACCGTCATGTGCTGGAACGGACTAGATGCAGGTGAGGTGGTCAGCCATACTGTGAAGCTATCTTAGGTTATGATATACTTTTCAGTAGCAACACACCCCTCTAGATAATAGGGAAAAGAGGGGTGAAGGCGGATCCAGTTGCAAGGGACAAGAGTAAACAATAGAATGGTATCTGCACCCAGTGGGGAAAACCAATAGATCGCTTATATCTTTATTGTTCTAGGTTCATTGTCCATTCTCTTAGAATTTCCCTATATATTCGGAAATGGATAAGGTGGCAAACTCCCAGTCAGTTGTAGAGACTTACCTCCCTCCAATAAGTAAGTCTATCCTAATGTTAAGACCGAAGGTTTGTTCCGTATATGAACAAATACCAAATTTGTAACTAATTTGTATTTTTCATAACTAACAAACCTGAGGTCTTAACAGGTAAAGGCCCACCTCGAACCACCCCTCTAGCAGTCTAAACTGGGTTAGAAATATAACTGGTGGGTCACAGGTAGCCGTGGGCATTCTGGGTATACATGCCCCGTGACCTGGTATAGATGCCAATAGTCCCTGGATCTCACAAGTGTAATTTTAATTCTACCGGTTTCCAGCTTGGCGCTAGTAAATCCTAATGTTAAGACCTCAGGTTTGTTAGTTATGAAAAATACAAATTAGTTACAAATTTGGTATTTTTCCATGTTCGTTCTTGTAAGCCGCCGTCTGCCGCTCTTCCGAAAGTATAGTTAAAAAGAGTGCAAATTTAGCGATCGGTGTGTAAATTTTTTAAATGTTTATGCTTTTACGTTTAAAATGTGTATGAAAATATATTACGTATAGGGTATTTTTATTTTTGTTCATAAATATGATACAAATTAAGACAGCCTTTGTAACTACGCTCCACGTTGTCAGGGTATGATACAAATTAAGGCAGGGGATGTTTTTTCATGTTCGTTTTTGTCCGCCACTGTTCCGAAAAATGTATGGTGTTATTTTATTATTTATGCATCTTTTCTTCCATAAATCCTTTAAAAAGTTGTATATTACTTCACTGTATCCAATAAAGGGAGGGTTTTGACGTAAGGAAAAATCTATTTTCTGGGCGATTGGCTCGTGTCGCCAGCGAAATATCCTCCTTTAATCTATTATTTCTAGGGTAAATGTACTAACACATACCAGAGAATAAATAAAATAAAGAAAAAGGTCAGTATAACTGACTCGCTCACCCTCCAGGAGGGTGTCGGTATGAACACTAGGCGAGTGAGACCACTACCACGAGCCAAATGCCAATAGAAATCTCCCACTACAAAAACCCTCCAAGAGGGGAGCCGACCCACAGAGTGAGCAGCTCGTACTACTACTACTCCATCCCATGCTGCCGACTGCTGCGCCTCTGGTGGCCATCCTGAAGTTAGCAGACAATCTTGGGCGAAGGGATGGGTAGGGTGGGATTTCGCTGGCGACACGAGCCAATCGCCCAGAAATAGATTTTTCCTTACGTCAAAATCCCTTTTCTGGGCTCAGCTCGTGTCGCTGCGCGAAATCGTACCAGAGAAATAGCACAAGATTGTAAACAAAAGTAATAAAATAAAATAAATCAGAATAGGTCTCAAATAAAAGATAAAATAAATATAAAGGGAATATAATTGCTAAAAAGATACATATACACAGTGATATAAAATTAGAAATATGCTTAAATTACCCACCCTTAAATCTAATCATGTTTGTTAACATAAGGTAATTTACATATATACAGGTAAAATGACTTACATGTATCAAATGATATCTGTGTAACAGCATGTATCAAAAGTATAATAGCAATTAATATAAACAGATAAACAAAACAATCAACAATAATAATATATAAAGGAATGTATATGACTTAATATACAAAACCCGTAACCATTATAATACGATGTATCCCCTAGCATAAAAATAAGGGGGTAACATCCATGAGATCAATGTTTATAATCATCTGTGAGTGTCCCTAGCCAAACAATAAGGGGCACCCACTACACCATCATAAAAGCAGCTAAGACACAAGGTGAATGCAAATGAACAAGGCAGGAATAGACGAACTGTTGGGTGAGGCAGGTAGAAAGGGGAGGACTGAATCTATACTACAAATTTAGCTAGAGTCAGGGGAAACTAGTTTACCCGCGCTACTGCTGGGAATTTCAGAGCTCCAAGGTGGACTTAAGTAGTGACGTTGAACACTGTCGGCGATTTCCATCCGGTATACTTTTTTCAACTCATCGAAGTTCATATGTTGGAAATAATTAATTGAGGTGGCTACTGCCCTGACATCATGTGCTTTCGGGAAGAGTCAGGATTGGCTTGCTTAATAAAGTACAGGATTTGCTGCCTGATGCCTTTAATGGATAAAAGTTCCACCTTTTCAAATCTTAAAGAGGCTTTGACCCGATGAGGATGAGGAGGTCCTGGACAGAAAGGCTCGTAAGGTTGAAACTGGGCAAAGGGATACATCTTGTGGAAGGGGTAGTACCTTCCAAGGTTCCCACCTCATCAAAGGATCTTCATTCTTTGCTAAAAAGCTACGTTCCGGAGAAAGTAGGACTTCCCTGTGGGAAGGAATTGAATATGATCCGGATCCTGGATAAAGCCGACAGTTCTGAAATTCTTGCTCCTGAAGCTAAGCTTAATAAAAATAGGGTTTTTCTTAAGAGCATTATAAACGAGCATGTGTCATTATCGGTTTCGGAGCCAGTTTTAGAACATCGTTTTAAGAACCATGAACTGACGTAGGCCATTACAGAAGGCCTAAGTCTAGCACATGCCTTAGGAATAGACGAGAAGTAGGAATCCGTCAAGTCTATGTTGAATCCAAATTGAAATATCTTTTTCAAAGCTGACTTGTTTGTCGTAATCGTGCTAGCTGCTAAAACCTTTTTCAAATAAGGATCTGAAAAAGGATATAGCTGAATTAACTGTCATGATTCTAATATCTGATTCTCTCAGGAAGATTGCTAACTTTTTGACAGCAGCATCATACTGTCTCAAAGTTGAATCCCTTTTATCGGATTCCAAGAAGAGAATATTCTGAGGATCAATATTCGCATCTCTTTTTGCCGCAAACTTCATGAAATCCATAAAGTTAGGGTTTTGAGAATCCCTGAGGAAGCGAACACAGTCTTCGTTTGTACTGACTGGGAGACTTGGGACTGGGGATCCGAAGAGGACGAAGGCCCCAGCTCCAAAATTAGAGGATACCAGTTGCTCTTCGGCCAGTCTGGGGCTACTAGAGCCACTTGACCCTTGAATGTCCTGAGTTTGTTCAATACTTTCATGAGAAGATTCACTGGATGGGAAGACATAAATCTTCTCCCAATTGTTCCAGTCTAGAGCCAGGGCGTCCGTGGCATAGGCCAGAGGGTCCAGGTTGGGGGCTACATAACACGGTAGTTTGTGGGCTTGGGATGCGAAGAGATCCACCTGTAGCCCTGGGACTCTTTGAAGGATCCATTGGAACGAACTGTTGTCCAGTGACCATTCCGACTCTAGGGGCACTGATCGGGATAGGGCGTCTGCTATGACGTTTCTCACTCCAGCTATGTGAGTGGAGGAAAGATGCCAACTGAACTTGTCTGCCAGGGAGAAGATGGCTATCATGACGTGATTTAGATGACGTGACTTGGAGCCTCCTCTGTTTATACAATGTACTACCACTGCGCTGTCCAGGACTAGCTTTATGTGGGAGTACTTTGGTGGGCGCAACCTTTTTAGAGTCAAGAACACTGCCATTGCCTCCAGTACGTTTATATGGAACTGACGGAACTGAGGTGACCAAGTCCCTTGAACCTTTTTGACCTGGGAATACCCTCCCCAGCCGCTTAAGGACGGCGTCTGTGGATGTGATCCCTGGTGGAGGGAACTGAAGGGGTACTGACATTGACAAATTCTTGACTCTCGCCACGGCCGAAGTCGATTCTTTTAGAATCAGAGGCACTGAGGATAGTTTGTCCCTGGACCTGACATTTGCTCGCGAGCGCCAGATTCTGGTTAGGTCTTTCAGTTTGGCTTTCATTAAGACGTTCGTCACTGATGCAAACTGGGAGAGAACCCAGGATCCTTTCCTGAGCTCTCCTTGACGCTAGTTTGTGACTTAGAAATTGCTTGACTGACTTCGCTATTTCTTTCCTTTTGGTTGATGGAATCGACAGAGTGTGGGAGGATAGATTCCATTGAATGCCCAGCCACTGAAAGTTTGACTCTGGAGTGAGTCTTGATTTGGTCCTGTTTATCTTGAAGCCTAGATATTCCAGGAACTGAATCACTTTCAGTGTAGCTCTGTTGCATTCCTCGACTGTTGGGGCCCAGATCAACCAATCGTCGAGATACGCTACTACCATAATCCCTTTGTGATCTGAGTTGTTGCACTACCACTTCCGCTAGCTTCGTGAACACTCTGGGTGCCACGTTGAGTCCGAATGGAACTACCTTGAAGGAGAATGTCTGGTCTCCTATCTTGAAACCCAGATACGGACGGATGTGTCTTGCAATAGGGATATGATAGTAGGCGTCTGTAGATCGATAGAGGTGGTGACGGCCCCACGGGGAAGTAAGGTCCGCACCTGTGAGATCGTGAGCATCTTGAACTTGTCCGCCAGCGGATGGCTAAGTTAAGCGGGACAAGTCTAAGATTACCCTTCTTTTTGTGAGCCTTTCTTTGGCACGCTGAACAAGCGACCTTGAAATTTTAAATCTCTTGACTCTCGCTATAGCTCCTTTCTGAAGGAGGTCCTCCGCGACTCTGTCAATTCTTTGGAAGGAAGTTGACGGAAAGGTCTGGCTGGAGGTGGGTTCGTCAACCAGCTCCAACCCAGACCTTTTGACACTATGCTCTGAGCCCATTGGCTGAAGTTCCACCGGTGGCGAAAGTGAAACAGCCTCCCTCCTACCTGAAGTTCTTCATTGTTCTGGTAACCGCCTCGGCCTCCTCTGAAGTGCTTTATTCCCCTATTAAAGGGGCCTCCCGATCCTCTCCCACGAAAGGACCGCTTACCTCTGCCTCCCTTACCCGAGCGGTCATACTTCTGTGAGCTTGACTCTCGAAGGCTTGATTGTAAGCTGGAGAGATGGCGTAAGAGGTGGAGGGCTGAGGCTGAGGGGATATCACATAAATTGGCTGTCATTGACCTTTAGAAGTGGAAGGTGGGCTGTCTGCACTAACGGCACCGCTGGAACTTGTTGAGGAAAGCGTGGTTGCTTTTTCTGGTAAGGTTGGAAACGCCTGGGTTTCCTCTGTCCCTTACCTTTAGCTGTCAGGTCTTGCCTCCTCTTAGCCGTAAGGCCCCAACGGTCCTTAAGGCTCTGGTTCACCTCGTAGCCTCTGACTGGACTTCCTTACCATAGCTTCTGGGAAGAGATCTGCTCCCCAGATGTTAGACGAGAGTAACCACCTATCGGTTCATGCCGAATGGTTGCCTCTTGTAGGACATGCTTCCTACAATTCGTCCTAGCAGTGGCAAACTCAAACATATCTGACTGTACCGTTTGAGTCAGGGATTTGGTCATGAGCTTAAAAATCGGTTCTGATCCATAAGCCATGGTTGCTACCTCAGTCATAGCCATAGAGTTGATTGACTGGACTAGTCGCGATTTTGCGTCAAATTCAGCCTGAATAAGGCTATCTGGGAGCCTGGGTAGCTTTTCACCAAACTGCCTCCATAGCACAGTCCGGTTTGAGTTTGCCAGCTGAGAATGTGTTCGGCAAGTCTTCCCACAATTCTCCAATGAGGGGAGTAACGGAGATGTGGGATCTGCTTCCTTCAACTGAGGTATAGGTTCCCCCTTCTGGGCCGCTGGGATGGTCGACCTCGCGATCTTGGTTAGGAACGGGAGCGGGGTACTCTCATCCATTGTGAAAATGGTAAAGGGACTCTTAAACGGTTGTATCTTGGTATTAGAACAATCCATGTCCTCTAAACACCTGAGCCATTCTCTCTGAGCCTGGTCTCGTGAATAGAGGACTGTCTCCTTTGGTACCCTATCGTCCCGAACCATAGCCGAAGGCACGTGAGCCTTGATAGCCTATGAACGGAGGCTGGAGGTCTTCCGGGTAGAACTCAAGTCCTCTATTCTTCGAGTCCCAAATTCCGGTATAGAGATGAGACCGTCCTGGAAGGGGGCGTATGACGCTACTCTCCATGGGTTGTTCATAGAGAACGGAGGTAGTGAGTCATACGGAGGAAAGCTGAGTTACACTTGTGTTGGGAAAGTGGAGGAGAGGCTAGAGGAGCTTCTCTCAGCCCGGCTATAATGGAGTCTTGGGAAGTAATCCTATCCGACAGACGAGAGATCATTTGTTCCATGCTACTCTTTAGGGACCCAACCAGGTCGCCCACCTGTTGCAACAGGCCAGCATTGGAGTCCAAAGCCGGAGCTGCTGCGGAGGTGGAGGGGAGGCTTCTGAATCGGAACCAATGGTAGCGGAACTGGTGACTCTGCCGGAGTGCGAGATCTCTCTCTGGAGGATTTACTCCTCGAGGACTTAGAGCCGGAGCTAGAAGCTTTAGACCTGTCTGCTCCGGGATTCCCAGCCGGAGACTTACGGGAGGGCTGTCCCTTGGCGGCGTTCTTCCCAAAACCGCCGACCCAGGCCCGCAGGGTAGCCAGTGCGGTATCCCTTACTGCCGGCGCCTGGAAGAGAGGGCGTAGTTTAGATTTAAGAATCACTTAAAACTAAAACTTAAAGTATAACTTAAACTAGATGCCTTAAGTTAAAGTAAATGATGAAAACTTAAGCACTAAAATAGAAGCGGAGCAGCTACTGGAGATGGAATACTTACCCCTTCCAAAAGCTGGCTCACCAGATCGTAACATATGGTACACGTCTCATGGTACCAGACCTGGATGTCCCCGTGCGGAGTCGCGCATGGAGCATGGGACCGGCAAACTTCGTGTCCACATGGGTCCTGAAGTGTGGAAAGGAACATCCCGGATGCTCACAGTTGGTGGCCTGTAAGTGGGAAGACACATGAGTATCTTAAAAAGCATCACTTACAGACTAAAGGACAGAAGAACTCCGTTGCATGCCGGAGCTCGGAAAAAAATTGGGCATAACCCCTCCCTGCATCGCCTGAATAGGCTATAATCCCGGAGAGATCCGGTTAAGACAGGGGGGATGGGTTTAAGGTACTTAAGATAAACTTATAGATAACTTAAACCTAAAACACAAACGAACCGGACTAAGTCCGTGCGTAGCGGAGTGTAGTAACTCAGCAATACGGTAAGGTTAGCAGTGACCCACTGTAGTTCCGGTCCACTCTGCTGTGGACTAACATCTTTCCGCTGGATACCAGGTCTCCGATCAGGAAGGAGGCCCTAGTAAGGTGGGAAAAGGGAAATGAAGGGCGAGAAGACATACAGGCTCGAGTCTAGCCCGGAGCGACAAGGTAGCAACAGGAGGGGGGGAAAGGCCAGTACCCCCCACTACGTACACCCGGCCGGGACCGAGAAGCCGGAGAGGTCGAGACCAGTCTGGGTCTGTCCCGACTCCCTAGCCCCTCCGCCTGAGGGGAGAGAGGGAGGCAGGCTCGGGTATGCGGAGCGAGCATGGGCAGACCGACCCACCCCCGCCCGACTCTATGGAAGAGCGGGAGGGGGGGGAAGGGTGACTGGGCAGGCGTCTGGCTGTCCCGTGATCACGTAGTGACCACGAGGCGGTAAGACCAAAATACGACAACTAAGCCTAGGACAACCAACTGATCAGAGAGATGCTATCGGGAAGCAAAAAACTGAACTGAAAAGCGGTAGCATATAGGCCCACTGGGCCAAACCAACTGATCAGAGAGATGCTATAGGGAAGCAACCGAACTGATGAGCGGTAGTATAGGCTCAATGAGCCAGGGACCTAGGCTAAGGCCAGACGCCTAACTAAAACCTAACTATAACAAAATACATAGTATAAATAAATAAAAATGAAAGAAAGAAAGCAATATAGCAGGAGAAAAAATCCAGGAGTGTACGACTAACCCGAAGGCAAGTCTACCACTCAAAGCTAGTCAGAGGCCGATACTAAGAACCTGGACTAGGGTCTGGATAGAAGAAGCCTACATAAGGTAAAATACATGCATGCATGACAAACCTGAGTAGACCGTACCCTAAGTAAAGCGGATAATAATATAGAGCGTACATAAATAAGGGGATGTTCTAGGTATGGGAGACCAAGAACGAGCCCACCACGAGGCAGAACCATGCTGCCATGCTTCCGACCCCGAGATCGTATTTATACCTAAAAAACGGCAAATACTGTCTCAGGGCCGGAAAAAACCAACTAACCGTAAATACTGAGTACTTAACTTAGCTGCTGCGATAGCTGCACGCTCCATTATAGATAAATCCAATGAAAGGGCACAAAAAACACAGAGATAGAAAAATAACACGTGTGACTCGTGTGCGCTAACTGAAAAGGATGGCCACCAGAGGGCAGCAGTCGGCAGCATGGGATGGAGTAGTAGTAGTACGAGCTGCTCAACATCTGTGGGTCGGCTCCCCTCTTGGAGGGTTTTTTGTAGTGGGAGATTTCTATTGGCATTTGGCTCGTGTAGTGGTCTCACTCGCCTAGTGTTCATACCGACACCCTCCTGGAGGGTGAGACAGAGTCAGTTATACTGACCTTTTCTTTATTTTTATTTATTCTCTGGTATGTGTTAGTACATTTACCCTAGAAATAATAGATTAAAGGATATTTCGCGCAGCGACACGAGCTGAGCCCAGAAATATTGTATGTATTCTCATATTATTGTATTATAAATACTACGGCAAATCTAAGCCAGTATTCCGCAGAGCGGCCAATGTTGTGGTTTTTGAAATAAGCTGATGGCAAATACGGGTTTGTTTCGCCATATTATGCAATTTCTGACGAATTCTCTTGCTTTTAGTTAGCTAAACAGATATCTAGATACTTGCCTTATATGAGACAAGGTTA
>NC_087202.1:117235363-117275714 GCF_015104395.2 Macrobrachium nipponense
TAACCTTGTCTCATATAAGTCAAGTATCTAGATATTCGTTTATGCTAACTAGAAGCAAGAGAATTCGCTCAGAATTGCATTAATTATGGCGAAACAAACCCGTATTTGCCATCAGCTTATTTCAAACCACAACATTGGCCGCTCTGCGGAATACTGGCTTAGATTTGCCGTAGTATTTTATAATACAATAATATGAGAATACATACAATATTATTGGATACAGTGAAGTAATATACAACTTTTTAAAGGATTTATGGAAGAAAAGATGCATAAATAATAAAATAACACCATACATTTTTCGGAACAGTGGCGGACAAAAACGAACATGAAAAAACATCCCCTGCCTTAATTTGTATCATACCCTGACAACGTGGAGCGTAGTTACAAAGGCTGTCTTAATTTGTATCATATTTATGAACAAAAATAAAAATACCCTATACGTAATATTTTCTACACATTTTAAACATAAAAGCATAAACATTTAAAAAATTTACACACCGATCGCTAAATTTGCACTCTTTTTAACTATACTTTCGGAAGAGCGGCAGACGGCGGCTTACAAGAACGAACATGGAAAAATACCAAATTTGTAACTAATTTGTATTTTTCATAACTAACAAACCTGAGGTCTTAACATTAGGATTTACTAGCGCCAAGCTGGAAACCGGATAGAATTAAAATTACACTTGTGGAGATCCAGGGACTATTGGCATCTATACTAGGTCACGGGGCATGTATACCCAGAATGCCCACGGCTACCTGTGACCCACCAGTTATATTTCTAACCCAGTTTAGACTGCTAGAGGAGTGGTTCGAGGTGGGCCTTTACCTGTTAAGACCTCAGGTTTGTTAGTTATGAAAAATACAAATTAGTTACAAATTTGGTATTTGTTCATATACGGAACAAACCTTCGGTCTTAACATTAGGATAGACTTACTTATTGGAGGGAGGTAAGTCTCTACAACTGACTGGGAGTTTGCCACCTTATCCATTTCCGAATATATAGGGAAATTCTAAGAGAATGGACAATGAACCTAGAACCAAAGATATAAGCGGATCAATTGGTTTTCCCCCACTGGGTGCAGATACCATTCTATTGTTTACTCTTGTCCCTTGCAACTGGATCCGCCTTCACCCCTCTTTTCCCTATTATCTAGAGGGGTGTGTTGCTACTGAAAAGTATATCATAACCTAAGATAGCTTCACAGTATGGCTGACCACCTCACCTGCATCTAGTCCGTTCCAGCACATGACGGTACTCTCCTTCATATTGCCCGTAGTTAAAGGAGTAGGAAGAAAGTAGTAAAGAAAAAAGACCAGTCATCCCATTCATTCTACTTTCATACCTTCATCTTAGACTAGACGCAAACTGACCCGCCAGGGGCACTGGATGAGCTATATCACTTGTTGGGCCGCCAGCACTGGACCCAAAGAAAAAGTGTCCAAGGATCTATGGGCAACGTCTTTCAAATAAAATGAGGTGAAAGTTGTTTGGCCTTTCCACACACCAGCTTTCAGAATTCTATCCACAGACATGTTCTTCTTAAATGCCAGAGAAGCACTCGAGCCCCTGAGCTCCCACCTGGCTATCTGACCCTCTGTCTTCTGCCATATAAGCATCTCTGATTGTCTCCCTTGGCCAAAACGATATTGTATTCCTGGACACTTCCTTCTTGTTCCGTCCTGTACTTACGAACAACCTCCGGCACCTCGGCCTGAGGTGCCTTGTTCTCCTTAAGTACTCCCTTAGTGCCCTGACGAGGCACAGGAGCATCTCATCTTTGTCATTGTCTACAAAGTCTGCCAAGGAAGGTATGGTAAAGGAGTCGAATCTGCCGTCTACTATTGTTGGGTTTTGGGTCTTGGCCACGAATTCTGGGACAAACTCAAATACCATTGACCTCCAACCTCTCGACTGTCTTCAGGGTCAGGCTCCTATCCATGGACTGCCTTAGTGGTTCGTAGGGGGGTTTTGTCAGACTACTCAGTACCCTGGTCAGATCCCAATCTGGGGCTTTTAGCTCCTTTAGTGGGCATGACTGTTCAAAGCTCCTCATCAGCATGGCCAACTCCCATGAAGACGAAATGTCCACTCCTTTCATTCGTAAGACTGAGGCTAGAGCCGCCCTGTACCCCTTCACTGCAGATACAGACATATGCTTTTCTGTTCTGAGATATATCAGAAAGTCTGCTAACTGCTGAATAGTGGTACCGAGTGGAGACAAGTTCCCTCTACGACACCAATCACAGTATGCTGACCACTTTCCTTCGTATACTGTCGCAGATGATTTTCTGATATTTCCTGCCATCTGAGTTGCTGCTTTCTGCGAAAACCCTCTCGCTCGGAGGAGATACTTGACAGTCTCCACCCGTGAAGCGATAGGGACTTCACCGACTGGTGGTACCTCTCCATGTGCGGCTGACACAGTAGGTTGCTCCATGGGGGTAACTCTCTCGGCACATCTACTAGAGTTCCAGTAGGTCTGGAAACCACTCTGCTTTTCTTTCGGCCATAACGGGGCTTACCACGGTCATCTTGAGGTTCTGAGACCGCATTACCCTGTTCAGAACCTGACGGATTAGACAAAATGGAGGAAATGCGTACACGTCCAGATTGTCCCAGGGGTGTTGTAGCGCATCCTCTGCTACTGCCTCTGCGTCTGGGACTACTGAAGAATACACTTCCAACTTTTTGTTGTACCTGGTTGCGAATAGGTCTATGATCGGTCCTTCCCACAACATGAGCATCCTGTCCACTACCTGTTGGTGCAGGGACCACTCCGTTCCCAGAATCTGATCCCTGCGGCTCAACTTGTCGGCCACTATGTTTCTTTTTCCCGGAATATACCTGGCCCTGATGTCTACCAGGTTCTCTACAGCCCACTGATGAAGTTGAACTGTCATCACATGTAACTGCCGAGAAACTAGGCCTCCTTGCTTGTTTATATAAGCTACTACTGTGGTGTTGTCTGACATCAATACCACTGAGTGTCCCTTTACTCTCTCCCTGAATTCCTGTAGAGCTAGAAACGCTGCTTTTAACTCCAGCACGTTTATATGGAGTTCTCTGTCCTTGCAACTCCATTTTGCTGACACCATCAACTCCTCCATATGGGCTCCCCAGCCTTCTAGTGACGCATCCGAGAACAGCAAGAGGTCTGGAGAGGATTGTTGAAGGGGGACACCCACTGTCAGATTGTCGTCGTTCACCCACCACAGCAAGTCTTTCCTCACTTCTGCCGACAAGGGAGATTGCTCATACGGGTGATCTACTATTGGTGACCAAAACTCCTTCATCCTCCATTGTAGGGACCGAAGGTGTAGCCTTCCTTGTGGTACTAGCTTCTCCAGGGAGGTTAGGATTCCCAGCACCACCTGCCACTGTCTTGCTGGCTGTGCCTGTTTTCCCAGAAAGGCATTCACCACTTGTTTGTATTTCTCTATTCTTTGGTCTGTTGGGAATACTTTGGCTTCTGTTGTGTCTATAACCATTCCCAGATACTCCAAACGTTGACTTGGATCCAACTGCGACTTCTCCTGATTTACCACAATACCTAGGCTGTGACAAAGCTGCAGGAGGGTCGCCCTGTCCCTGAGTAATTTCTCCCTGGACTTTGCTACCACCAGCCAATCGTCCAGATATCTTATTAGCCTGATCCCCTGAGCATGCGCCCACATCGACACGAGAGTGAACACTCTTGTAAAAACTTGAGGAGACGTTGTCAATCCAAAGCACAGGACCTTGAATTCGAAAGCTTTCCCTGCAAGACTGAAGCGGAGAAATTTCCTTGAAGACTGATGGACTGGTATCTGAAAGTATGCGTCCTTTAGATCGACTGTCAGCATAAAGTCTCCGATCCTGACTGCTTGTAGAACCGTTTTTGGAGTTTCCATCTTGAAACTGGTTTTCCTTATAAACAGATTCAGCGTTGACAGGTCTATTACTGTCCTCCACTCCCCGTTGGCTTTGGGTACCAGGAAAATCCTGCTGTAGAAGCCTTTTGACGGACTGCATACTTGTTGCACAGCTTCTTTTTCCATCATCTTCTTCACTTTGTCCTGAAGAATAATGGCCTTCTGAGATTTGTAGGCATAAGCGACGTGGTGTAATGGCTGATCTGTCAGGGGCGGGGTTACCTCGAACGGGATCAAATACCCGATCCTGAGAACATCCACCACCCACTGCTCTGCCCCTAGTTCCTGCCACACCTTCCAGTGATTTGCCAGGCAACCCCCCACTGGTGTGGCCGAGTGATGAGAGGCGCCCATCCTATCTTCTTGAGCCTCTCCCTCTTCCCCTACTGCCCCTTCCTCTGTTGTTTCTATTGTGAAAGGGCCGATGAGTTAGCCTCTTTGGGGAAGAGGGTCTTGTGGCTCTATTAGGGATGTTATGTCTCACTGTCTTCTTTCGAGACATCTGCTGCTGTCTTCCCTCCAAAGGAGTAGCTTGACTGTTAGACGTTTTCCTAACTGCCTGTTGCACCAACCTATCGTTAGTGTCCATCCTTCTTCTATCTATCGCCTCTTCCAGTATGACCTCTGGCAACAGCAGTTGCGACTCCAAGATATCCCCATTCCTCATTGCTAACAGGGAATCCAAATCCACATTGCGGCTTAGTCTAGCCAACGCTGCATCTCTCCTCATTAGCAGGATATTTGCCCAGACATTGGCACTTACGTTTGTCAGGTACGCAATCGCCTTGGAACCTGACAGTAGTAATCTAATGAACAATGATTCATCCACTACTTTTCTTGTTACTTCCGAGGATGCAATCTTTGCCACTGCTGTTGACCAAAGGTCTAACCAAGAAGCAGCCTGAAAGACAGAAGAAGCTGTTGCTTCTAACGTAGCAGCCTCTTGGTACGTCATCGAAGGGCACTCCATTTTAACCTGATCCAAGGTTAATCCAGACCTTAATCTTTCAACATTAGGGTTCACTTGTCTAGACAGCAAAGGGACCTTCGGTGTCGTAATATTTCCTTTGCTTTATCATTGGAGGGGGAATAAATTTAAATGATCTATTAGATCTTAAGGAATTATCCCTTCCTGCAATCTTTGCGTTTACGTGTTGCAAGACCGACTCCGCATGACTCGAACAAGGCAATTCATACGACACCTTGGTATCCCTTTTTAATCCAAATGCCATGTCAATTCCAGGCGGAAGCATACTGGCCGGTGTTTCTGTCTTCTCCGAAAGGTTATTGAATTGACGAATCAAATCAATCACCTCTGCATACGAGGCCAGAAACTCTTGGTTTTCTCCTTCCTCCGGCTCTAATGTACCATTCTCCGTCACAAGGGATGTTGTCTCGCCCCTATCTTCTGACAGACGGCCCGGAATTCCACGGACGCGGTCTCTTTGATCTTTGCTGGCCGCTGTTGGCTCGATCCAAGATAGTCAGCAGGGGAACGAGAACGCCTCACTCTTTCTCTGCTCACGGGACCAATGGTTTTACAATACTTCTGAACCACATCGAGAGTGAACTTCTATCACCAGAAATATACATCTCTAAACCCTCTGTGGAATGCCCAAGAATCAAACTCGTGGCCACCGAAGTGGCAGGCCAAGACCATACCGATCATGCCACTAAGGCGGCAGTCTTCTGTGGTTACATTCTCAGAAAGTACCAGGAGCTCTAGTAGATCCGGAAACCAATCCTGCTCTGGCCAGAATGGGGCAATGAGGTTCATGAAATGTTCCGGTGAGACCTGAACATGTTATGACCTCTCTCACAATCTTGAATGGTGGAAAGGCATACAGGTCTTTGTCTGACCAATCAGTGAGCTTTGCATCTGTCACCCACACATGCGGGTCTGGGGCTGGAGAGCAGTAAAGCATGAGACAGTGGTTTTTTGACGTTGCAAATAGGTCTAGAATCAGTCTTGACCCATAGATTCCACAAATCAAGGCACACCAATGGGTTCAACATCCAATCTGTGGGAAGAACTTGCTTTTTGTGGCTTAATTCGTCCACTAGGACGTTGAATTTCGCCTGTATGAACCTTGTTAGGATTCTGGTGTGGTTCTGATCTAACAGAAGTGCTCTTGCCGCTTTGCAGAGGGAAAAAAAAGAAAAAGAAAAAAGGGAGCATTCCTCCGTTTCTTGCTATTAGAGAGAGCCGTTGTATTGTCCGAGTGGACAGTTACTACTTTGGAATACAGACATGTTCCCAATTAGACTACAAAGAAATTAATCTAATTAAAGTGGTTTCCATTTATTTAATAATAGGTAGTTAGCCATTTTGAAGGTGACCTAGTTTTAATGCACTTCTGAGGGTATCATATTGGTAGACTTTTTTTCTCATGTCAAATACATCTAATAGAACTGCAAACTGCCATTAGACCTTTTGTTGGGATTTTTTGAGGATCATTTGGTATACTACCCAACTATAAGTGCATATTACAACTGAAGGCTTTGTGATAAGGACAAGGACCTATAAACTCCACACATTCTATACCAGATAGAGGTATGGTAAGTTTCCAATAAGACAGCAGTTTGTGTTTTAGAAATACAGGCAGTCCCCCCCCCCCGCCTTACGACGTTTCGAGGTTACAACGCTTTTCATTCATCATAAATTATTTTCAGGCTTACGGCACATGTTCCAGGGGTACGGCGCTTACAACGCCGATCTACCGAAAGAAATGTAACTCCAAAATTGCAAAATAATCAATATTGGAAGTTATCTTTTTTTTTAAATACAATAGAAATGCAGTTTTAGTTTTTAATACCCTCAAAAGCATTAGATATAAGGTTTTCTTAGGATTTTTGATGATTTTCTGGCTTACGACTTGTCTCAACAACAGAACCCCCTTCATAAGCTGGAGACTGCCTGTGGTATGTATTTTTTTCATGCTTAGTTCTTTCTTTTATTAGTTTAGATGACTTTGTTTTCGTGATAACTGTTGTGAGTTTTGCACAGCAAGTTTTTTTTTCTGTCTTGTCTTTTCTGGGGTGAATCAGTGGTAGGTCAGCCAACCAACCAATCCCTCTTCCAAAGTTTGCTTCCTGAAGGTTGTACTCTAGTCTGTGGACTCAGGAGGAACATTTGGGGTTGTGGGCTTTGCATGCCTTGTGTGCGTTGGTTTAAGATTACAAGAAACAATTGACCTAAATTATGGAGACACTAAATGTAAAGTAGAGTTAGTACAAGTTATATAAAACATTGTTTGATATAGTCTACAGGAGACTTTTGTCATGAATCTGCATGATGCTGAAAAGTGCCATCTCTAAACTACAGTTGGTAAAAAGTTGGGGAGCCTGTTTTAAACTGTACAATGTCATATCTTTGGCCCTAAATAAACTTTCTGTATGAACAAACTCATAACTTTGAAATTATACTAACAATATAATTTCAAAGATTAATATAGTAATAGGTTAGTAATTTTAGGTATATTTGAAGTAGGATGTTATTTAAGGTATACATTTGGTATCTGAACTTTCATGATAGGCAGTTATAAGCATTTTTAGTGGTGGTTTTAACTATTCACAGGGGTATCTAGTACATATCCCCTGCGAATACAGGGGGGAATTCGGGGGGAACACTGTACATCTTAATTCCAAAGATTATTATTATTATTAATAGGGGTTAGTTTTTCCAGACCTCTGAGTCTCTAGTAGACTCCAAAGAACATACTTGTCTGCCACAAGCCGAACACGAAGGTTACACATCACAAGACTCTTTGGTCAACCTAGTATTACATACTTTCACAAAATATCTAATGTTAGAAACACTAGAGTCCAACTTGTCGCAAACAAGAGTCAAGCTGGTAAACAAAGTCAATAACTCAAGTTCTCAAGTTAAAAACAAAAACCTAACACTAACTAAATATGACAATTTGTCCAAAATTGCATTTTTCCTAACTATACAAACCTGAGGTCCTTTTACAATAGGAAGGTACTAGCGGCAGCTGGATAGGTCGTAAGCTTTCGAACAAGGGGTTCGGTAGTTAACTGCTTGTCCGACAGGCGCGCGCGCGCGACTGGGAGGTAAACAAATCACTTTTGCTTTTGGCCCAAGCAAAAACTGCAGAGTGAGGGGTGGCATGAGGTGGGACTATGTGTAAAAGGACCTCAGGTTTGTATAGTTAGGAAAAATGCAATTTTGGACAAATTGTCATTTGTTCCGACACGGCATACAAACCTTCGGTCCTTTTACAATAGGAAGACTCACTTCTTGGTGGGAGGAATCTGAGTCTTTTGTGAACAGACTGGTGTTCGCCCAACCTTGGAATGCCTCCCTGGTCGTAAGAGCGAGGGAGGGATCCAAGCCTCTGTCCGATTGATCGGGGTGTGCACCGCAGGATCAATGGTCAGACCTCTGGACCAAGTACTAAGAGAGAGGCAAGCGTATCTCTTCGTACCAGCAAACAAGAACAAGTTCCTATTTGCAAGAGGCAACATAAAAGTTATGGTTTGTCTCTTGTTGGCATCCACTTCCCCCCCTTGTAGGAGGAAGTGGTGGATATTCGCTCCCATCCCTAGTGAAAGGGATAGGATGGGGCTCTGTCGAGTAGCTCACCGGCATCTCGTCCTTATCCAGCAAGGTGATGACCGTATCCCTCTACCCACAGGTAGAGGGGAGAAAAAGATAGGAAGAGAAGCCAGTCACTCTCTCATTCACTTTATCCATTCTTACAGTCACACCAGGACTCGATGCTGTTCAGCCTGCTAGGGTCTGGGTTAGCTACACAACGTGTTGAGCAGCCACCACGGGTCCCAAGGAAAACGATTCAAGGACCTGTGGGCAATATCCAAAAGGTAGAAGGAGGTGCCAGTGGTCTGGTTGTACCAGACCCCTGCCCTCAGTTACCTGCGCCACGGAGAAGTCTTGTGTAACTCGAAGGAGTGTACTTCTAGGTCATCTTGGTGCTGAAGAAGTCTTCAACACTCAGCCTGGGATGTCGAGTTTCTTCAGAAAGCGCGGTCGCGCTTTCACAGGACAAAGCAGCATCTCCTTCGCATCGAAGGCGGTGAAGTCCATTAGGGAGGGGATTGTGAAGGACTCTAACCGATCGTCAGGAACCGAAGGGTTCTGAGTCTTCGCTACGAAGTCGGTACGAAATTGAGCGTCACGAATCCCCATCCCCTGGATGCTTGACTTCGCAGGAAAAGTCATGCAATTACCTCAGAGGAAAAGAAGGAATGGTCGTATGACCTATCCCTCTTCTCGACTTCGGTGATGTCCTGTACCCATACTGGTCTATCCGTCTGCAGCGAAGTGTCTCACATTCTCCTATCCCCAAGCAGTGAAGTTCTTCTTCTCGGTAGTGGATAGGACACCGACACTCCATGGTGGGTGTCGATGGTATGGGTACTGTGACAAGCCGCCGTTAGGACGAAGAAAAGACTGTTATGGAACAACCGAACTAAGTCCACAGCGAAGTTCGTAACAGACTTGGGCGCTCTGACAGCAGCCGACTGACTGCGTTCGGTAGGAGGCAAGTTGTCCAAGCACCCGAGCAAGTCACGTGACCTTCGCCTTAAAAGGGTTATGCCAAGAGACTAAACAAATAATTTGTTCGTCACCGATGCCAGAAGGCGAGGTGATGATTCTCTTAAGGCATGTGCCCAACAGGCGAAAGTCAATTGCCTTCTAGAGACCGAGGTCCCTGATGGCAAGATATCTCATAGTATAGTTGATTCTCAGCTAAGGAGAAACAACACTATGTGTCGTTGAAGACGAAGGTGTACAGAAAATGCAACCTACGTCTTCACAGCTGAACCGAGAGAAGGATTCTCAAGATTCTGAACCTGTGCTACAAACACTGAGAACGCTAACCGCTATTCATTGCTGTCCGGTGAGGATCGTAGTTGCAATGAAAGCGGAGCGCTTTTCAGTAATGAAGACACAGGGAATACTGCCTGAAGAACTGCTTCTCATGGGCTGAACATTTGGAAGTAGAGCTGTCAGGTCGGAGAGTAGGCGATGTCTTCTGACACATCTGTTAATTCGGGGCGAACAATGAATAATTGCACACCTACGAATACGAGATATTTTGAAGACAAACTCAGATGTCTGCAAAAATCATTCGCATTATCGCGGTGCGATGTAGCGGGAGACTAGTACAGACTTCTGTTACCGTGCGGTAAACAGAAAGATGAAAGAGTCCAAGAGATATCTCTGTTGAAAATTCTCGCAATGTCGAAGGCGATGAAATAGAGAGTCACAGCAGTAGATGGTCCTTCATTATTGCGAGAATCCCCGTTAATCAGAGACCTAAGTCCATGATTGTTGGGCAGAGATACGGTTCGGTAGTCAATCAAACCAGGGAGAGAGAGACGTAACCGACCGTGCATCTCCGATCTAGCTGATACTGAGCTGCTATCAGGCAGTTCAATACGCAGTAGCTCTCGGTGACTCGTCATCCTGAGTTGCCAGGTAATCCATTATTCCACGAAGGAATGCGTTCGGCTAGAACCATCGAGCATAAAGAATACGCTCGAGCAATTATATTTAAACGAAACGGATTTGCGGTAAATACAAAAGCTGATTTGGTGTTGTCATGACAATACCAAGTATCTAAAATCGAAACTGATAACTGCTGGGAGGTTGCAGGCAACCCCGAGTTGCAGTTTCAATTAAGATACAATTTGTCTCGGTCACAAACCGTAGAGTTAACTATGGTATGCCGCCTACCCCCCGGACAATTCAACTGTTAAAAGAATCATGTCGCGAGGGTAATATACGTAGTATATTTGTAGGTTTCTGTACAACGACCTCCATCCTAAATTCTTTTCCCCTCGAGGAATGAGAATAAGGATTGGAGATCGACCGCCTTCGTTCTCTAGTCAAGAGAGTGAAGGAGAAGTCTTTCCCAAAGGAAAGCTTCAATGGTGAACAGAATACCGAAGACGATAGTTCAAGCCAAACTGGAAGTTCCCGTCCGTTCTTCTCTATTCCAGGTTAATCGCCTACTGTGAGATACTCTTCTTTCAGCAGCAGTTCTTTCTTCCAAATGCTAGAAATTACAGGAATTCGAGCATAAGCGAGGTTCCCGATATCGTGTAACAATTATCGGGGATTCTCGCTCACTTTGGACCGTGGTCTCGCCTAAGTGTTTGGAGATCGTAAAAAACTTGAACACTCTGAGTGCGCTAGAAATTCCGTAGAATTCTAAGCACTCTGCGAAACCCCCACCGAATTCGTCAAACGATATCGGCTGGTGGTCCTCTCGATTCCCGTAGAAATCGAGAAAGGGGCAGGATCCCTCCTCAACAACCGGGGCTTACGTCAGGTAGGACCCGAAGGTCCCCCGGTTTAGCGCCGCCCCTAACGTGGGAAATCTTACAGAGAAACTTTGTAGGATCCCTCCCCTTTCCCTCGTAGCCGTAAGGAGAGGGGGAATGGGGGAGGAATTGGATACTGGCTCGCCTTCCCAGCGGAACTAGCAGTTGGAGAAGAAAAGGAGCAGCCATCGCCTTACGGCGATGGCCTCTCAGAGCCTGGGAAAATGTATCGTCAGGAGAAAACGTTTTCCCCCGAGGAGGGTTACGAACTCATACTGTAGGTAAGGGTCTGCCGCCACTGTGAACGTCGTCTGGGTGGGGCTGATCGACACCTGACAGGAGAGAGCCGATACCGTCCTCCGACTCATTCCAGTCCTCGTCGAGGTCGAAACCTCTCAGGAGGACCGAAGGGGTATTCAAATACGGTGTCCGAAGACACGTAGAAACGCCTCTGTCGCAGTAGAGGAGGTGAAGTAGCTTGTTCGACCAGCCAGAACTGAGAGAGCCTTCTTGTCCGGAGACGAGAGACTACCTGGTTCAACACAGTCGGCAAGCTCCGATCGCGGCAGACCCACCGTCGATTTGGGTTCCCTCTCGGGCCCCAAAACGACTCGAGCCGAGACGTGGCTCTGCTGGTGGGAGCAGCGATCCTTCCCCGAGGTCGTTGTGCTGACGAATCAGCGCCATAACCTCGGCAAAGTTCCTCTGGATCTCAGAAGTCACAGCATCTTGCAGAATAGGGCCGTTAAGCCCTTCGAACAAGCGCATATTCCGAGAACCTTCCTCCTAAGAAGGGGGAACAGCGACAGCCCTCTCGGTCTTCTCCATCCACTTGCGCATACGTCCTGGCCGGTCCAAGAACCGTGCCTGGCATGTAGGGCGTCGTGGTGGGATCATGAGGGGCGCACCCCTCACGATCACTCCTCAATACCTCTCTCCTCCCGGTGTAACCCGAGGAGGTTGAAGGTACGGGAGAGGCAGACCTGACGCTCCCTCCTCGCTCGCTGGCAGAACCAGCAGGCTTGGAGGGCTGCAGGCGATCGTCAACCCGCGGTGGCGATCGAGCTGCAGGCCTGGTCGAACCGTCTCGCTGTGGAGAACGGCTGGACTGAGCACAGTGGCCCCGATCTCGAGTGTCAGAAGAGCTGGTGCTGGTTGCCGTACCCGATCGCTCTCTGTGAGAGCGACGGTCAGGCGACCTGCAGGCTCCACTGTCACAGTGAGACCGGTGCTTGTCCTCACGGCACGTCACGTCGCTGGTTCCAGCCGTGGCTGGCACCGGCGAACGGGGGGACCTCTTCCCAGCCTCAGCCCGTGGCCGGTCGTGGACCGTCACGTCATCCCGGGTAGCCAGCTGGTCGCCGCGAGAGCGAGAGCTGGTCTGGTGAGAGTCGCGTGAGCGGCTGTCACCAGTCTTCCGCTCCGTGCCGTGAACCTGACGCTGAGCGGGCTCAGAGGTCTGGTTCCTGGCTGCACGGTCGCTGGTAGGCGACCGTACACTCGGTACCTCCCGCGAACGAGAGGCCGAGACGGATCCTGATGCAGTGGCAGAACCACTGACACCAGGCGAGGAAGTACCGGTGTTAGCCGGTACTCCTCTGGTCCCCGTAGTCTTCTTCCTTACGGAAGAAGAGACGGGCCCCGCGCTCCCGAAGGAGCAGGAGGACCAGCGGAAGGAACCCTCCCGTCCCACCGAGGTGAGACGGGTCCCGAGAAGCTCCCGAGGGAGACTTCTTAGGAGGGAGGAGGCAACCTTCTTCTTCCTCGGCATTGAAGCCTTAGAAGTCGAAGGGGAAGAGGCGGCAGCCGACGACGATGAAGAAGATGAAGACGACGACGACGACACCTTCCTCCTCTTCTTCGTCAGCTTCCTCAGGACAGACGTAAGATCTGCCATCCAGGGCCCGGACGCACCTGTACAGACAGACCAAAGTCTGGGGTAGTACCACCACGAACAGGGACGACGTCAGCAGGTATGGGCATCTCAGGAACAGCAGGCACAGCCAGCACAGCATCGGCAGGGACAGCCAGCGCAGCAACTGCATGGACAGTCAGTACAGAATCGGCAGGTACGGCAGGCAGCACCGGAAACACAGGAGGTGGAGCAGCAGCCAGCAACATCCTGGTACCGGCGGCAGGTCCAGGGGCGAGCTCTAGGGCAGCGGAAGTGTGGTCGCGGCAGCGCGGCAACCACGAGCGGCGGCGGCACGCCCCCCTCTCGGTGAGGCGAACGGCACTTCACAGCGGCTGTAGGCGAGACTGTTACCACGTGAGGCGAGTACACCAGGTGAGGAGGGACGTCGTCACCTGGAGTCGATATCGTTGTCGTGGTCACCACTCCATGGGTGACCGCAGCAGGCCCAGACATAGAACCGTCGCCCCTGGACACTAGGCACGCCCTGCAAAGCGAAGGACGCCCATACCTCACCAAGGTCCACCCTCGTGGCAATAGCACCTGCGGAAATAACAGTAGTAGTGATTAGTGGGGGGGAAGGATCAATTCCCGGGAAATAGCGGAAACATTGATCCAAGTAAATAATGCAATCTCAATAAAATATGAAAATGAAAAAGAACTGCACTTGCGATTTCACTTCATTCAAATAAAAAGGGGAAAGGATCAATTTCCGGGTAAAAGCGGAAACTGATCCAAAATGAGTATTGCTACAATCAAAATAAATATATGAAAATGAAAAAGAATACTGTACTTGCGATTCCACTTCCATACAGAATAAGTTTTCGTGCCGAGCGCATTCGCTCGGCAACGAGCATACAGGTCAAAAAAATATAAATGAAAAGGGCACTTACTTACGATTTTCATCTACACATTTTCAACCAAAATATAAGCTCGGAGCGAGCGCTCTCCCGCCCTCGGCACCAAGCATACACAATACGAGGATCATTCTGGGAAAATGAATTCCCGCACTTACGCCCTTCAGTCCCGGCACTCGGGTAATCGGAGGGCGTGGAGAAACCAAGATCCTTTAATTCACAATTGAATTCAATGGAAATAAATATGAAATGATTGTACTTACAATTCAGTTTCACTAGATAAATATAAAAAGAAAAACACAACCATGCGAAAGCAACGACGATGAAGCGGGCAGAGAGCGATGATACACGTCTACACGCCAGCAGGCCGAAAGCAAAAGTGATTTGTTTACCTCCCAGTCGCGCGCGCGCGCCTGTCGGACAAGCAGTTAACTACCGAACCCCTTGTTCGAAAGCTTACGACCTATCCAGCTGCCGCTAGTACCTTCCTATTGTAAAAGGACCTCAGGTTTGTATGCCGTGTCGGAACAAATAGCCAATTCTGCCAACACAATGAAAAATACTTCACCAATTACCATGTAAACAAAAGGAAAAGTCTAGAATTTCAGAAACAAACTGAGCACTTTGCCAAGTGGTTCCTCTCTTTCTCCAAGAGTGGGTGGGGAATTATTACCTAGTCAAAACAAAATAAACAAAAATTAGCACGACCCGTGAATTTCAGAATTTAACTGCCGGGCAAGTGAAACTCTTAGCTATATAATTACTGGGTTAAGTCCCATATATAATTAAAAATATGTATTCGATTTTTGGGATTTCAGAGCAAAACCTTATGGAAACAACCTTGTGTAGAATTTAATTTCCTACTTTTCTAGTCTCTATACCTTTTACCAATAAGATGAACTATTTTGTAGAAAAACTAGAAAATATGGAAAAATATATCAACCAAGAAGGTTAAAAGTGAGAACTGCACAATTTCAAAATGGCTGAATGTCCCATTTTGGATATGGTGTTACCAAGTGTCCATGTAACATGTTCATGCAATAAAACACACCCTTTTTCACCTATTTCCTGTGGACTATAAATGAAGTGTGCTCAATTTAGGGTTGTTGAAAGTGATACTTTTTTTTTTTTTTTTCGGTCACCTAGTGTTATGAAGTGGCCCCAATTGCATCTGATTTTGTAAGATTGGGGATTAGTTACATGGTAAATTTGTTTTATGAAATAGTTTTTTTTTTTAACCTTTCTGTATTCATACTTTGAGTCATCAAATTGAATTTCTAGTTTCGGTAAGCCCAACAAAGGACACTGAAGTTACTTCCCCCTATGGCAATGACAACACAACCTTCCCATTAGTAAACAAAAAAAAAGTTTCTGCAAAACAATTGATGTCTTTGCAGATCCTACTATTTATATAAACAAACTACCATGGAAAGTTTTACCAATGTACCGTACTCACTTGTAACAAATGGAACATATTACCGCACGCCTTGGCAACAGCTGCCATTTTTGCGATGATTGGGAGATTATGAATAACAAAAGAAACCTCGCTCTTCTGGTTTCTTGCAAGGTTCTGAGCATGACCAAGCAATCCAAAGCCAGTCACATCAGTAGCACCATGTGCATTGTACTTGTGCATTAATCGGGCAGCTGAAAAGGAAGGTGACAGTTTTAAAAAGAATTTTGCCATTCATCTTAAAGTGTATGTATACAATTTTTAATGTTACTCACTGAAACATTCCATTCAGCTATTCAAACTCATAAAGAATTGATTTGCACACAAATAAAAGCAGTATAACAAGAAACAGAATAAAATAAGAAGGATAATTATGCTACACAGATCTTCATACCAGTTCTGTTGAGGCGGGCCATTGAATCCATCGCTCTTTGATAAGCCTTCCTCACATCCTCTTCGGAAACAACTAACTTAATTCTGTTCCATCTCTCTGGTTGGTCTAACCACTGATGAGCATTTACAGCTACTTGTGTTCCTAAAGGTTTAGTCAGCACCAAGACATCACCTACTACAGCACAATCGGGCCTGAAAGATTAAGTGGTGAGATGTTAAACATTAGATTCTTCCAACAGAAAGTTATAGTACTATGGAGTAATTTTATAAATGAATAGATCAACAAGACACCTGTACACCTGTAGCATGAAAGTTAACAACTCAAACATAAAACTCCTATGTTAAGGAAAAATTCTGCAAGCTACATGAAAGAAAAGGTGATGCACTATGACACAAAACTACAGATGATTAAGTCTGCTGGAGCAGTATGGAAATGTTGGGGAAAAGTCTTCAAGAGGAACAGGATTTGTTATTTAATAAAAAACCATCAGACAATATGGCAACCTTTAAGGAAATGCAGTGGTCTCCCAAATGGTGATTTAGGGGTTTTCCAAATGGTGATTTGCGGTCGGAATGTGCTGGAAACACCAACCATAAAAAGGAAGTAACAAATTTGCTATTCAGAGCCTGGAAAATAGATGGAGACCTCAAAGACTCATGACTTGGGTCATACAACATGAAGAGACGCAACTAATGAAATGGTGGATATAGCAGTAACTGAAAACAGACCTGTAGGAAGGATTAAGAGCGCAAATGGAGACCTGGTCCAGACAAAATTTCAAGACTGAAAATACACAAGATACCAGAGAATGGAGAAAACTCATCTATGCCTAATGCTGTAAAAATAGACAACGCTGAAAAATATTCAACATTACCATACATAGTACATATGCAATTTATAGGAATCTTCTGCACCTCCAAGGAGGCTTTTCATCCTCCTCATTAATATTCTTTCATCAGAATACCAGTTTACGGGATTATATGAAATTTTCTCTCAAGTTCTACTTTACCTACCTGAAAACCTAATACATAATGAAATTTTTTATTTTTTTACAAGCTACAATAGCTGTTTTGCAGTTTTCTTAGGCTTAACCCTTACTGGAAAGGTAAATATATTGATATACACCTCCTCAGGCTGGGTAAACTTTGAGGCCAGCCAATTTACAAAAAAAAAACACATCAATGGAAAAAGAAGATATGCAAATGTATATGGTAAAAGAAAAATATTCTAAAATATTCTCCCTACCTTCCATGAAAAATTGAAAATGACTATCTATAACTCCTTGTAAGGCCCCCTTTACAAGAAAATCAGTAATAAATTCTTAGCTTATTTGTTGAAAAATATTTACATAAATTTACTGAGAACAAAGATTCAGTAACTTTTTTTTTTTTTTTTTTTTTTTTACTTTTACATGTTTTTCTAATATTTCTTTGCACTTTTCTTTGTAAAATTACATTTACAACCAACATACTATTGTAAAAGACAAGAAAAAACCAACAACCCCTTGGTAAATTTACAAAAAGACGTCATGTGAGAGACGTAATACATTCCCCCTTGAAGTTAGAAGCAGAACTAAAGTCCTGAGATGCCCGATTCATGGTTTTAGCCAGTGTAAAAGTTTCCAATAGCAAATTTATGGGCTATAGAAGTATTGGCACCTTTTCCCCACCCAATTCTTTCCAAATCAATGGCACTTAATATTATCTACATGCTTCATATACCCAAAAGTTTCTTGAGAAATTGGCCCAAGTTCTGTAGTAGAGTTTTGGAGACTCCTGTCATTAGCTTTTTCTATGGGATATGTAGGTAACCTGTTTTGGTCAGTAAGATATTAAGACAGTAGATAATTCATTTGATATAACAGCAATCCCCCCCCCTTAATGTTAGGTAAAAGCAACCATATTCATCTTGTCTTTCACAGAGCCATAATCTCAATTGACAGAAAAAGCCATTCAGCAGGAAACCTCACAAACAAGCAATGTCCATAAAATGGTCCTTGTGAGGAAACAATCTTCAAGTACAGTAGTACCTCAGACTTTAAACTTTATCCGTTCCATAAGGCTGTTTGAAATATGAAAAAAATATTCCCATAAGAAATAAAAGGAATCAGGACAATTTGTCCCAACCAAACCAAAAGTCGCCCTTTTCACATTTTTTTTCTTTTATTAATGTGTTCAGAAGTTAAATTAAGAGTGTAAAGTAATAAAACAGTATGAAATTTTGTTTTGAAGTACGATTTACGAATTGTTCGGTTACAATGGCATACAGGTGGCTAGGGGATGGAGGGAGGAGAGACGGGAACCCTTTGAGGAAACCAAATTGGTTGTAGCGGGCAAAGGTTGGTAACAAAATCAATTTTTTCACATTTTACAAGGCTAATCAAAAGAACCGATAGTGTAATATAACGAGAGAGAGACCGAGAGAGAGAGAGAGTAGAGATATAGAGAGAGAGGAGAGAGAGAGAGAGAGAGAGAGAGAGAGAGAGAGAGAGATTTTGCAAACTAATATATAATAAGTAAAGAATTCAAGAAAACGAGAGATTGAATAACTTTCATAAGGAAGTAGTTTTAAAATGACAATTTGTCGAAAATTGCATTTTTCCTAACTATACAAACCTGAGGTCCTTTAACAATAGGAAGTAGCTAGCGGCAGCTGGAACGGTCGTAAGCTTCGAACAGGGAGAACGGTAGTTAACTGCTTGTCCGACAGTCGCGCGCCGCGCGACTGGGAGGTAAACAAATCACTTTTGCTTTTGGCCCCATGCAAAATACGCAGAGTGAGGGGTGGCATGAGGAGGGACTATATGTAAAGGACCTCAGGTTTGTATAGTTAGGAAAAATGCAATTTTCGACAAATTGTCATTTGTTCCGATACGTAATACAAACATCGGTCCTTTAACAATAGGAAGACTCCACTTCTTGGTGGGAGGAATCTGAGTCTTTTGATGAACAGACTGGTGTTCGTCCATGCCCTGGAATGCCTCCCTGGTCGTAAGAGCGAGGGATGGAATCCAAGCCTCTGTCCGATTGATCGGTGGTGTGCACCGCAGGATCAATGGTCAGACCTCTGGGTGCCGAGTACTAATGAGAGAGGCAAGCGTATCTCTTCGTACCAGCAAGCAAGAACTTGTTCCTGTTTGCAAGAGGCAACAAAATAAAGTATGGGTTTGTCCTCAAGCTGGCATCCACTTCCTCCCCCTTGTTGGAGGAAGTGGTGGATATACGCTCCTATCCCTAGTGAAAGGGATTAGGATGGGGCTCTGTTGAGTAGCTCACCTGCATCTTGTCCTTATCCAGCAGGGTGACGACCGTGTCCCCTCTAACCACAGGTAGAGGGGGAAGAAAAAAAGATGGGAAGAGGAGCCAGTCACACTCTCATTCACTCATCCATTCTTACGGTCACACCAGGACTCGATGCTGTTCAGCCTGCGAGGGTCTGGGTTCGCTACACAACGTGTTGAGCAGCCAACCACGGGTCCCCCCAAGGAAAAGATCCAAGGACCTGTGGGCAATATCCCGAAGGTAGAAGGAAGGGCATGTGGTCTGGTTGACCCAGACCACCCCTGCCTTCAGTACCTGCGCCACGGAGAAGTTCTTGCGGACAAGGTCAGCATCTCCTTCACATCGAAGGGGCGGTGAAGTCCATTAGGGAGGGAATTGTGAACGACTCTAACCAATCGTCAGGGACCGAAGGGGTTCTGAGTCCCCCCCCCCCCCCCCCTTCGCTACGAAGTTCGGTACGAAATCGAGCGTCACGGATCCCCATCCCCTGGATGCTTGACTTCGCAGGAGAAGTCATGCAGTTACCTCAGAGGAAAAGAAGGAAATAGTCGCATGACCTATCCCTCTTCTCTACTTTGGTGATGTCCGTATACCCATACTGGTCTGTCCGTTTGCCACGAAGTCTCTCGCATCTCCTATCCCCATGCAGCGAAGTTCTCGGTAGTGGTAGGACACCGACACTCCATGGTGGGTGTCAATGGTATGGGTACTGTGACAAGCTATTCAAAACGAAGTAATGATTGCTCTGTAACAACCGAACTAAGTCAACAGCGTAGTTCGTAACTGACTCGGGCGCTCTGACAGCTGCCGACTGACTGTGTTCGGTAGGAGGCAAGTTGTCAAAGCATCCGAGTAAGTCACTGACCTTCGCCTCTTTAAAGTAAAGGGTTATGCCGAGAGACACAAATAATGTATTTGTTTGTCAACCAATGCCGGACAGCGAGGTGATGATTCTCTTAATGCATGTGCCCAACAGGCGAAAGTCAATTGCCTTCTAGAGACCGAGGTCCCTGAAGGTAAAACATCTCATGGTTGTTGAATCTCAGCTAAGGAGAAACAACACTATGTACCGTTGAAGACGAAGGTAGATATTGAATGCAACCTACGTCTTCACAGATGAATCGAGAGAAGGATTCTCAAGATTCATAACCTGTGCTTACAAATGACTGAAAACGCTAACCGCTATTTCATTGCTGTCCTCGGTGAGAAGTCGTAGTTGCAATGAAAGCGGGGGCGTTCTTCAGTAATGAAAACACAGGGGAAAGCCGCCTGAAGAACTGCTTCTCATGGGCTGAACATTTGGAAGTAGAGCTGTCAGGTCGGAGATGTAGGCGAGTCTTCTGACACATCTCGTAATTCGTTGAACAATGAACAATTGGTTTACACCTACGGAATACGAGATATTTTGAAGACAAACTCAGATGTCTGCAAAATCATTCGCATTATCGCAGTGCGATGCAGCGGGAGACTTGTACAGACTTCTGTTACAGTGCGGTAAACAGAAAGATGAAAGAGTCCAAGAGATATCTCTGTTGAAAAATTCTCGCAATGTCGAAGGCGATGGAATCTAGCGTCACAGCAGTAGATGGTCCTTTATTATTGCGAGAATCCCCGTTAATCAGAGACCTAAGTCCATGATTGTTTGGGCAGAAGATACGGTTCGGATAGTCAATCAAAGCAGGGGAGAGAGAGACATACATGACCGTGCATATCAGAGGCCCAGCTGATACTGAGCTGCTATCAGGCAGTTCAATACGCAGTAGTTGAGCCTGAGCTCTCGCTGACTCGTCATCCTGAGTTACCAGGTAATCCATTATTCCACGAAGGAATGCGTTCGGCTAGAACTACCGAAGCATAAAGATATGCTCTAGCAATTATATTTAGGCGAAACGAATTTCGGTAAATATAAAAGTTGAAATGGTGTTGTCGTGACAAAACCATAAGTATATAAAAAATTGAAACTGAAAAACTCCTGGGAGGTTGCAGGCAACCCCGAGTTGCAGTTCAATTAGAATACTTCTCTTATAAGTCGCAATCCGTAGATTAACTAGGATATGCGTCCTTACCCCTCGGACAATTCAACTGCTTAGTAGAATCATGTCGCGAGGTTAATATACGTAGTATATTTGTAGGATTCTGAAACAACGATCTCCATCCTAAATTCTTTCCTTCAAGAAAACAAAATAAGGATTGGAGATCGACCACCTTCGATCTCTATCAAAGAGAGTGAAGGAGAAGTCTTCCTCGAAGGAAAGCTTCAATGGTGAACAGAATACTAAGACGATAGTTCAAGCCAAACGGATATTCCCGTCTGATCTTCTCTATTCCAGGTTGGTCGGCCACTGTGAGATAGTTCTTTCAGCAGCAGTCTTCTTCCCCAATGCTAGAAAATTCCAGGAATTCGAGCATAGGCGAGGTTCCCGATTATCGTGTATATCGGGGATTCTCGTCTCGCTCACTTTGGACCGTGGTCTCGCGTAAGTGTTTGGAGATCGTAAAAAACTCGAACACTGAATGCGCTAGAAATTCCGTAGAATTCTAAGCAGATCTTGCGAAAAACCCCACCCCCACCGAATTCGTCAAACGATATCAGCTGGTGGTCCTCTCGATTCCCGTAGAAATCGAGAATGGGGCAGGATTCCTCCTCAACGACCGGGGCTTACGTCAGGTAGGACCCGAAGGTCCCCCTGGTAGCGCAGTCCCGAACGTGGGATCCTACAGAGATTCCCTCCCCTTTCCCTCGTAGCCGTAAGGAGAGAGGGAATGGGGGAGGAATTGGATACTCGCTCGCCTTCCCAGTGGAACTAGCAGTAGGAGAAGAGTAGGAGCAGCCATCGCCTTGCGGCGATTGGCCTCTCAGAGTCTGGGAAAACGTATCGTCAGGAGAAAACGTTTTCCCGAGGAGGGTTACGAACTCTCACTGTAGGTAAGGGTCTGCCGCCACTGTGAACGTCGTCTGGGTGGGGCTGATCGACACCTGACAGGAGAGAGCCGATACCGGTCCTCCGACTCTTCCAGTCCTCGTCGAGGTCGAAACCTCTCAGGAGGACTTTAGGAGTATTTAAATACGGTGTCCGAAGACACGTAGAAACGCCGCTGTCGCAGTAGAGGAGGTGGAAGTTGCTTGATCGATTGGCCAGAACTGAGAGAGCCTTCTTGTCCGGAGACGAGAGACTCTGGTTCGAGACAGAATCGGCAAGCTCCGATCGCGGCAGACCCACCGTCGGTTTGGTTTCCCTCTCGGGCCCCAAAACGACTCGAGCAGAGACGTGGGCTCTGCTGGTGGTAGCGGCAATCCTTCCGCAAGGTCATTATGCTGACGAATCAGCTTAATGACTTCTGCAAATTCCTCTGTATCTCGGAGTAACCGCGTCTTGCGGAGTAGGACCGTCCAGTCCCTCCAACAAGAACAGATCCCGAGATACTCCTCCTTCAGAAGGAGGAACAGCGGCAGACCCCACCCCGACGGTCGCCTCCAGCTACTTGCGCGTATGTCCTGGTCGGTCCTAGAACCGTGCCTGGTCCATACGGCGTCATAGCGGGATCGCGAGCGGCGCATCTCTCGCGATCCTCATAGGTACCTCGCTCCTCCCGGTGTAGCCCGAGGAGGTTGAAGGTACAGGAGAGGCAGACCTGACGCTCCCACCCCCCTAGCTCGCTGGCAGGACCAGCGTGCTTGGAGGGCTGCTGCTGTTCGTCCACACCGCAGTGCCGATCGAGCAGCAGGCCTAGCCTTGCCGCTCGCCTGGGGTCGAGAGGCTCGGCTGAGAACGTCGACGCTGATCTCTAGCGTCAGGCGAGCTGTTGCTGGTTACCGTCTCTCCGCACGGTCCGATGGGAGCGGCGTCAGGTGACCTGCTAGGCTCGTTGTCGCGTGAGACCGGCGAGCGTCCTCTCGGCGCGTCGAGCCGCTGGTACCAGACGACCGCGGGGACCCCTTCCCCTTCCTCGCCTCAAGCCGTGGCTGGTCAGCGACCATCACGTCAACCCAGCAGCCAGCGGTCGCTGCGAGAGCGTCCACTGGCCTAGCGAGAGTCGTCTGCACGACACTCGCCAGTCTTCTGCTCCGAGCTTCGGTCTTGGCGGCGAGCGAGCTCGGGTGTCAAGACTTTTGGCTGGACGGTCTCGCCCCGGGAGGGAGACCGTCCCCACCTCGGGTACTTCTCGCTAACGAGAAGCCGAGGCGGATCCTGGTTTATAGCGGCAGAACCGCTAGAACCAGGCGAGAAGTGCCAGCCGAAGCTGGTACTCCTCTGGTCCCCGTCTTCTTCTCCTTGGTAGAGAAGAAAAGACGGGCCCTGTTCCCGAGGGAGCAGGAGGACCAGCAGAAGAGCTCCCCGAATCGCCAGAGCGAGACGGGCCCTTAGAAGGTCCCGAAGGAGCCTTCTTAGGGGGGAAAACCCGGGTTACCAGCTGGTCGCTGCAAGAGCGGCCGCTGGCCTGGCAAGAGTCACCCTGAGCGTCTCTCACCACCTTCTGCTCCGTGCCGCGTCTTGGCGCCGAGGCGAACTCTGGCACCGAAACCTTGGCTGCACGGTCTCCCCGAGGGAGAACGTACACTCGGGATCTCTCGCGAACGAGAGGACCGAGCCGGAACCTGGCGTAGCGGCAATCGCCGCTAGCACAGGCGAGGAGTACCAGAGCTAACCGATTACTCCTCTGGTCCCCGTCTATCTCTCCTTCGGAACGGGGAGACGGGCCCCGCTCCCGAAGGAGCAGGAGGACCAGCAGAAGGACCCCCCGTCCCACCGGGGTGGGACGGGCCCTTAGAAGTTCCCGAAGGAGACTTCTTAGGGGGGAAGGCAGCCTTCTTCTTCTTCGGCTTATGGCCTTAGAAGTTGAAGGGGAAGAGGCAGCAGCAGACGATGAAGACGAAGATGACAGCTTTCCTCTTCTCATCTTCCTCGTCAGCTCACGCAGGACAGTCGTCAGGTCCTCCATCCAGGCCGGAGCCGGGGCTATTGCCGAAGCAACACGGCCCGACTGCACCTGTCCGGAAGGACCTGGGACTGGGGAAGACACACCGTGGGCAGGACCAGCATGGACAGGCTCAGGAACCAGGAGCGACAGGAACAGCAACCAGCTCAGGAGCGGCAGGAACAGCGGCAGCGGTAGACCCAGAAGGGACAGCCAAGCCAACAGCGGGAATCACATCAGCGGCAGGTACGGCAGGCCCAGCGATCGCCTCGTAGAATCATCGGCAGCCCAGCGGAACCTGGTCCTGGCGGCCGGTCCAGGGGCGTAGCTGCTGGAACAGCGGAAGTCTGGGGCAGGCAACACGAAGAAACAGGCGGCGGCGGCAACCCCACCTCGGTACGGCGGCGGCCCTAGTAGCGGCAGACGGCGTCATCGACACAGCATGGGGAGTGTAGACCAGGAGGGGGGGGAGCAGCATAAGCGGCCGTGGTAGTAGTGGAGACCGCCCCCCCAGAAACCTCGCTAGAACGCTGCAGCAGCCCGTGGATGCTAGGCACGCCCTGCCGTCGCGGTGGTCCATACCTGTCCAAGGTCGTCTCCCACGGATGTAGCACCTGCGGTAACATAGATAGATTAGTAGAGGGGTTCCCTCACGCACGGGGGGAAGACATGCCCCACCCCGAACGCAAGGAAGACCCCAAATACAAAATACAACGAAGAAGCTGAGCGGGGGGGCAGGAAGGAAGACGAAGAATCGGATACCAAGGGGAAAAAAAAAAAAAAAAAAAAAAAAAAAAAAAACAGTCGCGGGAGAGCTTTCCGACGACTTCCTGGCAGACCTTCGCTTCCCCTACCCCCGCACAGCAGTGAAAAGTAATATGAAAATGAAAACAGAATATGCCCTTGCGATTCACTTCATACAACTTAACCCTCTTACGCCGATTGGACGTATTAAACGTCGAGTCAAAATGTCTCCCGTATGCCGATTGGACGTATCATACGTCGGCTCAAAAAAGTTTTTTTTTAAAATTCGCTGGAAAATACTTATAGGCCTACCAGCCGAAAACTTTTGTATCACGCGCCTTGGGGATGCTGGGGAGTTCACGGATCAAGGCTTTGTTTTGTTTACAATCGCTACGCAGGCGCGCAAGCGCGAATTTATTTCTTTATCGCACTAAAAAGTATCATTGACACATCTCGGAAATTATTTCGTCACTTTGACATAATTATTGCACCATTTTAAATTATCCTTTACATGAAGTATTATATATGAAAATGTGCGCAATTTCATGCACAATACAACTAAAAAATACTTCATGATTGTAGCTTTTATCATTTTGAAATATTTTCATATAAATAACGATAAGTGCAAAAATTACAACCTTCGGTCAACTTTGACTCTACAGAAATGGTCGAGAAACGCAATTGTAAGCTAAATTCGGGGTTATATTATAGTAATATTCAATCATTTGCCTTCATTTTGCAACAAATTGGACGTCTCTAGCACATATTTCGATTTATGGTGAATTTTATGAAAAAACTTTTTCCTTACGTTCGTGCGATAACTTTTCCGATAAATTTTTTCGTGCGATTGTCCTAATGTTTGCACCCTTTTAAATTTGCCGTTACATAAAGTTTTTATATATGGAAATGTGCGCAATTTCATGCACAATACAAAAATAACAACCCATGGTTGTAGCTTTCATCAGTTTTGAAATATTTTCATATAAATAACGTTAAGTGCAAAAATTTCAACTTTCGGTCAGCTTTGACTCTACCGAAATGGTCGAAAAACGCAATTGTAAGCTAAAACTCTTATATTCTAGTAATATTCAATCATTTACCTTCATTTTGCAACGACTTGGAAGTCTCTAGCACAATATTTCGATTTATGGTAAATTTATGAAAAAAAAAAAAAATTATTCGTTCGCGCGGTAACTCTCCGAAAAATCAGAAAATTTTTTTGTGCGATTGTCAAAATGTTTGCACCATTTAAAATTAGCTGTTTTACATAAAGTTTATATATGAAAATGTGCGCAATTTCATGTAGAATACAACTAAAAATGATTGAGGTGTAGCTTTTCTCTTTTTTTTGAAATATTTGCATATAAATCACGATAAATAGAAAAAAAACCACGTTCGGTCAAATTTGACTCTACCGAAATAGTTGAAAACGCAATTGTAAGCTAAAACTCTTACGGCCTAGTAATATTCCGTCATTTTTCTTCATTTTGAAACAAATTTGAAGTCTCTAAAACAATATTGTGATTTATGGTGAATTTTTGAAAAATATAACCTTCACTCCGCGCGCCGATTCGCGGCCGCAAGTCTCCGAAATACGTACATGGCATTATCCTAATATTTGCTCCTTTTCATATTAGCCTTTTTATAGAGTTTCATATATCAAAATGTGCGAACAAATTCATGAAGAATACAATAAAAATAATTGAAGGTTGTAGCTTTTTTTCCAATCTTCGAAATATGTGCATATGAAAAAATATATATTAAAATTTCGACATTCGGTCAAATTTAACTCGTCCGAAATGGTCGAAATCCTGCAATTCTAATCTAAAACTCTTACAGTATCGTAATATTCAAATCATTTGTCTTAATTTTTGAAACAAATTGGAAGTCTCTAGAACATTATTTAGAATTACGGTGAATTTTTGATATTTTTTTGCGTCCGAGCGTTACGAATTCGTACATCATTTTGTGATAATATTTTTCCGGTGTTGCTTTTATTGTTTTACAATGTATATATCAAAATGATCGGAAAAATTTAGTGTACAATACAACGCAAAAAAAAGTAACTGGTTAGCTTTGACCGTTTTCTGCACAGCGTGATTTGAATACAATTATGTATGAATTTTTTTTTTTTGCTACCATATCGCATTATTTACATATGATGATATTATTTTTCATTTCTGATGGTTGCATTCTAAACTTCAGGCAATGAAAAAAAGGAGCCAAAAATGAACTCTTAATCTTCAAAGTACGCGCGCTGTAATTTTTTGAAAAAATTATTTTTTCCACTTCCGCGCTCACTCCAAACCAGGCCCGGCATACGGAGACGTTTTGATTTTTAGGGCTCCGGCGGGTAAGAGGGTTAAAGGGGAAAAGATGCAATTCCCGGGTAAGAACGGAAAACTTGATCCAATAATATGATGCTATCATAAAATATATGAAAATGAAACAGAATACTGCACTTGCGATTCACTTTCACATAAAAAAAATCGTAAGGATCAATTCCCGGGTAAGAACGAAAATTGATCCAAATTAAATTTCATGCAAATAAATAAATGAAAATGAAAAGAATATTGCAATTGCGAATCCACTTTCATGCATTCTATTATACAAAATTAAAAGGCTCGTGCCGAGCGCAATCACACTCTCGGTAACGAACGCACAGGGCAAAAATATAATGAAAAGAGTACTTACATTTTTCAATTACACACTTTCGCCCAAAATACATGACTGCGGCGCGAGCGCGCCCGCCCTCGCAACCGAGACATAATTCAAGGGTTCAAAATTCATGAAGAGAGAGGAAATCGCCGCATCTACGGCGATAACTCCATGTTGGTTCATAATTAAGTAATGAAAATGAAAACAGTGTACTTACAGTTTCATTTCAAGTCAAACAAACCATTAGTAGAAAACACAATATAAACAAAGCATACGACGATGAAGCGGGCAGAGAGCGATGACGAACACGTCCTTCACACCCGCGGCCGAAAGCAAAAGTGATTTGTTTACCTCCCAGTCGCGCGCGCGACTGTCGGACAGCAGTTAACTACCGTTCTCCCCTTGTTCGAAGCTTACGACCGTTTGCCAGCTGCCGCTAGCTACTTCCTATTGTTAAAGGACCGATGGTTTTGTATTACGTATCGGATATGCAATTGAAGGCATCCAGAAGCTGAACACAGTGCCAGTGTGATTACATATTATGGAGCCAAGTTAATTTTACAGTGGTAAAAAACAATTGTCACAAAATAGGTATTTTACCATAACAAAAAGGAGTGATTCAGGCAAATAGTGTAAATGAAAGAAATGGGCAAATAATCATCCCAGCCCACCTGGTAAGTCAGTAGGAAGCTGACCCCCACCTTCCCTCTCCTCTCTCTATCATCTCACTCAGCGCACCAAACACTGGCTCAAGTAAGACTTTTTTTACTATTATTTCTATTACTATATTGCATTTGATTGTTTTCATGTTTTATCATCATCTTAAATTTATTTTGAAATAACATTTTATTTTATATGTGAAATTGGTACTGCTTTTACGTACATATTATAGTAAAGATTTTATTGTATCTTCTCTCCTAAACAATATCATGAAGCACAATAACTTAAAATATTTCATTAATTATTCCTCAAAAATATAAATGCGCCCTCACTGTATCTCAAGTTATACCGTCTCACTCAGTGTTGCGGTGAGTTGAACCGCTGGTACCAGCCGAGGCTGGTGCCGACGGTCGGGGGTACCTCTTCCCAGCCTCAACCTGTGGCCGGTCAGAGACCGTCCCGTCAGCCCGAGTTACCAGCTGGTCGCTACGAGAGCAGCCGCTGGCCTAGCGAGAGTCACCTGAGCGGCTCTCACCAGTCTTCTGCTCCGTGCCTCGATCCTGGCGCCGAGCGAACTCAGGCGTCAAAACTTTGGCTGCACGGTCTCCCGCCGTACACTCGGAACCTCTCGCGAACGAGAGGCCGAGCCGGTACCTGGCTTAGCGGCAGTGCCGCTAACACCAGGCGAGGAAGTACTGGTGGTAGCCGGTACCCCTCTGGTCCCCGTCTTCTTCTTCCTTGCGGAAGGAGAGACAGGCCCTGTTCCTGAAGGAGCAGGAGGACCAGCAGAAGAACCCCCCGTCTCACCGGAGTGAGACGGGCCCTTAGAAGGTCCCAAAGGAGCCTTCTTAGGGGGGGAGGAGGCAGCCTTCTTCTTCTTCGGCTTGGTAGCCTTAGAAGTCGAAGGGGAAGAGGCGGCAGCAGACGACGAAGAAGACAACGAAGGCGATGACGACACCTTCCTCTTCTTCGTCAGCTCGCGCAGGACAGATGTCAGATCCTCCATCCAGGACGGAGCTGGGGCAGTTGCCGAAGCAACAGGGCCCGGCTGCACCTCTCCGGAAGGACCTGAGTCTGGGGCAGCAACACCGTGGACAGGCCACGGAAGGTGCACCTGCGGAAGCAACAGTTGGGTCAGCTTGAGGGGTACCCTCTTGCTTGGGGGGGGGGGGGGGGGTGGGGGGGGGGGGGGGGGGGGGGGGGGGGGGGGGGGGACAAACCCCACCCAGAGCGGACGGAAGACCCCAAATACAACTCTGGACGTCTGGGTAATGAGCGCCCTCCTCCACACTCGACGGATCGAGCGAGGAGAAGGACTCTGAAACCCCACCCCCGCCAGGGGAAGGCGCGAAATGTGGGGGCTGAGCAGGGGGGTAGGAAGGATGACGAGGTATCCGTCACCAAAGGAGTCGCTGGAGAGCTTTCCGACGACTCCTTGGCAGGCCTACGCTTCTTCCTCCCCTCATACAGAACCCACTGCGCCTCAGACCAATTCACACAAGTAATACATGGCTCGGTCCGAGAGCATTCCCGCCCTCGGCACCGCCGAGTACATAAATCATGTGGATCTATGTCAATTAAGGAGCGATATCCGCCGCATTCACGCCCCTCCAGCCCGGGACACACTCTTGATCCATAATAATTAATTAAGTTTCACTTAATAAACAATGAAAAAATGAGTACTTACTGATTTCTTTCACAACCAAAACAAACCAGTCAAAGGGAAAATACGAACAACGTCTCCACGCACCACGGCCGAAAGCAAAAGTGATTCTTCACCTCCCAGGAGCGCGGCACGCGCACTTTCGGACAAGCAGTTAACTACCGTTCTCCCCTTGTTCGAAGCTTAAGACCGTTCCAGCTGCCGCTAGCTACTTCCTATTGTTAAAGGACCGAGGGTTTGTATTACGTATCGGAACAAACTCATGATTGTAGCTTTTATCAGTTTTGAAATATTTTCATATACATAACAATAAGTGCCAAAATTTCAACCTTCGGTCAACTCTGACTCTACCGAAATGGTCGAAAAACGCAATTGTAAGCTAAAACTCTTATATTCTAGTAATATTCAATCATTTACCTTCATTTTGCAACATATTGAAAGTCTCTAGCACAATATTTCGATTTATGGTGAATTTATGAAAAAAACTTTTTCCTTATGTTGGCGCGGTAACTCTCCCGAAAAAATCATACGTGCGATTGGCTGTAATGTTTGCACCATTTTAAAGTAGCCGTTACATAAAGTTTTATATATGGAAATGTGTGCAATTTCATGCATAATACAACTAAAAACAACCCATGGTTGTAGCTTTTAACAGTTTTGAAATATTTTCATATAAATAACGATAAGTGCCACAATTTCAACCTTCGGTCAACTTTGACTCTACCGAAATGGTCGAAAAATGCAATTGTAAGCTTAAACTCTCATATTCTAGTAATATTCAATCATTTACCTTAATTTTGCAACAAATATTTCGATTTATGGTGAATTTATGAAAAAAAAACTTTTTCCTTACGTCGACGCGGTATCTCTTCCGAAAAATCATACGTGCGATTGGCTGTAATGTTTACACCATTTTAAATTAGCTGTTACATAAAGTTTTATATATGAAAATGTGCACAATTTCATGTAAAATACAACAATACATAATTGAAGGTTGTAGCTTTTCTCATTTTCGAAATATTTGCATATAAATCACTATAAATAGAAAAAAAACCACGTTCCGTCAACTTTGACTCTACCGAAATTTTAGAAAAACGCAATTGTAAGGTAAAACTCTTACAGTCTAGTAATATTCAGTCATTTATCTTCATTTTGAAACAAATTCAAAGTCTCTAGCACAATATTTAGATTTATGGTGATTTTTAAAAAAAAAACTTTCCTTCCCTGCGCGCGTGGATTCTCCGCCGCAAATCTCCGAAATGCGTATGTCGCATTATCATAATATTTGCTCCGTTTCATTAGGCGTTTCATAGAGTTTTATGTATGAAAATGTGCGCAATTTTATGTAGAATACAACAAAAAATAATTGAAGGTTGTAGCTTTTCTCATTTTTGAAATATTTGCATATAAAAAAAATTAGACATTCGGTCAACTTTAACTCATCCGAAATGGTCGAAAACTGCAATTGTAAGGTAAAACTCTTACAGTATAGTAATATTCAATCATTTATCTTCATTATGATACAAATTGGAAGTCTCTAGAACAATAATTAAATTTATGGTGAATTTTTGAAAAAAAAAAAAAAAAAAAACTTTTTTTACGTCCGAGCGTTACGAATTCATGCATAATTTTGTGATAATATTTTCTCTGTGTTGCTTTGATCGTTTTACAATGTGTTATATACCAAAATGATTGCAATTTAGTGTACAATACAACAACAAAAATTAACTCGTTAGCTTTAACCGTTTTGCTCATAGCTCGATTTGAATACAATTATATATGAAATTTTGTTTTCGCGCTATCATATATCGCATTATTTATATATGATAGAGATTTTTTTTTAATTTCTGATGGTTGCATACTAAACTTCAGGCAATGACAAAAAAAGGAGCCAAAAATGAACTCTTAATCTTGAAAACTAACCACGTTGTGATTTGAAAAAAAAAATATATATTTTTTCCGCTTCAGCCCTCACTCCGAAACCCCCTCGGCACACGGGAGACAACTTTTATTATACCCCTTAGGTGTTAAAGGGTTAACAGGGCAAAGGACTAATTCCTCATTTAAATTACCGAAAAAGTCCACTAGCAACTTCAAAAGGAAAGACCTGGGAATGGTATGAGAAAATCATGTCTTGCCCAGATCTGGCAACCAGAAAAGTGTGCTTGCAGTTCACCCACCCTTTTGGCTGTCGCCAGCGAGACAAGGAAAAGTGTTTTAGAAGAGAGGTCCCTAAAATCAGTCGTATTCAAAAGCTCAAACATTTTCAAGGTACTGATGACTATCATCGTGCATCAGCAACAAGGACAAAACTCCAGGAAACTTACGCCATTAAGCACAATCATAGATAATACTGAGAGAAAATCACTTTAATCAAAACTTCAGGTCTTGAAAGAACAAATTTTACTGTTGTTTTCATGCCAAAAAAAAGATAAATAACGTAATGGTAATGTTCGTACTACGATAAAACGAAGTAAAAATAGCGAACGTAATCACGTAATATTTCTACACAATAAACATGCCCACAACACAATCTGTTAACGAAAAAAATACTTTAGTTCATGAGACATATTAAATTCATATTTCGTCTTAAAAACACGTATAATGACAGATTACCTTGTCTCATATAAATAAAGTATCTAGATATTTCACGCTAACTAGAAGTAAGGCAATTCAGTCCGAATTGAGTTACGTACGGAGAAATAAACTCGTGTAATCGTATTCACCATCAGCTGAATTCCAAACCAAAACATTATAATATATTATGAGAATACATACAATCTTATTGGATATGGTAATGTATAACTGTTGGGTAGATTCACGGAAAAGATTTATATTCATTGTTTCTATTTCATAAATATACGTAGCCATCAGCAGCCTGACATCGGTCCAAAACTGATTCCAGTTTCATGTCCAATTTTTTTTCTTTCTACTGATACTATATCATAGTCAGAATGCACTGAACCTCCAAAATTGGCTTATATTAATAAATTACTAAATTATATCTCATATGTAGTATATACAGTACACTGTAGGTTAGGCTACTATATTCACATATATACGATAAATGATGTACCAAGATAACATCATCATCGTATACGCAAGGCTAACTTGTTAAATGTTATTCAATTTCTCTTTGTACTGTATCATCATAAGACAATGTGCATCGAACCTAGAGAATTAGTTGAAATTAATCATTACTATGGCATATACTATGTATAAAGTATGCTGCATAGTGTAGGCTAGGCATAAAGATGGTACTGATTACCCTAGTGTAGGCTAGGCTAGTATAAAATTCTTATGGTAAATTAACATGGGACGACTTACATCCAAATCGATTTACGACTGGTTGGTCGTAACCAATTGCAGTCGCAAGTTGACAACTACCTGTATTATGAAATAGGATGAAAATAACAAACATAATCAGTTTTTTTACAGAAAATAACATGCTCCTGACACCATCGATTAATGAAAAAAGAACAATCGAGTTCATAACAAGACATACATATTTCAACTTAAAAGCACTTCATACAACAAAAAATAACCTTTTTACACTATATAGAAGCAAGAAAATTGCTCTGAATCTAGTTAAGTAGGGCAAAATAACCCTGCCTCTGCCCTTAGCTGATTTTTCCAAAAAAAACCATAGATGGCTTTGTTTGTATTTTATAATACGTACTATACTAAGCCCTATTAAAAATAATAATAATAATACTATACATAGTAATATGAGACTACATACACTACTATTGAATACAGTGAAGTAAAACAACTTTCTAAAAGAGCCAAAGAAAAGATGCATATTCATTATGTTTGTATTTTAGGAGGTTCTCTCAGTGCTTCAGCAAGTACCAAAATATTTACCGATAACCAGACAATAGCACCATCTATTAACGAAAACAAATAAGTCTAGTTCACATATTTACTTCAATTCTCAACTTAAAAACACTTCATATAAAGAAAAATAACTTTGTCACATATGAATAGTTTCTAAAGATTAATTTACGCTAAATAGAAGCAAGAAAATCGCTCTGAAATGAGTTACATACGGTGAAATAATCTTTAAATACGACGAAATAATCTTACCTCTGCCCTCAGCTTATTATTCCAAACCAAAACATGATAGGTTTGCTTGTATTTTATAACACAAATACTAGTAATACAAGACTACATACAGTATTACTACATAAAGCGAAGTAAAGGATAACTTTTTAAAAGAACAGAGGAAAAGATGGATACAGTAATACCCGGAACTTTCGCGATGTTCGGTTCCAGATCCCCTTGCGCAAAGGGAAGTTTCACGTAAGTTTGGCACGGTCGGTAAAAATGCTGATAAATGCTTTCTTCTAGAGTTTGAACACTAAATATTGGCCATAATCATGATTCCTAAGAATTAGGCTAACTTTTAAATTTCATTTATGAAATTACAGCGCCGTAAAACCGAAACACAGCTAACCGATGGCGACGGTAACCGCAGGCTGTCTGTACCGTGTTTTTTTATTTTCCATGAAATTTCCTTCTTCCAATACATGAAAACCCTTCAAGTGTGCTTTTCCCCATTGCTTAGTCATACTCTGACACTGCCTTTTCGTACCTAATAAAATGTCCCTCATTGCTTCACTCAATTCTCTTCCTATTTGAATATAGTTGTTCGTTCTACTGTAATTCTCCATTAGTCTGTCTTTTGGGTAGGCTTCATCTAGTTTGGATAAGATTATTTTTGGACCCTCTGTACCCTTAAGTTCACCTCTATCTATTCCTTCTGCTACTTCTTGGGCTTTCCCTTTGAAGTTCATTCTTATCTTTATCGCCTGGTAATTTACATCTTCTCCAAACAACAATAGCCAATCTTCAACTTGTCCCCTCCACCGTTTGGGCTTTTCTTGTATCCCCTCTCCATCGAATCTCCCTTTGTTCATCATCTGATCCGATCATCTTTAATCAACCACGCTCTGCTACCAGTTTGGATATTTTCCTAGCCTTAACTTTCCTTTTGAATATAAATGTGCAATCTACCACCTGTTCACGTTCTCCGGTCCCAGTATCCTCCAGCTTAAACCTTGGAACAAAACCACAACAAGATTTACAACCCAAAACTCTCACCAGACAGAGAGCTCTCTACTACCAACCAAACAACCCTCACACTTGTCTCCACACTGTTATTATTCACCTTTCCACCTGACGCCGCCGCCATCTTATCTTCTATGATGTCACAACACAACTTAAATATATCATGACATTGTCTAAAATCAAACACTTGTTCCCCATACACTGCACATCAACCACATTTCATAAATGCAGAAAATAATATAAATAAAATAACTGTGACTAAACTGATGTATAATCATTTAAGTCAAGGGGTGGTCTCAAAGCCCACAATGTTTTGGGGATGATAAAAAGGTTGCAGAAGCCTTCTGAGCAGATGTCATCAACCTCTTCTATGGCTCTCTTTCCGATGAGGGGATAATACCCACTCCAGAAGTGCCAAATGTTTCTCTAATCCTTTTGAGCAGGCCTTCAAGGTGACGGGAAGTGACTAAAGGAGGGCTCTTCGTGAATGGGATGGCATAGCCCTCCTTCAGAACCTTGGCAATCAATGGCTATCACTGCTCTGCAGAAACTTGAGGAGTCTGGCTCCAACTGGCACACAAAGGACCTCAGTCTTATTTCTTGGACAAGAACTTGGTTGAACCCTTTTTGATGGCTCTGGAAGAGAAACAGACATAAGAGCGCCTTCTGGGCTGTGACCTTGGCTTACTTCCTCGAAAGGGCTGCTGCTGCTGAAGGGGAGAGGCCATCTTGGGCACAAATGCAGACAAATCCTTGGGGTGTACAGAAGAATATGAGAGTGGATCTTAAGTGCGGGAAAAGATGATGTGGGTCCAACGGCGAAAACAAAAAGGCCGCTCTCTGGGTCGGTGTAACCCCTTTAGTTGTAAAGGGGCACAATTTCCTCTTTTTCAACTCTCACAAGGAGAAAAGAGCTGCAATCTCAATTGAGCCATCCCTGATGACCTTGTCTGCTCAAGACAATACTCCTAGCCAGTCTGAGGCAATGTTGTTCTCCAACTCCTTGAAATCTTCAATTTCCTGGCCAGAACTCTTGACTATCCAGTCCAAGAAACTGGAGACCTCAAAACACCTTAAGAGAGGTCCTTCACAGGGTCGTCAAGTTCAGCAAACAAAAACGCAGAGCACCTGGAATAGTCGCTGAAGCTTGAGAAGTCATCTTTAGGAGGAGGCAGCGACTCCCAAAGGAGCTTCTCTGTTGACATAGGACAAATACCTCCTACATACTAAGCCCATGGGAGGTAGAGCAAGGGAAGCTTTGCCTTGCTCTGTCTTAGCCAAAAGCCAATCATTAACTTCCTTCAGAGCTTTCTTGAACGAAAGAGAGTACTATCTTGGGGAGCCTAGATCTACCATCTAGATGGTTCCTCATCAGCAAGGTCAAGGCAGGTGAAACTGGGACAGCTGAAGTGAAAAAGATGGGAAAGCTCGCAAGCAGATACCAAAGGAGAGGGGCAGAAGGAGGGCTGGTTCCTGATCAAGCTCCTCTTCTCCTAAGGAGACTGGAGACAATGACAAATCATGAGACATCTCGGAGACAGAGGAAGTTTTCTTGAGAAAGCACAAAATTTAAACTAACTGCTGTTTAATGGGTGCCAAGGACGGCTCATCATGGTCCAAAGGAGGAGATCCACATCTGGAAGTGGAAGCTGGCACTCAGAAGACAGAGACAAGTATCCTGAAGAGTTGGTTCAGGGCGCTCAAAAGAAGCCAGGCGTCTGGATAAAGGCAACGGGAACCAGAGAGGTTTCGTTGGGTATCTGGTGGTTACATAACGGCACTCAACATGAGGGTGCTCAGAAGAGGACTTTTGACTGCTCCAAGTAAAATGTGGATATTGGACCAAGGCAGGGAGGGGGCCACAGCATAGCTGCAGGCTGTGGGATGAGGCAAGCCTCCTCATACCACTTGGCTGGAAGCAAAGAACGACATTCATCATCAGCATGTCTCTTCAGCGGACATAAAGAATCAAGAAAGCGTTAGTGGCGTCTCCTGCATTCTCGGAACTAGATGACAACTGACTACTTCCAGTGAGACACATTTCCAGTGGCTTTCTGTTGATATCCAGGAATGGGCAACAGGTTCAACTGAGGGAACAACTACCCATGGCAAACCCCACCAGCCTCCCTTGGGCTTCCACCATGTCTCCTCCCAGGTGGGAATATGACAGGAACTTTCATCTACATGTACCAGCAGGAAAAGTAGCCATCCCCTATACTTGCACAACTTTTGCAAACATTTTCCTGGAAGCAAGGGAGCCAGGCACAGGAGCATTTGGTTGAAAAGTAGGAGGGCTAGTAATAGGAGAAAAGGTGAAAATAGGGGAAGAATGAATAGCAGGTGTCTTCTAAGCCAAGGTTAGTGTAGTGTCTAGGCTAAGTGAAGCTCTTCTCTGGGCTCTACACGCAACCTTCCTCTTTCTAAACCTTTCTAATTTAAGGTGAGCTTTAAGTACTTTTCACTTCTTATCACAATCTTTACATTCTACACAAGTATTCTCCTTACTGCAATCCTGCCTCCCTACACTTACTGCAAATTGTATGCAATTCATAAGAGGATTTAGTTAATCTGGTCTTGCAACTATTGCTACAATAGCATAAACAAGAACTAAAATCATAGCTAAAAAGCTGATCAAAGCTTGAAGGGCACTCAAAAAAGCAACAACACTTCACAGAAATCCAGTCAATGCAACCGAAAACCAATGAAAAGAACTGCTGCAAACACCTGCTACGTTGTTCCCAGTATTCCCAATATAGTGGGAAGGATCAGTCACTTACACTAAACAATTGAAGCGCTGCTGCGATTTTCAAAAAAGGCTGCCGCATGAGTTAGAAATAATAGCTATGTAATTAAGTATTTTATTTTTATAAAACTTAAAACTTTGTACTTCCTAATGGTCATGTGTGCCAGTCATGTTTACAATAAACTGACATATTCTGTAGACATAAACCCTAAGCTCATTCAAAAGTAAGACACCTGGGGAGGGGGTTGCGCATTGCTCACCCACTCTTCCCCCTAATTCCCACAAGTGCTTGAATGTAGAAACTATGTTTCACTATCAATGAAACCGACTGAAGGCCTGCTACTTCTAAGTTTTACTTCAGAATCCATACATTAGCTTCTGCGACTATCAGCTGTTAACCAGTTTCTCTCACCAGTTCTTGGGCCTCATTCTGATTTCAGCAACAAACTGTTCTGGTGCATCCCTGTCTCCTTGTGGGGAATATTTTCTTTGCATGCAACCCTTGTCAGTTAACACTCTTCCAAGTCTGTGCATCCTAGATACAAGATCATTATATTCAACTACAAAATAATTCATAGCTCAACACAGATTTCTGCAGACTTCTCTTAACATTCAATATTGACTTGGCTGTAGAGGACAATCATCAAAATTACCTACTTCTCGACTACTTCTTTTCTGAAGAACCCAGGGTTTCATGATAAACACCCAGAAGTATTATTACCTATGATAATCCCAATTTCTCAAACAAACCATGGTCCCAAAGTGAAACACTCAAGGAATATGGAATCAAATATAAATGGGTAGCAAGTCCTAACAAGACCTTAGATGGGACAAACCAAGTTTATTCAGTGAATTCCATGCAATAGAAGGATATCTTGCATCATTCAGTCTAACCAGGGCTTCAACCTAAAAATGGACCGTGACTGTTCATGCAGCTCTGCAATGACCAAAAAAAAAGAACAGACAAATCCTAATCCATCACCAGTTTCTTGAAGAAAGAATACCATGATGTATATGTTCCTACTCCAGCTGCATCCCAACTGGGGCCCCCATCTTATCCCTATGAACCAGTTATGAGTAGCGTCATTTATGGTCTCTCCAGGTTTACTTCCAGACTAACAAATTTACAAAAGACAAGATCTATTTGCCAATCAAGAGCAGAAAAGGGTTTTGTTATAGTCCAACTATCAATCTCCTTAAAATGCCAAGCTTTCAAACCTACCTCTAAAATTCTAGTTACTGTTAATTCATCAATGGACTTGGGCTTGAGAACTTTCCTCTCAAGAATTATTAAGAAAAGGCTCCTCATCAACATGACAGCTGAGCATATGTACAATTTATCTAAGAGGGTGTCTCAAGGGCCAGATAGTCTTCAGTGAACTGATCCATCCAAGAATAAAGATACTGGCATTGCATTACAAAAAAGCACATAGTAAACAGACACAGACACTAATGATGAACTGCACTGAAATAGGCTCATGAAAGATGACCAAACACAAAATCTTCCAGCATTAGCCAATTCATAAACAAGCACGTTTAAGAACATGAATCTAAAATTTTTAATCTTTTTATTATAAATAATAAATATCCTGTGATGGTTTCAACACCCAAACAGGATCATATTATCCCAACAATCACAGTTCATGCTTAATGAAGCACATATCATTAGCATTCTACATACACAGGAAATCATGTGCATAATACTGAGAAAATTTAGCCACAGCATTATTGAGAAAAAAAAATCAGTTCTAGTGCAACTCTAATATGCTCCATAACCGCAATTAAAGCAATTGCCTTTTTGTCCAAAAAAGTACCCCTTTGTCTGATAAGTCTACTGTGAAAGGGCCGATGAGCTAACTTCTTTGGGGAAGAAGGTCTTGTTGATCTATTAGTGATATAATGTCTCACTGATTTCTTCAGAGGTCTATGCTGCTATCTTAGAATTAGCCTAGCTTCCAGATGTTTTCCTAACTGCCTGTTGGTATCCATCCTTCTTCTATCTATAGCATCTTTCAGTATGCCCTTTGGAAACAGCAATTGCAACTCTAGGATATCTGCAAAGGATATCCCCATTCCTCATTGCTAACAAGGAATCCAAGCCAATAGTGCAGCCTAATCTAGCCAATGCTGCATCTCTCCTCATCAACAGGATATTAGCCCAAACATTGGCACTCAAATTCGTCATGTCCGCAATTGCTTTGGAACCTGATTGGAGCAACCATGAAGCAGTCTGAACAAAGTAAATAAAAGAAGCTGTTGCTTCCAAAGTAGCAGCCTCCTGACAAGTCATCGATGGGCATTCCATCTTAACTTGATCCAAGGTTAATCCACATCTGGGTTAATTTGTCTAGATAGCAAAGGAACCATAGATATCGGATAATATTTCCCATGTTTCATCAATGACAGGGGAATAAACTTAAATGATCTATTTGATCTTAACGAATTATCCCTTCCAGCAATCCGTGCATTGATGTGCTGTAAAACAGACTCTGCATGACTTGAGCAAGGTAAGTCATACAACACCTTCATATCCTTTTTCAATTCCAATACCATATCAATTCCCGGAGGAAGCATACTGGCAGGTGCCTCCGTGCTCCTCAAAAGGTTATTGAATTGACGAATCAAATCAACCACCTCCACATACGAAGCCAGAAACTCCTGGTTTTCCTCTTCCTCCGGTTCCAACGTATTGTGTTCGGCCGCAGAAGAAGCTAGTCCACTTCTATCCACTGACAAACGTTTGGGTGAGTCATGGCCGTCCGACCCTAC
>NC_087202.1:117276214-117394638 GCF_015104395.2 Macrobrachium nipponense
CCGTCCGACCCTACGACCGCGGCATCTTTGATCTCTGATGGCTGATGTCGGCTCGATCTCAAATAGTTAGTAGGAGCATGTGACCGCCTAACTTCTTTTCTACTCACAGATCTAGAGCGAGAACTCCGTCTATACCTCCAAGATGAAGGTTCTCCCCAAACCGAGCTAATTTCCTCTCTATCTCTATTAATATTATTCAAGGTCATTTGACTATCCTCTCCAACGGCCGTCGCGGAAGTCTGCCTTGATTTCTCATTTCTTACTCGACCTTTTAATGGAGCTCTCTCAATTTCCTCTCTATCTCTATTAATATTATTCAAGGTCATTTGACTATCCTCTCCAACGGCCGTCGCGGAAGTCTGCCTTGATTTCTCATTTCTTACTCGACCTTTTAATGGGAGCTCTCTCATTCTTTCTCATTATCTTATCTTAAAAGGTCTTACAGGAAAAACTGGTATATGTTCTCCATACTTCATTGAATGCTGCCCACTCGCCATAGATTTTACCAATGGTAGTGGAGTCTCTCCCAAACGCTTTGTCCTCACCATTGGCATCTCCTCAACGGCTGCTATCCCAGCAACCGCCGATGATTTCGCTCGTTTGGACGCCTGTATATGACTTCGTCCGTTAGCATTAAGCTTCCTAGCCAGTTTTCTTTACTTTGTTGCTGACAGGGATGTGACAATCCTGGCTTGAAGATGAAGAAGAATTTACTCTTCTTCTCTTGGCCCTAGGATCAGTCACAAAGTCCCGTATCCTCCAACGCTTGACTGGTACACGCAGTGACGTCATTGAATTTTGCGATGATGCCGAACTAGAGGAAGAAGACGAAGAAGAAGACAATTCACATCTTTTCTTTTTGTCTTTCTTATCTATCTTGTCCTCTAGTGCTTGTAATTTCTTCATGACTGTGTGTACCAAAGTGTCAGAAAGTGTAATCGTCTCCGGAGGCAACGAAGTCGTGAGAGAAGCAGTAGGCTGTGACGTCATTGCATCAGCAAGCCCGTGTGTGACGTCGGTTGTGACGTCACCATGCTTGTAGGGAGAGATTGAGCGGCTGCTGCCGGAAGCACTGCGTGTGCTGCAAAACGGCTTCCAACATTCTGCATCGCCGGAAACATTGATGTTGTCGTCATTGCCATGGCATTAGCTCCAATAAAATGCAGGCCAGGGGGATGAGGAACATTCATCGTTGTTGGGCCCGGGTGGAAACGTGACGCCATATAATGAGAAAGCAACTTCTCCAAGGTTGGTACGCCTGATAGGCCTAACGCTGACCACGTTCCTTCCATTCTCTGTGCACCAGGGGCCGACACCTGGAACAAAGATGACGATGCTCCCCCTCTCCCTGCCGGGAATGGCGGAGCTTAGTTATGCATAAAATTACCCAAAACCCCTCCTGGAGTTTCCAATAACAAATCGCTAGAAGAAACTGAAGGGAAACATCAAAAGCAGGTGACGAAACATATGGAGCAGTCTGATGTATTGCCAATACAAAAGAAGCCGACGGCACTTGGTCATCCAAAGATGGCGTCATCTCCTTTCTTTTGTACTGGCCCTTCTCATACTATTTCATCCACTGTTCCACCAACCAACAATGACAAACTGAACAAGGATTAGTAATAGTACATACGTCTTCTCTGCACCTAGTACACATTGAACAAGGAAACCCACTCACCCCTTGGTATTTCCTTTGTCTCTTGCAAGAACCCGAAAATATTTCTGTTGGTGAAGCAAAATTCTCTATCTCACAACATACACACATCTAGGAGATCACACCCACACTGAGATCACCCAGAGAGAAAAAAGGAAAATATGAATAAAATTGGGCAAACTAAACCAGCTTTAAAACAGATAGAAAGTAATCACGTCCTATCTTAAAGGCGGTAGGAAAGTAACTCATGGGTCACAAGACACCAAGGGCATTCTGGGAACGACAATACCCCATGCATGACCTGGTATGGATGCCAATAGTCCCTGGACCTCACAAGTTTGTTTCGTATATGAACAAAAGAAAGTTAATTACTGCACAAAATACTTTCAATAGAACAGAATAAATGAAGTCTTACACAATAAATTCGTTGGGCTGGCAAACAGTAGTGGCTACTCCACCAATTGTACACCAAGGGTTCATCACAGTCTGTCCTCCAGTTATGAATGTGTTTGCTTCTTGTGCTGCATCCTGGAAATGAGGGAAATAATCAAAACTAGCACAAATATTACGGCCTAACCAATATTTACACAATACATCTTCCTTACTATCTACCTATTCATATTTCCCAAATTAGGTACTTGAATTTTATTTCAAAACTTTTATCTGGCAAGGGTACCCAACCACTGAATCTATTATAGGATATTCACTTATTAATCTATTCAGAATTACAGAAAACCAAAGCTTATCAATTCACTTTAAATCCTCTCATCATTAGAGGGACGACAACATCTCTCTCCTTTTCAGTCATTTTGGTTGAAACACCCAGAAGCATCAGCATGTTGTCGCAATCGGTCACCCCCATGGCATACAGGTCACTCAAAACATTAGCACATGCAATTTTCCCTGAAATGTCAGACATAAATTAAGAAAATAATGCCAAAAATGAAATGCTCCCTTCAAATTTATTCAAGGACAGTACATGAGAAACTATGAAAGAAAGTTTTAACTTTAAACTGAAAACAAAACTTGCCATAACTGTACATACACTGTATTTTAGTTGTTAAACTCTTAGCCTTAACAAGGAAAATCAAAAGGCAGCAGATATACTTCCTACAATTAGGTCAAACAAAAGTTTAGTGATACATACCCATCATATATGGATCATCAACTAAAGGATAAAAGAAATCTGTTGTTTGTACAAGTGAAAGTCCTCCATGTCGCAAAGGTGTAACACTTGCATCCATTCCAATACCTGAAAGAATGGTACTAGTAATAAACCACAGAAAAGAAATTAAATTGCATACAACAAATTCAGCATACCATAGTCAAACCAAAATGACTACAAACATGGTTTTCATGAGCTATGTTGCGGAATTACATTCCAAAACAAAACTGACTTAATTTACAATCTTCAAGGAGCAAATAACAATATGTCTTTAATTGCATTGTATCATTTATTTTCATCAGTGAGTCTGGTCTAGATATTGGACAATTATGTAAGTTATCATTTGTATTATTACTGAAACTAAACCATCCTTATCCTACTGCGTTATCAAAACAGTTCAATGTATGATTTCAAATCATCCTTTACTCATCATCAGATTAATAGTTCTTTCACTCATTTTACCTCTTCAGTGTTAGAAACAGAACAATAGGTAGTGTCAAACTGTTTACCCTTTCTGATCTGGTATAAGGAACACATGGCAACGTTTCTGCCACATCTAGATGATACACCAACTTAGGCAGAGGTTTTAAGAATCAAATCTGGGAAAAGTCTAAAAAGTATATGTTCCTAATCATTTTGGTTTGACTATAACTTTACTGATCACTCAAGTAATGTACTAGTAAAAAGTTTGTAGTACAAACATTTCTGAAAAAAAAAAGTCTAAGAAACCTCTTGAAAAAATAGCATTGAATCAACATATGAAGATAACTATTACAGGAGGGTTACAATACAAAAGACTTGCACACCTAAAATCATACTCTTAGACAAGCCCATGATACACCTAAAAAACATAAAAAAATAAGACTAATTACGTTGGCTTCCAAAGTAATAGGCTGTTATATCCGTGAGGGCCATTTTCCCATTTTACCCTGCCATTGAAATTAAAGTATCTCCTGATGAGGAAGCAAAGCCAAGTAGAAAATCTCATCCACCAAGTATTGTACTACATGGGAAGTCATATGGCAATGTTAACCATGCCAAACAATATATGTAATTTGATTAAAACATGAGTTTACATGCATTTAGTTTGGATCAATGCCACTGACAGACTCTAGAGAAAACCTAACAAATGTTGAAAAAATAAATCAATCAATCTCCTGAAAAAGGCTTCACACTTATTGACAAATGACTGAACTGATAAGAAATAGTATGACAGTTCTCTAGAACCAATTCCTCAAAAGTATGATCAATAAGAGAAATAAGACAGCCAAAAAGACACTTCTCAATACTGCTGGTGTATCATGAGGTCACAGGAGTGAAAAATCAAATGGGCAAAAAATTTCTGGCAAGAGAGACAAAGAGGTTTCATTGACCACTGAGTTAACCTACATACTCTAGTAAAGAGGCTGGAATTCATTCCTGAATGTGAGATGAACACTATAGAAAAGCAGCTATGATGGAAGAAAACTGAGCAAGGGCAATAAAAAAGTTAAGTATATCTTAGTTTTACCAGACCACTGAGCTGATTAACTACAACCTATAGGCCTAGTGATCCACTTGGTAAGACCCGAATTCAGTTGCATTCTGCTTCCCTACAAGGAGGGTTATTCATGAGAGAAAACTAAACAGCTCATCGACCATGTCATATGTGAGAAACAGGCCAATTACGGCTAAGGCTTTAGGCCTACAACAGTAAGTTATTGTCAAATATACACCCTTTAATAGCTACACATTACTTTTTAACCTAGGGTAATTAAACTATAAAATGATGCAAATATTAATTAGCATATAACTAAAGAGACCTACAAAATTACCTTGACATTCAACAGTGATACGGTAGGCCTAGGTATGCTTTAACCTGGTAAACTACCTAAGCCATGCTCCAGAAATAATACTTACTACCTACTACCTATTTATTAATATTCATTCAGTTTAGACCCAGTCCTTCATTTATGCTGATGAAATTTAATATTGGGTGCAAAAATACCACCTAACGAACACGCACATGTCAAGCAGCGATTGCATCATAATTATCATTACGTATGATGTAACTGTGTGTCTAGACAAACATTGAAGCATGGCCGTGATGAAGTTGTATTCAGGTCAGTCCCTGAACAAATGATATCTCAAATATTTAATTTATAATAAAAGAATATTCAGTAAGGATCTTAAAAATACAAATGTGTATTTTCATTGCGAGGTCGTAAGGACTCCGTTCAAACTTTATGAATGGGAATAATTCCGAACGCTGGCGCCACGTGACCTCCGTTCAGAACGACAATTTCGAATTGATAAACAATGTAGGCTTAGAGCAGATAAGGAGCTATCTTGGCAATGTAGTTTAATTAATCAATTACCCTGAGCCACGAAAAATTAATACGCTAAGCATTGTATACTCTATGATAAGCATAGATTAATATTAATTTGAAAGGCTCCTATGGAATGGCATGGCGATTCCTGAGTGGTCTAGCCTACTGCTTGACATGGCAATGGAGCTGCGGCCAAAATTGAACAGCAAAATTTATCCTAATTAACTGCATTCAATACGATACATGCAGCTTTACGGGCCAAGAGTAGCCCCTATGAATGAATTAAAATAAATAATGAATGTAGGCCTAGCGTGCCGGGAGGCAATCATGTACTACGAGACAACACGCGCCCTACCAATGCGAGTGATGGGTAAGTGCATGAAGTGTGCTGCATGGTCATGCTCATGACCTGTGCCATCATCTTCCAGTCCCTCGAGGAGGCGGCTGAGCACATCCTGAGGGACCTTGCACCCTCATCCTTTCAAATCTGCGAATCTCGTGAGTCGGAAGTTGGCATCCAACTCGTGAGCAACAGGATTGAAGGGCCGGCGGAGGGACAATGCATTAGGGGATGCTCCCAATTCCAGCTGTGCAGCTGCGGCCAAGGCATCCTGCGGCACTTGCGTAGGTTCCATGTACACTTCCATTTCGATCAAAGGCTTCGCTGGCGAAACACTTCACAAGATATAAAATAAACACGAATCACGCAAGTTGGAGTCGAGCCGGTATCCGATCCCTGCAGCTTCTCGGACTCCCTCAAAATGGCGACTCCCCGACCACTAGATTCCTTCAAGTCCCGGATGATGCGCACCACAATGATGATTTCCTATTGGTGGGATAAAACGGTGACGTCCTATTCCTCGGTTTTGATTGGCGAGCAGGGGCTGTGACGTCACGTTGGGGAGCGGCTCGTTTCAGCTTGGGGAGCTGCGGGTGCGAGCGGAGCTGTAGGGGCGGGGAAGCAAGACCATTTAGCATTATCATAAAACTTTTTAACACCTGTTTATGAATCGCATTTCAAATTTCGAATCAAGTTCTTGTAACGTGACACTTTGTTTGACCCACTTCATTCATTCTAATCGCGGTAAGAGTATCCTTAATAAAGAAAAATCGAATTTTGTTCAACTTTCACCGCAATCTGTTTAAAAACATGCTGAGCCACGCACACGTTTGTCATGCGGGGGAGGTCAAGCCATCCAATATATGTAGTATACGATGTTTGCGAAAATGTCATCTTATGCAGAATACACTATCCAAGAACATTATGAGTTGTATAGACAGAATTTAATGCAGCCTCGTTCTTTTTTCTCCCCTTGACACGGCAATTAACTTTCTGCAGCGTGTCAGCGTTAGGTAAAAACACGTGTAGCTCTAATACGAATTCTGGAGTCAACAGTAATCTGTAAGGATGAAAGTCGTGTGATTTATATATATGTGTAACTACTGATGTATTTGATTTTGCGTAATTAGTTTATATTTGTCACTATTTTCATTTCTGGCTGTCAAGCGCATATAGATTTCCTTGCGTGTTTCGAGAAAAATAGTAGGTACTACATGTTGCAGGGCTAGCTTTGAATTGTATACGAATACTTTGTTGATCATCAGTCAGCGCTCTTTTATAATTTAGTGTTCAAAATACCCGGCCTTAGTTTTATGCAAAGAGCATTTCTCGTTGCCATGGCAATTGCATTGTACTTCCGTTGATTTCGAAAAATATTTTTAATACCATGATATTAATGTTACAGAAGTTGGAAATAAACTTCGGTATGATCAATTTAATTGTTTAATAGTGACGAAAAGTATTTTTCGGATATCAGCAGTAATTAGAATTTTACAAGGATGGCAGAAGCTGAAGTTGAAGTCAACGCCATCGAGAGCACTCGAATGGATTGTTTACGGTTGTCAAGTGAAAGGTGCCGTTGTTCGGGGGAGGACGAGGTTGGGTGAGGTGGCACTTGTGCTGGGCTTCAAGTGCGGCTGCGGCAGTTGGGGCTGGGCGCTGTGGCATTGAAGTACCCGAGAAGTTACCACCACCTCTTGTCCGGCGAAATATTGCCCCCCTTCCACCTTTTGGGCAATAGGCCCATCAATCAGGTAAGCCCTCGGTGAGGTGTACAAAGTAGATAGGTAGTATCGGTTTGAAATTTTGTTTATTGGGGCTTAAATTAGGTTTGCCTTCTTATATTTGTTTATGAACAGGAAATTCGTAGACACTACCATTGTGTCTCAGCTTGAGACACAAAGGCTGGTATGGCTAACATTACCAACAGCATGTTTAAGCCTACTAATTTTACAGTTGGTCACTATCATGCTTGTCAAGAAGTTATGAAAGGATAAACTTCTTTAGGTGAACATTGTGTGCGTAAGTTATTGTTCTGTATGCATTTTTTTCACATTTCATTTTGATATTACATTTCCAGGGATAAGTAAAATTTTGAATTTGGCGTAACATTATTTTCACTAAATTACGTCACTATGAATGTCCATAGCTTTGGTTATCAACAATAGGTAGCCGCGTAGAAAAAATGGCCATCGTTGAAGTCTCTCGTAATGGAAACTGCGTTGATCGTAGGTGCAGCAAATTCTTGGTAAGGTCAAGCTTAGATTGTAACCTTTGTTTTGCCTTACGGTAACGGTGGTGATACTATATGGTGTCTCGTTGTTTCCAGTATGGAAGCTTGGTTAGTCATTTGTAATTTCTATTTAGATTATGTTCGTTGGCATTTTGTTCATGGTGCACGTAATATTATTGGGTAGATCATATTTCACAATTTTCTCTTATTCATCTGCGTACGTCTGGCATTTGCGTAAAAAAAAATTATAGCGATATGTGGAAGCTCCGAAAGATCTTTCAAGATTTGCAAAGGTTTGTAGCTATACCCCGTGCGGGAACATCTCAGGTTTTTTCTGTTAAATCTAAATTCCACATGTCTTACTGATGAGGATTTCAAGTTATAACAAAACAGGGCGACTGACACCTTGGTGACCAATAAACTCTTAGTAAACAGGACACCATTAGTCATTTATATGCTATTATAGAACGAGTCTGGTATGTTCGTAATACTTTGTCAGTGAAGGAACATTATCAAAAGGTAGTACGGGGTGCATTGTTATACCTACGTGCCTGTCGTAAGCTGTACTAGATAAATTGAGATATCAAAGAGGATCATATTCATTTTTTGTGGTTATTTTTGTTCCATGCGTATAACTTACAGCACCATATCTTGGTCGCAACAACTGTCAACTTGAATTTGATAGTTGACAGAGTTCGTTTTTTTAATTGGTTTCGAATTTAAGTACAGTTAATTTATTTCTTAACAGATGATTGATTTAAACATCTAGGTTGACTTGACAGACCCAAACTAAATTGAGTGTTGCAATAAAAGGATAAATTTATAATAGTTATGTAGGATAAGGTCCACTGCCTATAAAAGGATTGCTGTAGGAAGTATGAGAAATGCAATGGGTTTTCTGAGCTTAGGAGAACCGAACTAAATCTGAAGCCTACTATTACGTATAGTTGAAAAGTGAGACTAGGCATACGTTCCGGACATTTTATACAAATGTATATTTAAATCGGAGACTGACTAAACAAATGTTCATAGAAATACTACACCAAATCTCGTAGAAAGTTATTTAGCATTCTCAACTGTATCATCTACGGATAGATTTGTGTTAATTTATGCTTACCAAATTTATGAAAGCGAATGGTTTAACACCAATTATCGTCGAGTGTCTGGAACTGGAAGTAAACAATTGAAGTTGCCGGGGGACGAGTGGGCGATTATTTTGTTCTTTTTGAAGTCATTTAACAAAGTTGTCAATTTTCCGTTTCGTAAATTAGTTTGTCTCGTAGATTTACAAATTTTACTCGTCTTCCATGTTATTAGTGTAAGGTAATATAGTAAAATCTTCATGGTATCATTGTTGTGTTGAAATGTATGCGGAGATATCTGACCCAGTTACTTGAATTCGGTGAATGTTTATAGAGTGGTTTCGGACCGCGTTTTCTTTTTAGAAGTATACATTAGTTTCACACACCCCACTTCGCATTATATGTGCATACACACACAAACACACACACACACACACACACACAACACACACATATATATATATATATATATATATATATATATATATACATACGTACATTGATTTCTGGGAAAAACAGAAATTATATTGGTGATAGAGAGAATCGATAATTGTTTTATTTCCACATCATTCTGTATTGCCTGAAATGATAGTGTCATCTCTACAACGTTTTTATATAGTTAGTGGTAGAAAAAACTCAACTATTAAAGAGAGAGAGATAAGAATGTATGAAAATATTACACCTTGTAGCACTGCTCTCAAATCATACTTTTACGCCTATTCACATGCATTCATGTATTTTCTGTAAATATTAGTTAAAATGAAAATGTAGGTACATTGGTTGATACTGATTAAGAAAACCATCTCCCAGTATTTTCAAGACTTTCACTTTGAGAGGAAACTCATCAGTACCCAAGTCTACGTCGTGTAACGATCAGGTGCTTCAAAGTCAATTAGTCATTACGACGCATTTGGTGGTGATCACCTCGTTAGCCTTAGATTATATACTAGTATGACTGTGCCTAGTGTTGTATAGGACAGTTCTGTTAGTTCCTAATGTATCTGTGCTCATAGTTTTATTATTGGTTAAAATGTGTAAACCCTAGGCTTTTTTCTTTCTTGTGTCATCCCTGTATATAGATTTCTCATTACCTGTGCTAAGAGAGTTTCCGGAAAGGCACGTGAAATTTGCTGGAAGCTCTGAAGGATGAGAGTGAAAAATAAGGGCTTAGAATTACAGCTGAATAATCATTTTTATCTAACGAAATGTTATCTAGGCGGTGCGAGCTTCTTTATCTGATAAAGTAAATGAAAAGTTTCGATGCGTTGACCGTCACCTGCAGACTTTGACAAGCTGACTACACTTAGTAGACTGTGGCCTGTTTCCATCGTCGTTTGTTATTTTTATTGCCAGTAATTTTTAATTACATCTCATAAGCGAAGTGATCTGAGTGAAGACGAATGTTTTATGGGCGTAGTTAGTGTACATTAGGGAATATTTCAATGAGCTGTATTTCAATTCACTTTAGTAGTGATGCAAGTAACTCTCTACTAATATGCTATGGTGAGTGTTGCATATTTCTTAGGCATGTTTGTGATACGTTTGTTGTTTGTGAATCTAAATTGGGATCTAGAAAGTGCTTGTTTCTGAAATTCTTGCGTGTTAAAGGTTTGCGTTTCTGTAGTGTGGTAGTACGATCATTTGTCATTGCGATCGAGGCTGACAAGTCGAAACTTTAGACTCCGTTTGACAGACTTATATGATATTTGGTAATTTGTCACAGTGGTAGTTTACTTATGTTTCATTTGAGACACCGTTTGTTCAGTTTTTGCCCTTTTAATGAAATGTTTTCGATGAATAACAACACTGTTCTATGAACTCTGTAATATGTAATAACAGCGGTCTTTTAAAAAGCAGTAAATCGGTCTCTTGCCTCATTCATACCTTTGTTCGCTTTTTTTACCCATAACAGAAGGTAACCGTTTCTTTGTTTTGACTGTTGATTTTTTTTCTTGCCAACCATCTAATGGCCTTTTTTTCGTAAAATTTTTATTTGCGACTTTCAGAATGAACTTGTGTAAGAAACTATTTTTATGGCTGTTGCATGGTTAAATATTTAACACAATTTGCTTTAATTTTGGTGCTCGAATTGGCGCAAGGGTCTAGCTGGTGATAATAATTACCAATTCTATTTTAATGACTAACTCATCAATCATAGCTCACGCATGGAACTGTTCTCTGAAATTACACATATCTAAAATTATCTCTTATCTCTGATGGTGGTGGTGGTGGTGGTGGTGATGATTGCAACGTTAGCTCTGATTGAAAACAAAATATTGCGTTATTCAAGATTACGCATTTCAGTCTTCGTAAACGATTGAAAAACAGATTCTTGGTTATCAAAGCTTACCAGCTGATATTAAGTGTCTCTGTCATTGACTTGAATTCTCTTGTCATTTTTTAATCTTTGTGAAAGATTGGAAAAAAGACTCAAGATGATAGATGAGCATCAACTAACTGACATTAACTTTCGCTGCCATTGACTGAAATTCTCTTGCAGTTTAAATTTTTGTGGAAGATCGACGGGAAGTTTTCCCTGACATTACCTTAACATCTCTCTTACTCTCTCTCTCTCTCTCTCTTCTTGGCCCAACAGGTTCACCAGTGCTTGTCGGGATTAGTTCCGCCAATTCTCCATCATTATGGATGAAATGGACCGTCCGGACACGCAGGGGTCCATGAACCGGTTTGCCTGGGACCAAGGGCACGGGAACAACAATGCCCGTAATCCTCCTCCGGCCAGTGGCACAGTGCAGGATCCGTACCAGTACGACAACGAGACCATCAGGAAGAAAGGATGCTGGTACAACTTCTCCAGCTGCGTCTCCCGTGAGTAACTTAGTTATTGCCAGTCTCTCTCTCTCTCTCTCTCTCTCTCTCTCGTCTCTCTATATATATATATATATATATATTATATATATATAAATAGAATATATATGAATATACATATAATATATATTTTAATTAATTTATATATATGTTGATTTTGCTGAGAACCCCAACCAGATCTGCTGCTTGCTACCTCATGTCATTGCTTATTTATTTATTTTTTTTTATATAGATTAACCATGAAACATCCTTAGACTCTCTCTCCTCCTCTCTACTCTCTCTCTCTCTTCCTCTTCTCTCTCTCTCTCTCTCTCTCTCTCTCTCTCTCTGGATTTTTTTTCTGAGAAAACTATGCATTTAGGCTGCTTGCTACCTCATATCACTTCTTATTTATTTTTCATTATTATATTTATACGTAGTTTGGCAATGAAAGTCTCTAAAACCCAATAGGAAATAAAAGGAATGAAATGAAATACGAACCTCATCTGAAAAATGGTGAAAATTGTATTCGATTTACCTGACTGATGCGCTGATCTTTGCCAAGTGCAACACTTCGGTCTTTGAGGGATCGCATACCACGTATTCAGTCTCGATAGGATAGGGAGGTACATCTATCCCCATGTTGATAGCTATTAGGACTCTGAAAATACTGCCGAAATACTTAATTTTTTATAAGGAATTACAAGATTGATTAGTAATTGTCATCATTATTGCTGAAAGGTAATTTGTAATCATTATTACTGAAAGGAACCGTCATTTATATTCTCGTGTGTTTGACATATTGATTATTTAAGTTCACGAATATTTCGCTGGATTGACGTCATATTCCTGTCATAAAGTTAATTTTCGACGCTGGAAATGAAGATCAAGAACGTACGTAGATATTCTTGAAGATCATAATGGCAACGATTTTCCATTAAAAAAGTTTCGGGCAGTACCTACTACCTGTTACCGAATTGTTTTTGATGACAGGTTTTGTGACTTGAACGAGTGTGTTCTTTTAAGCGTATCAGTCGGTGTAGAGCAGTGGGCCAGTCTTCTATTTATTGTCGCAATGCATTGCGTCATGGCTTCTCTAAAGGCGCTGCTTGCAAGGACTTCAAAAGTTCCAAGAAGTGTAATGGGAAGAAAAAGACTCGCTACAAACATTTTTATTGACTGTGCTTTGCTTATATTATTGTTTTTTGATTGCCGATGACTTGGAACAATATTTTTAAATTTCTGGATTCATTTATGGTCTGTCCAGAAGTAAGAGCCCGTGCTGGCATAAGGCCAGCTCAAGCTAAGACAGACAGATTGCCTATTATCTTCGAGAGAGAAGTATAGAACCATCTTTCATTAATTAAGTCGAGTGCCAAGTCAGTTCAAGGCACTCAGACACTTAGTTTGTCTGTTGTTACTGTACTGATGCTGACTAATGTCGAGTATTTTCCTCTGAAGACAGGCGTAGCGAGGGTTTGATTTCATTTCAGCTCTGGGAGAACGTGCCATTTTCAGAACCGAGTTTCTGGGCGTAGTATGTTAAATACTTCCCATTCCTAAATTGGTCCACTGGTAATAAGCTTAATTACGCGTTGCTCGCCTGTCAGGTGGGAGAAATAGGGCGACCTGTTTTCAGGTTTTAAGCCCAATTTTACCTGTAGTCTTGCATAATGACACCTTCCCTGTTACTTAATTAAATCTTAAGGATGGCTACATGCTAGTGTTTTTGTTTCCGTTTCTATGTTGAACCTGTCTCAGTGTTGAGAAGTTTCGAATATTTGTCGTCATCGAAATACGCGAGTTCATTATTATAAATTATAAATAAGGATTGGCAAGACAGTCTCCTGGGAGTTGTCTGTTGACATTTCGGGGCATTTGTTGATTTAAGGTCACTACCTAAGGTCATATTGTTTATTCGCATCATTTTCCGCTAGGGCGTAAGGAATTCGGATGGCAATGGACTGATGATATCACTCTTCTGTCCACTTTCCAAAGTTACTTTGAAACTTCGTAAGGCTTCACATATGTATAACAGTGATAAAACCAATGCAACCTGTTTTTATACTGGAGGCCTACTTCGGCCAGAGATTTATCTCCTTCAGATAGAGAGTTCGTGGTGGCCTCTTTCTGTTTCCTAACAGTAGTAGTAATGACTTGCACCAACGACTGATAGTCTCTTGTTTGTCGCTTCTTTGGAAGTTGTATCTCAACAAAGATCTTTCACATTCACAGTTGATCTCTGACCCCTTTTATCTGCCGAGAGCAACCACATTCGCTGAACAGCAGTACCAATATGCAGTCCGTTGGACTGGAACAGCCTCCCAGAGGAAGTCGTACAATTGAAACTTCTGAAGTTCAAGCAAAGGTTCAATGCATTACTTCACTAATACTATTCTCCTTGTATTTTAGCACGTTTTCATCTATGCGTTAATTTATTCATTTTTTCCTTTTTTTTTATAAGTGGGACCTCTTTCTGTATTTCCCTTTACCTCGTCATACTTCTTCCTAATGAACACCATATTCTTTGGAAGTTTGAATTTCAAGTCAGTAGCCCCCGTGGGCTTGTTCCATTTGAGTAGGTTTCATCTTCTGAATAACAACAACAACAAAAACAATAATAATAATAATAATAATAATAATAATAATAATAATAATAATAATAATAATAATAATAATAATAATAATAATAATAATAATAATAATAACTAATAATCAATAATAATAATAATAATAATAATAATAATAATAATAATAATAATAATAATAATGACAATAACAATAATAATAATGATAATGATAAAAATAATACTGTTAAAAAGAATGGCAGAATTAAGCGAGTTGATTTTGTTTCTATTTTTCTTACAATTCGCTTCTCAGGCTCGGTGATGTTTCTGAGTAACTGGCCAATATTCATATTGGGAATTTTCAAAAATTATAAATGCTGAAGGTAATCTTTTATTTTATTAAAACAGGATCTCAGGTCCAGGTCAAGCAAGGATCGTCGTCAGTGCTTGACCTGGACCTGAGATCCTATTGTAATAAAATAAAAGATTATCTTCAGCATTTATAACTTGAAAAATACCGATATGACTATTGACTAGTTACTCAGAAACATCTTTGAGCCTGAGAAGCGAATTGTAAGATAAATAGAAAAAAACTATATAAAATCAACTCTCTTAATTCTGCCATTCTTTTTAACAACATTTGCCTAAAAGAAGGTCTTCTACCAAAATAATAATAATAATAATAATTCCTTAAAGACATACGAAGAACCTGAATGGATTTTAAAATTATCCATTCCCTAGAAATTGCTTTCGAGGTTTAATGGTTTTTCAACTGACTTCAAAACCAGAATGCAAATATTTTAGCTTCCAATGTGTTTGTGTGTATCAAAACGTGTCCACAGGCTGAAGTGCATGTCGTGTATAGAATGTTCATTAGGACACTTAATATGGAGTTGCATGTCTTCCAAGCTGTATTTTGTTTTGTTTTTCGCGTGGGTTTTAGCATACACAGAGAGGAAGAGTGTCTTAGGATGGTTTTGGGTGTACCAAAGAATAGTGAATAAAGCCTATTTTTTTATTATTGTTGAGAGAGAGAGAGAGAAGAGAGAGAGAGAGAGACCTTACGTTGATAATGTGTTTACCAAAGAATAGTGAACAAAAGTTTTTTTTTTTTTTTTTGTTTACTCTTATATGTAACTTGTTTGTTTGTTAGTCTTGGTCAAATCTCGTAACTCAATTTCCGACCTGTTCCCTTCGTCCGATGGACTAGAAATTTTGCATGGTGACTCATTCCCGGCGACTAGACTATAACCTTACCTTACATGATCAGTAAGTCAGCAGTGGCCTCTAGTGATCCTACAGTGACCTCTCCCAGTAGCTCAGGATTTGTATAAAACTTTCCGGATTTTTCACAACTTTTTTGACTCGGTAAACATCTTGCAGATTTTTCAATTCTTCTTTGGGTCGATAGGATATGAGTTTCGTTAGCTATAATAATAAATCGGTTACAGTATCTGGCAAAACTAAAAGTATAAAATAAAATATTAATTTTGTTTAAACACGATAGTATTAGAAAGCACTAAAAGTGAAAAAATAAATTTTTGGAGACACCAGGATTTTCTTACAATTAATTATGTTTTCAAAAATAAAAATGGGGCACCTGGAAGATGACATGCAAGGAAGTGTTACAAGAAATACAAAAAATATATACATTTCTCTCCTTGTAGCGCTTCCTTCCTTGTTTGGCGCCACGCTTTTATTTTTGCAGACACGATTAATTGCAAGAAAACCCTAGTGTGTCTCCAAAAATGTATTAGCACTTTTTAGTGCTTTCGATTAAAAGCATGTTTTTAAAGTTACAAGGATTAGGATGTCTCGAAGACTTGTTAGTCCATCCGAGGAGACATCGTGTGGGCACTTATCTGTAGGAGCAGGTTTTACTGTGCATTTACAGTGTCCTGATGATTTTTCTAGCTTTCTTTTAAACTCTTCTACACTGTTGCTGTTCACAACTTCTGGTGGCAGTTTGTTCCACGTCTCACATATCGTGTATGTAAAGAAGTTCCCACAATGGGATGTGTTGTATCCATCAGTTCTAGTTTCCATCCATTATTTCTTGTCTGAGAGAGAACATTGATTTTGGGTGTACCAAAAATAGTGAACAAAGCCTTTTAGGAAATTGTTGTCGAGAGAGAGAGAGAGAGAGAGAGAGAGAGAGAGAGAGAGAGAGAGAGAGAGAGACTTTGCCTTACGTTACTTTTATGTACTATATGTATATCAAAAGTAGTGATCAAAGCATTTTTTTTAAATTACTGCTGAAAGAGAGAGATAGAGAGAGAGGGAGAGTGACTACGTTATTTTGGGTGTACCAAAGAGTAGTAATCAAAGCCTATTTTGTTAGAATTATTGTTGAGAGAGAGAGGTGGGGGGGGGGGGGTGTTGTGGTTGTTCGTCTTGTGACTCAGTGTTTGTTTGGGCAGTCTCCCCTCTCCCCTCTCCCCGGGCAACACGAGTCGAATGAAAGAACGCCCTTGGCCGACTGTCTCGTGATCTTCGGTTTTAAGTCTCTCGAGACGAGCCCCTTTCGAAGTCATTTGTCCTTCGTTAATTTGTCTTTGTTATTCTGTTTATAAACTTCCCAGATTATCACGAATTTCAAACGATGAACTCTCTCTCTCTCTCTCTCTCTCTCTCTCTCTCTCTCTCTCTCTCTCTCTCTCTTGATTAAACAAAGACACATTGTTTTTCAGTGCGATCCTTTGAACTCGTTAATGTTTATAACCCGCCTCCTTTTTTTTTTTTCCTAACCCTTACCACCACCTCTTTCTTAAGCGTCATCTGTATCTCTCATTTCACTCTCTGGTAATCTGTAGATTTAATCATCTTTTCCCTTTTTTTTTATTTTACTATTTCCATTGACTCCCATTCGAATATGTTTTTGTATCCCCTCTCTTCCAAGTCACGAATTGTTTTTGAGTTCTTCTATCATTTGGTGCTCTTTGTCATATTAATAACCACTACTCGTTTCATGTCCTTTTTCTTCAGTACTTTTTGTAATGTTTGTTTTAGTCTTTAATATCTTTAATTATTCATTTCTACACCTTCCTATTTTTGGAAATTTTCTTTAATGTTATTAACTTATCGTTAATATGTCCCTTCTCTCCAAGAATTGAGTTCCAGAAGTCATACTTCCATTGCATACCTTGGCATCAGTCACCCTTATTTCACAAGTGAAAGGTTATCCTCTGTTACTGGTCACTGGTCAGTGACGGATGCCTGTCAGGAGCATTATCGTTTGAAAATCATCTGATTACGTGCCTCATAGATTTTTTAATGCTTTTGGTTACTTCCGTTTAGTTTATATGAAAAGATAATTTGTTGACTTAGCTCCCATTGAGGAAACATGTATTATTATAGTAGCCTAATATTGCCTGTTTATTCATTCACCGGGTATTTTAATGCATTACACTTGACCTCAAATACCTTTGCTTATATCGATTTAATGATTTTCTTTTGTTTTGAACACCATGGAGAGGGGGGGGGGGGGGGGTGGCTAGAGCCGTGTAAGGTTCCCTTAAGGCATTACTTTAAGGTTCTTTGCCGCGTCCCTTCAGCCCCTAGCTGCAACCCCTTTCATTCCTTTTACTGTTCCTCCGTTGATATTCTCTAAATTCCATCTGATTTTCCACCTCTTTTAACATGTGTTTCGTAGCGCATCTGTACGGGTTTCCTTCTGTTACACCATTCAGACCTCCTTACCGTTGATTTCTCTCACAGCTCTTGGTCTTTGGCCTAAATTATACATTCTGTTCTATCTATTTATGTTTTGAAAGAATATCTAAAGTAAAAAAAACACGAAATGGTAACAAAATTTTTTTTATCAAAAGATCATTAATCTTAGCATGCTCTTGATATTCAGGAGTCTTTAGTCATTACTCTCTCTCTCTCTCTCTCTCTCTCTCTCTCTCTCTCTCTCTCTCTCTCTCTCTCTCTCTCTCTTGCGTGCTTGTCACACTCGTTACATTGCTCGACCTGGATTCCTTCTGTTGTTATTTATTATTTACTCTTTGTTTTTTGCCACGTCACTTAACCTCTAGTAATTAGAAGGTAACGTTAGGTTGTATTATTTCACCTTATATTAGTATTTTTTATAAAGAACATTATTAACAGAGGATCTCTCTCTCTCTCTCTCTCTCTCTCTCTCTCTCTCTTCTGACGAAAAGATTTCATCATTGCAGTGGAACGTTTGCCATATTGGTAGTCGTTTTAATAAAAAAAACTCAATTATATTTATATAGAGGTACTCATTTTGGTTCCGTGACTTTCTCACTTCTCCTGGGGTGGAGGGTTGGGGGAGGTTTAGTTAGTGCCGTCAGTGCACCTCATGCGATGCACTATAGTCATTACTTAAGATTCTTCCCAGCGTCCCTTCAGCTCATAGTTGCAACCACTTTCGCTCCTTTTACTGTACTTCCTTCCATATCCTCTTTCTTCCGTCTTACTGTCCATCCTCTCCCAACAATCGATTCGTAGTGCAATTTATTGTCAATTTCCGTCTCAACACTGAAGTACCTCATTGGTCACACTGCTTGGCCTTTGGCCTAAATACTGTATTCTATTCCATTCTATTCTCTCCACCCACGTCTGTTTTTGACCGTAGGATTATATGCATCGTCTAGACAATGGACTGACATAACCATCTTCCTCATTTTTTTTTCTTTTTCTTCTTCGGGCCTGGGCTTGATGAGGACATCTGGCAGCTCCTTAATCTGGTTACTTCTAGACACACATTGAACTGGAATAGGGTCTTCCACGGTAGATGATTTAAAGAATCTGTTTAGAATCCTTATTATTTCTTTCTATTTTCGTTAATATTTGTCTTTTATTTACATGGATGGTTTGTAAATCATGTGGGCTATTCGAACCTAGAACAAATTGTAAATCAGGCGAGAGAGCAAGTGAACATTGCGCACCAAGACTATACAACCAAAATACCGCCTCAAGTGAAGATCATACAAAAAGAAAGCAAATTTCAAAGGGAACTAAAGACTCCACTATTCTGCAGGAGCTTCGATACTGACGAGCAAACACTAAAAGAATGCAATTATAAAATGTAAGAAGTAACTCATAGAAAACGTGCAAGGGCCGGCGAGAGAGGGAATCGCCCCTGTGGAAGGCTGTACAGAAAACCAAACGAATGAATGGTTGTGATAAGTTGTCTTGATTAAGCAAAATCTGTTATTTTCCGTAAATCTTCTGCGCTCGTGAGATTTGGGTAATGGATCCGAGTCATTCCTCGCCAGGCCGTCAGAGGCATCTGGGCAACTCGTTCCCAAAGGCAAGGTCGTGACTATAGCCAATGTTTTTAGTCAAAGTCGGCCTCATACTCTACTAACCCACTGGGGAGTAGTGCCGTCAGTGTACCTCACGCTGTGCACTGTAGGCATTACTGAAGGGTCTTTGCAGCGCCCTTTCGGCCCTCAGCTGCAACATCGTCTGTACATTGTTTCTTCCTTCTCGCTTTCATAGTGTAACTGTTCTCTCCTCATGTGTCAACTCGAAAGCCTTCTTGACCTCAATTTCCCCTTCAGCGTGGAATGACCTCAAAGGTCCAGTACTTGGCCTTTGCCCCAAATTCTGTATTCCATTCAATTCCAGTTACCCTGCTCGGTTCTAGCGTATCTGCGATGCACATATGTAGAGTCCGAGATGCCAAAGGGTTTTCGGTATTCTGACAACGCAGGTATGATTTCGGTCATCCGAGATATCGATATTGCAACGTTCCTGTAGTCCGTCACCCCGTTAGTCCGACGCGCCAAATAGTAAGTCGGCGCAGTACTACAAATCCCGCAATTAAACCTAAGGCTTATTTAGGAAGATTCGTACAAGAAAGATCCACTTGGAAATAATAATAATAATAATAATTATTATTATTATTATTATTATTTTATTTTTTTATTATTTTTTTTTTTGCCTCTATCACAGTCCTCCAATTCGACTGGGTGGTATTTATAGTGTGGGGTTCCAGGTTGCATCCTGCCTCCTTAGGAGTCCATCACTTTTCTTACTATGTGTGCCGTTTCTAGGATCACACTCTTCTGCATGAGTCCTTGAGCTACTTCAGCCTCTAGTTTTTCTAGATTCCTTTTCAGGGATCTTGGGATCGTGCCTAGTGCTCCTATGATTATGGGTACGATTTCCACTGGCATATCCCATATCCTTCTTATTTCTATTTTCAGATCTTGATACTTATCCATTTTTTCCCTCTCTTTCTCTTCAATTCTGGTGTCCCATGGTATTGCGACATCAATGAGTGATACTTTCTTCTTGACTTTGTCAATGAACGTCACGTCTGGTCTGTTTGCACGTATCACCCTATCCGTTCTGATACCATAGTCCCGAGGATCTTTGCCTGGTCGTTTTCTATCATTCCCTCAGGTTGGTGCTCGTACCACTTATTACTGCAAGGTAGCTGATGTTTCTTGCACAGGCTCAGTGGAGGGCTTTTGGCCACTGAATCATGCCTCTTTTTGTACTGGTTCTGTGCAAGTGCCGGGCATTCGATTGCTATGTGGTTTATGGTTTCATTTTTCGTATTGCACTTCCTACATATGGGAGAGATGTTATTTCCGTCTATCGTTCTTTGAACATATCTTGTTCTTAGGGCCTGATCTTGTGCCGCTGTTATCATTCCTTCAGTTTCCTTCTTTAGCTCTCCCCTCTGTAGCCATTGCCATGTGTCATCGCTGGCTAGTTCTTTAGTCTGTCTCATGTATCGTCCGTGCATTGGTTTGTTGTGCCAGTCCTCTGTTCTGTCTGTCATTCTCCTGTCTCTGTATAATTTCTGGGTCTTCGTCTACTTTTATTAGTCTTCTTCCCATGCTCAATTGTTATTTCTTATTATTATTATTATTATTATTATTATTATTATTATTATTATTATTATTATTATTCAGAAGATGAAACCTATTATAAAGGAACAAGGCCAAAGGGGCCATTGACTTGAAATTCAGGCTTCCGAAGAATATGGTGTGCATATAAAAGAAGTAACAGAAGGCAGTGCAAAACACAGAAAGAGGAGATCAGTTATTAGGAAAGAAAAATATATTAGCAAATGATCAAATGGAAGGAGAACATCTTAAGGGTAGAAATGTATTGCATTGTCGCTTGAACTTGTGAGGTTGCAATTGCACCATCCTGAGGGAGGCTGTTCCACAGTCCAGCGGTGTGAGGAATAAAAGACCTCTGGCGCCCAGACATTCGACAGCGAGGCACAATTACTACATATAGTATATTCTCAAACCGAACGACAGCTTTTCATTTTTGCCTGCCTTCAATTCTTAACTTGAAACAAATCTTGAGAATTCTCACTCCATCGACACACTCAGGCACCTACTATATGTAGTGAAATGAGTTTCTATGAAATTTTGTATTCAGCATTTTGCTCCCACAAAAGTTCTTGGGATTGTCACCTGGGGCTGGGAGAATGAGTCGACATCATTGTGTGTATTTCACGTGCATTTATTTCAGGCGGGTGTGTTTGTGTGTGGCCGCTTATGCTCAGTTGGTTTGTCAGTATCGAATGCTTCTAACAATCGTGTTGATGAACATAACAATTAAAGATTTTAGAAGTTAAAAGATATTCTTGGAGGTATACCTAGCAAAGCTTGAGGTAAACACATTTTACACACTATGTTTACTATTGTTATTAAAGAAACCGCAAATATGTGTTATTGTAAATGCAGAATAGTGTTTTCTCTTTCATTCTACTTGGTGCGTTTTAGAATGAGCGCGAAGGATTGCGTGTTTGACAAACCTTTTGACAAACAGTAACGATGGTGAAGGACTAATGCTGATCGAAACATTAGCGCGAACCTGCATGAAGTAGTGTGAATTCAGAACACGTAGGATGGTAGTCGCACTGTAGTATATGCATGAACTATTTTTTGACGAGTTTAAATTTAAAGGTCACTAGCGTAACCTGACAAAGCATAGTCACTAAATGCCTGTTGATGAGTTTTGCTCACTGGGTTCAGGTGGTAACCTGAGGTGACCTCATGGTTCACAGAATAACCCTAACATAGATCGCATGTAGATCAAGGTCCTGTCCCCGAGTACACTAGTATTTTGTGTATTTCCAAATAGTGTTCGAGTGTGCGTGTCAAGTACTTGGCTACTACCTTCCACAGGTATAGCCGACGAGGCTTGTATAATGGACAGGTGTTTTGGGGAGGGGAGAGGGGTTTGGGTTGTTGGTAGAGACAGTATTTATAAGAGGGGAGCTGGTGATTTCAATTATTTCTTCCTGGCCCGAACTCTTAAACATGTCCTCCATTCCTTACAAGAAATCCCAATGATTTCACGATCTCCTAGATTTTCCTTTACCTTTATATCCCATGTTATTATTTGTAGGTAGATTCGCTGTAAGTACATTTATAAAGCCTCGATTCATCTAGTTCTGCTTTTCCTCCATCAGCCTTGTATTCTCGGTGTTTGAGATACGAGACAACATGATTTGGCCCTATTTTGGATGCCTAAACTTGACTTACGTAGGGTATGGTAGAGGATTACCAATGTCTATTATGCTTAAAACAACCTTAGCTTTCTTCTGGATCCGAGCTATTGACTCGACAAGTGAAGTGAGTCTGGTTTAATGATCCATTTTCTTTTTGTATTTCCAAGGTGCTGTAAAACTTTAAATCACTGATATATATCCCAAATAACCAAATCCACTGAACACAATTACTATCCGTATCTAAAGTAAAGAGTAAACAGTACAGTGATCAGAAATCAATCAGTCATCACTTTGAGGCTTTCGTGTTCGTAGGCTCTAAAGGGAAGCGCGCGTTGCCAGGCGTGACGACACTTACAAGAAATATCGAATATTTTCTTCTTCCTCCTCTTCTTCTTTTTCCGTTTCTTTTATACCTCAGCCAATTTAATTTGAGAGTGCAGAATATGAATACGAGAGTGCGGTTGTTGAATTTTTTTCTTGAATACTATTGTGAAATGGTTGTTCTGGTTATTGGGAATTGTAAAATATTGATTATAATAACTGTAGTTACCTCTACTGCTATTGTTGCTGTTATTAATACTGCAGTTCTTATTTTAACTCCATTATAAAAGAGAGAGAGAAAATAGCGATATTTCGTAAGGTTTTGGATTTGTTTTAATATACTGTATATATGTATAGTATATATATATATATATATATATATATATATATGTGTGTGTGTGTGTGTGTATGTATGTAATATGTATAGTATATGTATATATATATATATATAATATATATATATATATATATATATATATATATATATATATATATATATATATATATATATATATTGTGTGTGTGTGTGTGTTTGCTTTTGGGGCAAAGTTTTCATGTATGCAGATTTCGTTAGATTCTGTGGCTTTTTTTGTTGTTAATCAACTTCTTATTAGTTTGACAAAATTTTCTAAAACTTCTAAGTTCTTTTATATTTGTTGGTGGACAAAAAAAAACGGAGATTAACTCTGGTTCCATTTCCTTGTTAAATACATCACCACACAAGTTCCGTCACTCGTCATGACCTCTTCAAAAGTGTATAATCTGGATTGTTGTTGTTGGAGATTAAGCTGGCCTTATGCCAGCATGGGCTCTTACTCATAGAGCAGCCCGTAGGAATTTGGACATTGTTGTTTTAGATTAAGTTGATCTTGTGTCGGCACGGGCTCTTGCTCACTGAGCAGCACGAAACAATCCGGACAAAGCGTCCTGTTGTTTAGATACAGTTTGCGGACGGATATGTAGCGTCCAAACAATAATACTATTACAATAATCCAGTAATAATACATTAAATCATTACAATAACATTATGTACAAGATGAACAATTTATTTTACAGTTAATTAAGTTGGAACATAATAAAATGTATAATTAAATATGTGAAATATTATGAAAACAAAAATCGCGTGATCTGGTAGTAACGAACAAAACAGAATTAGGAATGCAGGTATACAGATTAGGGGGAAAAGAAGAGGGGAAAGGGTTTGGGTGAAAGGGGGAGGCGGTGTTTGTTGATGAGAAGGCGTGATTTAGGTGTTGCTTTGGTTGTTTGTGCTGTCTGTTGTAGGGCGTCTGCTAGATGAGAGTGATCTTTCTGCTCCTAGTTGTCTGGTCAGTGTAGGTTTGTGCAATAAAATTCAAACAGATTCAGCTATGAATGTTCCGAGTAGATGATTTCTGTATTCTCTACTAGTTCATGTGTCGTAGGTTCCCGTTTGTGATGGTCTATGTAGTGTTGGTGGATGGATCCATTATTTCTGTGGGCAAGCAAACCTGTCGTCATTCGTGGGTTTTACTGAGATCATTCCCGCGTGTTTGGTTGGCTTCGCCTATGAGTCTCCGGAATACATATCCTGGCTTTATTTCTATTATAATCATAGCTGATTCTGTTTGTATTTCATTGCATATCACACACACACACTCACACTAAACTCAACACCTGGTTACTAACCTGAAGCAATCAAAGGAGAAGACGACGAACTACTCACTACTGGGAAAGAGAAAAAGAAGCCCAGACAGGATCGAGAGGAAGGACAAATGGCAGCCCTGAGAGCCTCTCGAGGATAGTTGCCATATAGAATTGCTATCGCCTGTGGACTGATAAATAATGCATCGTTATCTTGCTCCTGATCTAAGACGAAGGAGGGGGTGGGGAGGAGGGGTGGAGAGACTGAACATTCCATCGTTCGTTCATTACTGCCGAGGTTTCCCGACGCCTTGTTGAGTAACCCTGTTATGTAAGAAAAGGGCAAAACCGCAATATTATATGGCATCCTGTAGGGGGATAGTGCTGTCAGTGTACTTCACGCGGTACGCCGTAGGCATTACTTTAGGTTCTTTGTAGCGTCCCTTTGGCCACTACTGCAATCTCTTTCATGACTTTTACTGTACCTCCGTTCACTCCGTTCATATTCGCTTCCGTCCATTTTACTTTCCACCCTCTCATAGCAATTGATTCGTAGTGTAAACTTTTGTTACGCCTTTCAAACCTTTTTTACTGTCAATCTCCGTTTCATCGCTAGATGACCTCATTTGTCCCAGCGCTTGGCCTTCGGCCTAATACTGTATTCCATTCCGTTCCGTTCCACGCCGTTGAGGAACCCTGTTGTGGAAGAACAGAGCAAAAGGACCCCAGACGGTATACTTATCTGTATCTTACCTTTTTTCTTCAATCTTCGTCGTACAAGATGTAATATTAGCTCCAATGGAACAGCCAAGAGTACTAATGATCTGCACAACTTGTTAGGTTCTTTTTTTATTATTGCGAAGAAATATTCATTCTTCGCGTCTTCATTGTCAGAGATCATCTCACTGTAAAAGGAAAATGAGTTCAACGATAAAGGACGGAAAATGTTGAAAAAGAAATTTAGATGCTCTTGTCTGTAAGAAGGGGATTACTACTTCAAATGCATATTAATAGGAAGCGTAGAGCTGTCTGATCAGGATAATAATAATAATAATACTAATAATAATAATAATAATAATAATGATAATAATAGTAATAATAATAATGATAATAATAATAATGATTTAAGGCATCTGATTAACATGGAAGCAAGTACACTGTAGTTTTACTCTTAAATACATGCAGATGTACCTGTAAGTTTTTTTTATTACCAATTCCCTTCTAGTGTATAATATACGTACACACACATATATATATATATTTTTTATTAGAAATATATATATATATATTATATATGTATGTATATGTATTCTATTATATCTATATATATATATATATATATATATTATATATATATATATATATATATATAATTATATATAATATAATCCTGTAATGTCAGTATGTATACTGTGTTTTTGCTCTGTTCTGATCAGTCGTGGCCTTAATTAAAGGGTCGTGTAGACCGAAATATCTTGGCAATTCTCGTCTTTTCATTTTTCCTCCGTGGCATTGCCTTTATTTATACATAGCATTACACTTTATGTATTTCGTGATCAAGTTATTCATATATATATATATATAAATTATATATATATATATATATATATATATATATATAATATATATATATATATATGTATACTTATCACATCACCGTGATTCATATAAATCATTCGAGCTACAATACAAATGTCCTTTAATATCTAATTCGCTCTACCTCGGAATTGATATATTTTCATATATGTACCGAAGAGGAATTTTTATGTGATAATAATTTTCGTTCCCCCATGGGATCGAACCACCATCCAGCGGACGGGAAATGAAATCAGAAACGGACAGGGTAGCGCTATCGAGTCGGCCAGCAGAGAGGCTATAAGTTTATATCGATTCTGACCATTACAAATCACCGTCGATCTCACCGAGATTGACGGTGATTTGTAATGGTCAGAATCTATATAAACTTATAGCCTCTCTGCTGGCCGACTCGATAGCGTCACTGTCCGTTTCTGATTTCATTTCCCGTCCGCTGGATGGTGGTTCGATCCCATGGGGGAACGAAATTATTATCAATTAAAAATTCCCCTTCGATACATATATGAAAATATATCAATTCCGAGGTAGAGCGAATTAGATATTAAAGGACATTTGTAGCTCGAATGATATATATGTATGGTAAATAATGATTCAGCGACAAGGCTGAGCAATTTGAAGTTATTTGCGGGGATATTTAAACTGTTAAATTGCTCAGCCTTGACGATGAATCAATATTTATCAAAGTCCCGATCACCGACGTGTTGTCCTTTCTATAGAGGAGGTTGCAACCATATGAAGATCATTTTCCTCTTGGTATTGACAAAACAATAAAATGAATCAACCTTTGTGTAACTAACAACGTGTTTTCTTTCACTGGTAATTAAAAAAAAAAAATTGTATGTCGCATGGGCAGCCTCCTATCCCCCCTTCTAGCTAACCTATACATGGAATATTTCGAAATGGAGATTATGTCGTCTATCAAACCTCGCAATATGGTCTGGCTTGGATACGTAGATAATATTTTTACTTACTGGGATCATAGCTGGGGAGATTTCAGTGAATTTTTTAGTTAACTAAATTCTCTAGTTGCGACCATAAAATTTAAAACAGAATGAGAAAAGGGCGGAAAATTGCCGTTCCTAGACATACTAATCATAAGAGAACAGAATAGATATGCGTTCACAGTATTCAGGAAACTCACTTTCGCTGTTTCATATATTCATTTTTTAAGTTACCACGATGTACCCGTAAAGATCATGGTCGGGTGCAACCTATTCCTCAGGGGCCTTAGAATATGCTCAAATGGGTACATAGATAAAGAATTCATTATATCTAAAAGCTGTTACATCCAAAAATGGCATCTTCTTTTCCTTTTCATATTCAATTGTGAAATTAATGTTAGGATGTATTTCATTGGCAAAATCAAGAAATTTGTCCTGATCCTTATCTCTGAACAATAAGAAGGTACCATCCACATACTATTATAAAATAATGGATGGTAGGGCAAACGACAGTTGTCCAGTATGCGTTCCTCCAGGGAGCACATGAGGATGTTTGCAAAGATGGGACCCAAAGGGGATCTCATCGCCATACCATCAACCTGAAAGTAGGCTTTACCGTTATAAACAAAAGTGGCATTTGGGTCAGCAAGAATACGGCTAACAACAATATCAATGGTTTTTTCTACCGGTACGTTAGTAAAAAGAGACTCCACATCCATGCTGACCATAAGTAAGTCTGATTCCTGGGGTAAAATTTATATATATATGTGTATATATATAATATATATATATATATATCTATATATATAAATATATATATATATTATAATATATATATATATATATATATTATACACACACACACACGTTTACCCATCGTAGATAGGACTTGTATCACTAACGAAAGCAATGGGTAATAAGTACTATCTTGCCTCTTTGGCAGCGTGAGAATTGCGCAACGCTTTTATGAGATTTGTGCGACTAGTTTTTATGAGAATGCGCAACTGTTTTTTTTTTTCTTTTCGCTTCCTTCTTTTATCGCAGCACATGACGTTAGATGTTACATGCGAGAACAGTAGCGTAATTGCGGGTAAATGACACAAAGGCGTTGCGTTCTGAGCTGAACCGTCGGATGTAACAGCTATTAGACAAAAGAAAGAAGGCCGTAATTTATTTATTTTGCATAACGAGTCGCTTTATTGGTCTCTTGTGCGTATAGTGCGGGAAGTTGTTATTCCCGCCCCTTTTTTTTTTATTACTCGAATAGGATATGTTTATATAGGAACGTTACTTTTAAGCAGTTTTCCGAATAATATTGATGTGTGTGCAGTTGCCTGAAATGCAATTATGTTATAGAATACACACACACACACACACACCACACACACATATATATATATATATATATATATATATATATATATATATATATATATATATATTTCTGAACTGCTCGTTCACTCGGGAAAAAAATTGGCCTTGAATGGAAGAACGAGAGATCACAACAAAGAAAAGAGGAGAAAACTGTGGCAGAGGGCCGATACTACTGAGGAAGGAGGAATTTATGTATAAGCTGGACTTTAGTTTCAAATGCACTATATTTACATTAATTTACATAGGTCCAGGAACTAATAAGGTGGTTGATTGTAGATCCAGTAAAACGTGGCTGGGGGCAACCAGACACGGCGTTCAGAATTTTGTGCAAACGGGTTATTGAAAATGCAAGGCTTACTCCAAAGGGTTCCCAAGTTCTACCACAATCGGGCATGGTGTTTGTCTGCAAAGAGATGTTATCTGGCATAAGGCGGAGGACACGCGTGGGCGAGTGTTATGCACTAGTTTCTTTCAATAAAAAGTTTATAGGCCACTCAGGGGGGGATGAAAATGACTGGGAATTTACACAGAGAGAACTATTCCGTTGCTTGAATTTACTAGGGGGTGTTTACTAGTATCACAAGAGGAGTAATCCCAGCATTGAACCAAGATTGGGGGGAATGAGAAACTAAACAAAGGAGGGGGAAGTCGCCTTGGAAAAATGGAAATTAAATACAGACAAAAGGCAAAACAATTCCCTGGCTGAACTGCAATTTACTCTCATAGTACCTGAAATCCTGGGCTTGGTAGTCTTCTCATCTGCTGATATTTCTGTGCAATATGGACGTATAAAAATAATTGGGATTTCCCCAGAGGAGGCAGGGGGAGCAGAAGTGTTGTCTGCAGGGCGAGATAGCAGGAGCTTTTGACCTTTCCTAGGTCTAAGTTTCTTCTGAGATTGAGCCGCTGGTCCCTGCTCCTTTTAAAATTTCTCCTGGTAAGATCCGCCCAGTCCCTGTGGGGGTTAAGTTCCGGAGAGCCAATGGGAGCAGAGATAGCTTCCAAGAGAATATCCAGATGCTTTCAGTTCAAGGGGCAACTTGCATATAGACAAGGATGAATGAATCTTGTTATAAGAGATCTTAACTTTCCTAGGTTCTGGCTTAAAATCTTGAACAATATATATATAGTATATATAAATATAGTTTTTTAATCATTAGTAAATTAATATAAAACATGTGTGTGAGTTTTTGTAATCATTGGAAAATATATATATATATATATATATATATATATATATATATATATATATATATATATATATATATATATATATATATATATATATATATATATATATAAGGTTTTTTGCCACGAAGGAAAAAATGAAAAAAGCGAGATAGCCAAGTACTTTCGGTCCTGTTCGGACCCTTTAACTGAAGGCAAACTGATTTTACAGAGGACAACATAGTCAAAAGAAGGCTTAATATCCAAACTGACACTACAAGATTAGCAATAAGGGCGATTTCAACTCTACATGAAAGGAGAACGCGCCTGAAGGGTAGTCACACCTTGAAGGATGCACGCAGTTAAACAGTTATTCTTCCAGAAAACAGTGCATTTTGAATAAACACGGAAGCATATACAATTTAATATCATGAGTTTTACACAATTTTTCCAAAAAAATATTATCAATGAAAAGACGAAAGAAAATATAAATATATATATCGAGCAAGAGAAAGAGGGAGAGAGAATATCGAACCAGAGAGAGAGAGAGAGAGAGAGAGAGATGATAATATATACATGTGGGACTAATTTATTAGTTGTTCATTTATTTTAAGGTCCTTCATAAACATGAACAACTAATAAATTAGTCCCACATGTATATAGTTGATTATTTATCTCTCTCTCTCTCTCTCTCTCTCTCTCTCTCTCTCTCTGGTTCGATATTCTCTCTCCCTCTTTCTCTTGCTCGATATATATATATTTATATTTTCTTTCGTCTTTTCATTAATAATATTTTTTGGAAAAATTTGTGTAAAATTCACGATATTAAATTGTATATGCTTCCGTTTTTTTTTTCAAAAATGTACTGTTTTCTGGAAAAAATAACTTGTTTACTGCGTGTATCCTTCAAGGTGTGGCTACCCTCAGGCGATTCCTCCTTTTCTGTAGAGTGAAATCGCCCTTATTGCTAATCTTGTAGTGTCAGTTTGGATATTAAGCCTTCTTTTGACTATGTTGTCAATCTGTAAAACCAGTTTGCCTTCAGTAAAGGCTCCGAACAGGACCGAAAGTACTCGCTATCTCGCTTTTTCCATTTTTTCCTTCGTGGCAAAAAACCTTTATTTATACATAGCATCACGTTTTATATACTTCGTGTTCAAGTTATTCACACATATATATATATATATATATATATATATATATATATATATATAATATATATATATATTTATATTGTATTGGTAATTGATATATATATTTGTGTGTTTTATAAATTATGTACAGTATTTTGAAGGATAGCTTCGTGCAACAATTTTTGCGCTCATTACTTGAAGTTCGTGACGCTCCCTCTGTGAACAAAGACCAAACTCCTGAATATATGAATATGTGATTACAGACGAACGTTGTCAGTGAGCGTAAAATTTATATAGCTTTCCTACTAACATAATGTTGCGTCCGTAAGGATTAAGCTAAATCTGTACGTAAAAAATACATCTTGATTCTATTTTCATTTGGGTTCCGCACTGTGGTAGGATTTTTCCACAAATGTGGACCAGTCCGCCACTCTGTTGGCTGTCATTTTGGCTTCGTTAATTCATCCATTAAAGGAGGAATTATTTCTATCACGTGACTCTCTGACACTTTTATATTCGTAGCTACTTATTTGGAATAGCAGTGTGGGCCTCGTTCTTGACGTCATTAACTTGCGCTCCCACTAAACTGTTTCTTAACATTCGGTCATGCGAGGTCTCTCTCTCTCTCTCTCTCTCTCTCTCTCTCTCTCTCTCTCTCTCTCTCTCTCTTTGGATTTTTTTTTTCTGAGAAAACTATGCATTTAAGCTGCCTGCTACCTCATATCACATCTGATTTATTTTTCGGATGGACTGACCTCTCCTTTCTGTCAGTCACTGGAGGGATTCATTGCTTCCCTTCGTTGTTGTGGGGATTTTTATTTTACTCTATATTACTGTGAGGACTTGGGCTTACTGTAACGGGTTTTTTCCTTCCTTCCTTCCTTCCTTCTTCTTTCTTTCTATTTACTGCAATGGCAGAATTCATAATTTTATTGTGTTTTCGTTAAAGGAGGATTTTATTTCAAGACTAAATGAATGGATTTATTTCTTTTGCCTTGAAAGAAGGATTTCTCACTCTGTTTTAAAGAGAATATATTATCCTTTAGCCGAAAGGAAAGCTGCATCCATCTTTCCTGTTAAGGATGAACTTATAATCTGTCACAAACGAAGGATTTACCCTTTATCTAACTTGTTTTTTTTTTTTTGCACGGACGATTTTAGACATATGCCTTGTATAGAAGATTTTGCGTTTTCTGGTTGGTGAAGATTAATCTTCCCTCCATTTATTTTAGAAGATATACCATTGAAGATTGCGCATTTTGCAAAGATGTATATATCATGCAAAGGAAAAACATCGTTTGTTCTACTTGAAAGGGTATTTTGCCTTGCGTCGTAAAAGAAAAATTCTGTGGCTGATCTTGTAAAAGGTATTTACATTCATTGTCTTTCAAGGAAATGTTATTGTTTGGCACACTAGAAAGGAGGTTATCTGTCGCAGAGAAAGGGTTTTCATTTGTCTTACAGCTGTTTAAAGCTTCCTGTCTTTCAGTGATCTATCAATGTTCGTAGTGTGATGCTTTCTTTGTTGAAATGAGTTTTTATCCTTTTTCCTGTATTCTTTTATTTACTGTATAACAATATTCATGATGTTATTCACTGTATTGCAGAAGGCGATTTCATCTTTTGTCTTTCATGAATCATTTCGTTCTGTAAGTAGGAGGACTTTCGTCTTTATCTGGTAAAGGTTATTTTAGCAAGTGTCTGTAATATATAGAACTTTGTTTTTGTCCTACAGGACTTTTTATATACTATTTGATGGGCAAACGTTTTATCCTCTTTCGTGGGCGATTTTGATTTGTTTATTACAGTTCTGGCGAATTGATTTTCCTATTTTCCTCATTCTTGCATGGAGGATACTATCTACTATCCTCCGCAAAGGGAGGATACTTTTCCCTTCCTCACAGTTATGTTCAGTCATCCCTTCCACAAGGGAGATTAGATTCCCTTGTATTAAAAGGGCAATTTTATAATTGACTTTCAAAGTCTTTACCATTTTTGCTAATAATTCCATCCTATCTTTCCTTTGGAAGCCTACCCCATTTTTACTAATAATTCCATCCTATCTTTCCTTTGGAAGCTTACCCCTTCATTCTGTAGCGAAAATTTAAGATTTAGTTTTATTTTCTGACTCACTAAAGGATGTTGATAATGTCTTCGCAACTACTGAAGATACTCTAGTGTTTTTATGACATTATTATTATTAATTAGTACAGTCCAGGAGGAAGTGAACAGCTGTTCGTAATACCATTGTATGCAAAACATTGACGAGTACACTTAATAGCGGCGTAGTTGTGGCTGAGCAGCAAATGACCTCGGTCATTAATTCTAGTTTGCTTAATCGTTTCCGGTAACTGAACTTTTTCCAAATGAATACTATTGTTATTGCTCTCACATAGACATAAATAGGGCGGTTGGTTGGTACTCCCACATAGACACAAATAGGGCAGTTGGTTGGTACTCCCACATAGACACAAATAGGGCAGTTGGTTGGTACTCCCACATAGACACAAGTAGGGCGGTTGGTTGGTACTCCCACATAGACACAAATAGTGCAGTTGGTTGGTACTCCCACATAGACACAAGTAGGGCGGTTGGTTGGTACTCCCACATAGACACAAATAGGGCGGTTGGTTGGTACTCCCACATAGACACAAGTAGGGCGGTTGGTTGGTACTCCCACATAGACACAAATAGGGCGGTTGGTTGGTACTCCCACATAGATTCAAATAGGGCAGTTGGTTGTGCTCTGATACTCATAGATCCAGATAGGGCAGTTGGTTGGTACTCTCACATAGACCCAAAACGGGCAGTTGGTTGTGCTTTCACATAGGTCCATATAGGGCAGTCAGTTGGTACTCCCACATAGACTCAATTAGGGCAGTTAGTTGTGCTCTCACATAGATCCAAATAGGGTAGTTTGTTGGTACTCACACATAGACTCAAATAGGGCAGTTGGTTGTGCTCTCACATAGATCCAAATAGGGTAGTTTGTTGGTACTCACACATAGACTCAAATAGGGCAGTTGGTTGTGCTCTCACATACATCCAAAAAAGGCAGTTGGTTGGTACTCTTACATACTCAAATAGGCCAATTGGTTGTGCTCTCACATAGATCGAAATAGGGCAGTTGGTTGTGTGCTCTCACATAGAGCCAAATAGGGCAGTTGGTTGAAACTCTTACGAAGACTCAAATAGGGCAGCTGGAAGTCCTCTCACATATACCCAAATAGGGCAGTTAGTTGTGCTCTCACATAGACCGAAATAGGACAGTTGGTTGTGCTCTGACATAACACCCAAATAGGGTAGTTGGTTGGTACTCCCATATAGACTCAAATAGGGCACTTGGTTGTGTCTCATATAGACCCAAATAGGGCAGTTGGTTGTGCTCATATGTAGACCCTAGTAGGACAGTTAGTTATACTCTCACATAGATACAAATAGGACTGTTGGTTGGTACTCTCACATGCTCTCACGTAAACCCAAATAGGGCAGTTGTTTGTGCTCTAACATAGATCCAAATAGGCAGGTAGTTGGTGCTCTCTAGACACAAATAGGGCAGGTAGTTGGTGCTCTCGCATAGACACAAATAGGGCACTTGGTTATACTCCCACATAGACCCAAATAGGGCAGTGGGTTGTGCTCTCACATACACGCAAATAGGGCTGTTGGTTGTGCTCTAACATAGATCCAAATAGGGCAGTTGGTTTTGCTCTCACGTAGACCCAAATTGGGAAGTTGGTTGTGCTCTCATATAGATCCAAAGGGCTCTCATGTAGACCCAAATAGGGCAGTCGGTTGTTGCTCCAACTTCGACCCAAGTAGGGCAGCTGGTTGTGCTCTCAAGTAGACCCAAATAGGGCAGTTGGTTGGTGTTCCAACTTGGATCCAAATCGGCAGTTGGTTGTGCTCTCACGTGGGCCCAAATAGGGCAGTTAGTTAGTGGAAATTGATCATGGAAGAAAGAGGAAAGTAATAACACTTGAAGTAATGAGTTAAGAATTAAATTTGTTTATCAACTGTGACGTTTTCCTTAGGCTCTGTCTTGTTAGAAATTCCAAATTCAGTGAGAAAATGGGATTTGTAAGGTGTTTTATTACTTATTCATTTGGCGGTTGTCATCACGACACTGCCAAGTCATTTGGAAATATATAGCCGGCATACACGCAGGAGTTAGACATTCTGAGAGGCTTTTTTTTCGGTCCTGATATTTGCAGCTCTCTTTTAGATTTAACTGTTATATTTTCAAGGATAGAAAAATTAACAGTTATGCCGAAACTTCGGGTAAGACTAAACATCCATAAAAAGCTGAATGTCGAGCTTCTAGACTATTACTGTTCTTGTTTTTTTTTCTTTCTTTCTTTATTTTTTTGTCATATAGTATGATTTTACAACAGTTCATATCTACTTGTTTTCATACATTGGAAGGTGACTCAAGCCTTTTTCCAAATATGAATCTCTCTCTCTCTCTCTCTCTCTCTCTCTCTCTCTCTCTCTCTCTCTCTCTCCTTTACAGCCTTTACGCTTCCTTCTCCATTATACAGGTGTATTGGCCGTAAACTGGTTTACGATCTGGAAAATTATGACCCAACTTATTGCCTTTGTGCCTCACGATAACTAATCTGAGATGGGTCTCTGTTTTTTATTTGATAGCTTAACAGCTTCTCTACTCGTCTAGAATGTAATTACCTTCTTCGCGTGGAGAATTATAAGTATCGAGATCAAATGAAAGCTTATATTTTTATTTAAGATTTTAGGTTTTGGATAAAAGGGAACGTTCCTTCGTAACCTGAATGTTTTTGTTTATCTATGAAAATAAAAAAGTTTAATCCACATGTCGACATTTATATACCAATATTCAGTGCTAACGGTTTAGTTTGAAGCCATTTCTGTGACAAACATGGAACTGCAACTATCTGTTACAGAGCAAATCGATTGCTTTAATATTTCGCATAAGACCTGAAAGTGGCATCTCTTCCCTTACGATTTTGGTTCTTTGCGTTATTAAATGTCGCGTGTCATAAATATGCCTCGTGCAGTTAGTCGCAATTATATTCTAATTATGAACATTTTCATTGATTTGTGATTGCATAATATATTTGTCAGTTGGTTAGTCTGTCCTTTGATTCGTTTATCTTGGCGTTGATCACACATTAGTTCACTTTGCACACTTGACCCTGTACACAGATGTGCCTTTGTGGGCACATACGTTTATATTCAAGGCGCAGCATATATATTTTATTTTGTTTTTTATACCGAACGGTGTAAAATGAAGAATAAAAGTTGTATCTTAGCCATATGAAAAGTTGATTGTTTAATAACTGTTTTTTATCCTTTTCGAAAATCACTTTAATGCATGGTTTCGTCATCAATAAGCACAGCGAATATATACTAAATGGTTTTTTAACATGTTACAAATTGCACAAATTCTCTCTCTCTCTCTCTCTCTCTTCTCTCTCTCTCTCTCTCTCTCTCTCTCTCTCTTCTCATACACACACACCCACACAACAATAGCACACCACACAGCACATCGACACAACAGCACACAATCACAGAACAGAGTTCATAAGTATAAAACGAGCTTCGAGACGATGACATCGAAAACTGTGCGAGTGAGCGCCGTTCATTAGCAACGGCACAGCAGCAGGAAGGTTTACTTTTGTGTCGGGAAGGGGAGGCGCTTGCTGAGCTCAAGGTTCCGTCATCGATCCCACGATAATAGGTGGTTGGGAAAGAATGGAGGTTTTTAAAAGGTGCCACGGAATTAATGTTTGCTTTCGCGGTTCCTCACTTGCTTGCTGGCTAAGTTATGCTGTATGGTTCGTGTCCCATTAGCACAGAATAGTAGTAGTCCGCGTGGCATTTCGCAGTTCTCTTCTTCTGATATTTTTTCTGTATATTTTTTATATCACCGTCAGTTCGTTTTTCCTTTTTACAGACAAATAAAGGAAACAGATTCCTTTTACAGACAAATAAAGGAAATGGATTTCTTTTACAGGCAAATAAAGGAAATGGATTCCTTTCACAGACAAATAATGGAAATGGATTCCTTTCACAGACAAACTAATGAAATTGATTCTTTTCACAGACATATTAAGGAAATGGATTCCTTTCACAGACATAAATGAAATGGATTCCTTTTACAGAAAAATTAAGGAAACGGATTCCTTTAACAGACAAATAAAATACAATGGATTCCTCTCACAGACAAATTAAGGAAACGGATTCCTTTCACAGACAAATAAATGAAATGGATTCCTTTTACAGACAAATAAAGGAAACAGATTCCTCTCACAGACAAATTAAGGAAACTGATTAATTTTACAGACAAAGGTAATGGATTCCTTTTACAGACAAATAAAGAAACGGATTCCTTTCACGCACAAATAAAGGAAACAGATTCCTTTCACAGACAAATAAAAGAAATGGATTCCTTTCACAGACGAATGAAGGAAATGGATTCCTTTCACAGAAAAATGAAGGAAGCGGATTCCTTCATATATATATATAATATATATATATATATATAGAATATATATATATATATATATATATATATATATTATATGGTAGTATAATGTATATATGTGTGTGTGTGTGTGTGTGGTAGTATAATGTATATATGTGTATGTACTATGCATGTATATTTGTGTCGCAAGGCGTTTTTACCTTGTTATTTCCACTAATTTTCAAAATGATTATAAGTTCTGCAAACCTTGAATCAATTACCATTCAATCAATCATAATCAATCCAATATATAAATACTTGTCAGTAAAAGGAATCCATTTCCTTCATTTGTCTGTAAAAGAAATCCATTTCCTTCGTTTGTATGTAAAAGGAATCCATTTCCTTTATATATGAAAGTATATAAATTACTTTGCACATATTATTGCGCACGCGAATAGTTTATATACGTGCATGCATCCATATATATAAAATATATTTATTTGTATGTCGCCAAGAACTTTTATATTGGTAATTCCCTATAATTTTCATATGCATTTAATTCTGATAACCTTGGCACCAGAACGAGTTCGAACATTACCTTTCGTGATTCCAGAAACGACAATTCATCTTGGGTCATACGTTCTTATGTCTATCGTTGGCAGTGACCTCGTTTATTTCCGTCTTGTCACCTGTGCCATATATCATGGCATCGGATATTTGCCCTCTGTCTGTCAATCCTTTTATTTGTGAAAATCTTTCACTTTTAATGTCCATTCTTCTAATGGCTTTGATCAGTCTTCCCATTCCCCAGTATGTCTTTGAAACAGTTTTTCTTCTTAAACTTTGATGTACGTTAGGGACGATTATCTTGTTAGGGTCAACAAATAAGGGTTAAGATGAGTTTAGTGAACAAAAGAAATACCTCCTTCCCTTCTCCCGTGTCTCATACTTTCGTTTTTCCTCTTGTTCTTCATAAGCATCAAATTGACGTCTCACCGGATTAACACAAAAGATTTCGAAGTTGCTAATGGCGCTAGTAATTGTTTATGGGCACCTTTATTCCTAGAGGTGTAATGCCGTCAGTGCACCTCATGCGGTGCACTGTAGGCGTTACTTAAAGTTCTTTGCAGCGTCCCTTCGACCCTCAAATGGAACCCCTTTCAGTCTTTATACTTTACCTTCGTTCATATTGTTTCTTCCATCTCACTTTCCACCCTCTACTAAAAATGGCTGCATAGTGCAACTGCGGGGTTCTCCTCTCGTTCCACTTTAGAAACCTTCCTATTGTCAATTTCCGCTTCATTGCTGAACGACCTTATAGGTCCCAGCGCTTGGCTTTCGTCCTAAATTCTATATTCTATGTTGTTCCCTATGCACCTTTAGTTTAGAATTGATTTTAAAGAATGAAAGGCGCTGTTACTCACAAAATCCCATTGGATCCTTATGGTGGCTGCCCTTATTTAATAGTCAGTCTGGTCTTGAGAATCAACGATCTGTCTCATTCTGCTTTTTCCTATTAACAAATTACTTGATTATCCTTCTCTTTTCATACTCATCCCACAGATTATCCGTAGTTTTATTGTTGACGTTTATGTCTTTTGTTTGCTCGTTATCAGTCTGGTTTCATTTAATATCCTCTGATTAAGTTTCCTCTATTTGCTTTTGTCGTAGTTTATTTTTCCTTTTGTACTGTTTCCTTTTCTTTCCTCTAGCTAATCTTTCGAGTCTGTTTGTTGTTGTTATTATTATTATTATTATTATTATTACTTATTGATTATTATTATTATTATTATTATTATTATTATTATTATTATTATTATTATTATTATTTATGAAACAATTCCAGCTAAGTATGAGTAAAAATATATTACATCTAAAAATATATCTAAAAAGAGAGCTTTGGGGATTCTGTGCACATTTATTTTGAGATATATTTGTACCCATACATAACTGTGGATTTGTTTCTTCATTGCAAGACGTGTACTACTTCTACTATGACTAATTTATTATTATTATTATTATTATTATTATTATTATTATTATTAATCAATATACGTAAATATTCACAAACACCAACTGTGTACGTACATCACCCACACAATAACACACACATTACAAATCAAACTGCTCGTATCTGTCACCTCGATCATGCGTCACCCGGAGTCGCATTCTTATCGGTCGGAAAAATTGTGTTTGATTTAGTTCTTCGATCAGGTTAATGACAGGTGTTGGGATTTGTTGTCCTTGTTGTGATGGCGACCCGGTTGGGCTCTTGCCTCGTGGTACGTGTGGACGTCCTTCTACACGCTCTTTTAATCACTTCTTCTTTTGGACACGAGACTTCTTCCCCTTCCCCCTCTCTCCTACCCTCCCCTCCCCTTTCTCTTCCCAGAGCCTTTCTCTCTTCCCCCTCTCCTCTCCCTCACCTCCACCTCTCCTCCTCCTCCCCTCTCTTTCCAATCCCCTCTCCTCCCATTCCCCTCTCTTTGCAATCCCCTTCCCTCTTCCCAATCCCACTCTCCCCCTCCCTTCTCTTCCCAATCCACTCTCCTCCCATTCCCCTCTTTGCAATCCCCTCCCCTCTATTCCCAATCCCCTCTCCTCTCCCTATTCCCAATCACCTCTCTTCCCAATCCCTCTTCTTTCCCCTCCCCTCTCTTCCCAATCTCTCCTCCCCTCCCTTCTCTTCCAATCCGCTATCCTCCCCTCTCCCTCCCGCCTCTCTCCCCAATCCCCTCTCCCACCTCCTTTTCCTCCTGTCTCCCAATTCATCCCAATTCCCTCTCCCATTTCCCCCGAACCTCTCCATCTCTCGGTCCATCTTCTTCCTAATCCCTCTCCCACCTCTCCTCCCCTGTCTCCCTCTCTCTTACCCAATCCCCTCTCCTCCCCAACCCTCTCACTCCCTCCACCCTCTCCAAACCTCCCCTCCCCCTCCCAGAAAAAAAAAATACTCAGTTTGTTAATTCACCTTTGGAGACTTTTCCATGTCTGGGTGGTTTTCGTTGACTGTCGGATCCTCCCCCACCAACCCTCCCCTCCCCCTCTCCCCCCCCCCCCCCCCCCCCCAAAAAAAAAAAAAAAAAAAAAAAAACTGGCCCTCGCGCGCAGTTTGTGAATTCCTTATTGCGTCTTTCTTTTTTCATATCTTGATCGTTTTCGTTGACTGTTGGACCCCTCAATTTTTTTTTTAAATAAATCCATAGTTTCAATGTTATTGTTTGAAAGAAGTTTGCTGAAGCTCCAGAATATTTTTATTGTAATTAGTATCCAGATCATGAAAAAGCAAAGCAGTCCAATGACAGTTGTTATTACAAATGTATTTGCATTTCTTGATTAATGCTGTTTTGTATAACTGTTCAGTAGAATTTGGATGTTTGTTTTTAATCATATAATTGGGGAAAAGTTCCTTCTTGTCCTCATTAGAAAAGAAAAACTTGATGAAAAATTCTTGTTATATATATATATTATACAGATACATAAAAAAATCTTTTTATGAATCAGTTTACAAGTCATGTCATTGATGATGTCAATAAAATATGACGCCTTCATAAATTTTCGCTCAATAAATATGACTGGAAACTTTGCTCGTGGTTGATTGACCTGATTGCGTGTCTGGCACACCTGTGTGATTCCTCGCCTACTGTACATATTTCAGTTGTGGTTGCTATTGATTGTATAAGTCATTACTGATGGTAATGAAAATGTTGAAACGATGGTTACAACGATTGATACGTTCATATTATTCATGGTGCTTAGACATTTAAAAGTAAGGCGGTTAATGGATGCTGAGTCTGTATTGTATCTTGTTTACGCTTTACTGGGTAAGTCATTTTTGTATCTTTCTAAAATACAGTGACCCCTAGGGTTTAACCGGTATGCATCCACCTTTGCGGCTTGTTTAGTACAACCCCTTTGGGGATGACTGTCAGAACATAAACAAAAGACTGTAAATATGTATCATAAAGATAACGACCCCCAAGAAATATTAGTGCTAGATAACGACCACCGAAAATCTTTTGGGAGTCACTATGTAGGTTAATCCAGCCATGTGTACAAGGGCTCTTGCTCCCAGTATACGTACATACACTCGCTACGTTCATGATGTTGAGGTCACTCATCCATACTTTTATATTCAAACGCCTATGTAACTTAGTCATAATTTATTTAAGAAAATTGAGAAACTGTGACACACGAGACCAGTCAAAGTGCTTTGAAAGGACCTAAAACAGTCCGTTAAGTAATGAAAGAATTACCTACACGAGGGTCAGACCATTCAGCACTTTGAAGGGAGAATTGCCGTGGGCGGGAACCTGTCACTTAATCATTCCTGCGTCAGCGGCAAGTATTGCGAGCGATATCACGATACGTAGTATCTGTCTAGAGTAGATACTACGGAGTATGTGCCAGCCTGTAATGACGGCATCTATTTTTATTTTCCTCTCTCTCGTCTCATCGTCTCTCTCTCTCTCTTACTGATGGCGTATTCTCGACCTTCCTGGTATTTTATGCCTTTTTTCTAACACCAAAGGACAAGACTGTAATGATTATTCTATGAAGGCGTGGTTTTATGGTTCTTAAAAGTGTTCCTTTGTCTGTCTGATTTCCTCGGGCGATTACCTTGTCTTTTCAGTTTAAAGTGCCTTCTACTCATTTTCATATGACAAGACCACATGTGGAATAATGTGACTAGTATGATTCCAAGTCATTGATTTACACTTATTTTTGATTCGTCCTTTTAATTTTCTTTTCCGTACCAATTTCTTAATACTTATTTTGAATTCATTCCCTGTTTGATTTTGTTTACCCTTATTTTTTCATCATGTGTTAAATCTTTTTTCGTTCCGTATTTTAATTTCATCCACTGTAATAGTTTTATTAAACAGTATTTATTATTTTATTATTGGTTTTCTTCTGGTCGTTAAAAAAATGTATTTCCTTGTTGTGGTTTTCAAATGCATCTCTCATTTGATTGACAGCATCGGAACGAGAACATTCTTGTTCATTTGCGCTTCATACTGTATTTGTTTCGTTGCTTTGCAAAATGGAAATGACCATTATTTGGGCTTCATTGGGGACTCCTTTTAACCAATAGTTTTCTTCAGTTGTGTTTTACTTTGACACGAAACGAAATATATTGAAAATGTGTGAAGCTTATTATTAGTTCTCGAAATATTTCCACATCTTACGAAACCAGCCAAACGTTTGCTTCATTCGAGTAGGAAACGTTCCAAGTTTGAAAACGGTTAAGAAATGTGGTAATTGTGAAGTGGGTTATTCCCCCCATTCATTGTCTGTCATGTTTGTTCTCCTTTTCATTTCCTCTTTGAGGTTCAGTGCTTCAGTGGAAGCCCTGCCCAAAAATAGAATTGAATTGTGAACTGAAGGAGGGTTCTTTGAGACGATTGAATGGTAATGTTACCAGTACACTGTTTTCACTCTCCATAAGGACTCATCCATTTGGTAGCCGCAAACAAAATTTTTGTTGGAGAAAGAAGATTTTTTCACTTTTCTCTTGTATCACAGTTTCCTCATTTTTTTTTTAAATACATCACGACTTTTTGGTGTATTGGTATGAATTTATAAGTATGTTCAGTGACCTAAGAATGATAAATTTTGTTAGTGTATGAATGCTTTCAGCTTTTATGTTCCCTTCTAACATGACCGTTACCAAAGAAATTGTAGCTTTGGGTTAAGCTGGGTTTATGCAAGCACAGGCTCTTGTACTTAGAGCAGTTCGTTTTATATCCACAGCAGAAAGAAGTTCCCCTTCGGCCCTGTATATGATTGTGGTCATTTGTCTTTAGTATTTACGTCTAATGTAGTTTGGGTGACTAACGGAAAGGATTGCTATTCAGTAGTGGTCATTTTCCTTTATCAATTAGCGTATGCAAGGGAGCAGCTCCCCTAGGAAGGAAAGACGTAGACAGGATATTGTTTGAACGAGTTTGTGTTTGACATCGAGGTAGTTTGTTAGTTTGTGATGTTTGACCCCCAGGATTTTGTGTGTTTGGTGGGTGTACCAGGTTACTCACATTGAATATGTTCATTTGATTTATTTCTCGTTTGCATGCGTGACGCTAATTCAAGATGAATAGCAAGGTAAAGTGTGTGTTTCTATTTCTAGACAGGTCGAGCAGACGCACGAGCTTGGAAATCTTTTGACGTACGAGAACGAGCAAAAAGAAATAAAAAATGAAAATAATTCACCTGTCACAATGTTCTCAGCGATACCAGATAATTGGTGGCCTCCATGTTTGGTTAGTTGTTTGGGCAACGGATTAAATATATCGCTGAACAAACCTCCAGCTCTGACCTTAGAGCATTTATTGATTATCAGAATCCAGGGACATTCGTGTGCAATTGTTAGGATGGGCGGGGGAGGGAGTTAGGTTGGGTGTTGTTGGTCAGAGGGGAGGGGGGGCCCGCTGATAATTATGCCAAAGCCAACTTGCAATTTTGACCTGTGTGGTTAACTGAAATGTGCCATTTATATGATGCGTGCCTTTTGAAATTTATCATTAGTAGGTATGTTTTGATGAGTATGAAGACAAAATGTCGACAGCGAAAATGTCGACAGTATTTATATATCAATGGACTAAATGTCGATTGACAAAATGGCGATGGTCGTTCATTTTTACTTGTCAATGTACCAAATACCTTAACCTGTAAAGAAATTAAAATTATGTCAATATTTGCCGTAATTTTGCACAGTTTCCTACTTTTCATGATAGGTTGTACAGATTTGGGAAAAAGAACAAGAAATGAACTGAAGTAAAGGCCAGGTTGAAAAGTACTGTTGAGTCTGTAACGCTGAAAATCTTACTGAACATTTTTGAGGGACATACCTCATTAGAGTAGCCATCAGCATTTCATTTAACTTCTTCTTGGGATCAGGACCTAATATAGCATCTGAAATATAAAGTGCTGGACAAGCTACAGTAATGGAATGCCAATTGACTCTGGATTCCAACCAGACCATTTTTCTAATAGTGGCATTATACTGTGAATATGAGGTCTAATCTATTACTAGAAATGTGCGTGGGTACCTCAATTACCTGAACAGCATTGGAGAATACACAGAACTCAAGAGCAGACCGGCCATGTTGATCTGTGGAATTTGAATGTAGCCACTCACTGCGCTTTGCAATACAGTCTCCACAAATAGTGATTGAAGCTTTTGAATCCCGTGACTGAGCCATACTAATCCTCTCCAAAAGGCTGTCGTATATAGAATAGTCGATGTCTGGATTACGGTAGACAGCAAATACATAAACATTGTAGAATTTACTGAAAATTTTAAAACAGAGAACTTCATGGCAACTGCACTCCAAATGTTCTGACAATAAATAGGTTGTCCAGACTTAATTTATAGAGCCATACGTTGCGTGTGTGGGATGTTACGACGATAGATAAACTCGACCTTTGATTTGACACCTAGACACCGAGCTTACACAAGTCTCGGATAAAAACAACAAATCGTAGCTACGAGCACAACTCTGGAGATCAAGAAAGTTTGACCTTAAGCCCCGAATATTTGAGGACAGTACTTTTTACCATTTTTCTTTCTGTAATGCGTAATAGGTCCAGGGTCTCCAGCTCGATGTCTCCCGAAAGAATTAAAATTAACAACAGAAAATCAGCCTCAAAACTAATAAATAAACTTATAACAACAGTAACATGTGGAAAATCAACCGAATAATAAACAACATTACCATCGACAACAACAGTATTTACATTATCTACAAAAATTCTGTTGAGAGAAAAAAAAAAAAGCGGGAGGCAGCTTGTCGACACACTTTGTAGGGCAAAAGAAATCCGCCAGGTTTGCCACAACAACGGGGGGAGGCAGCCAGGATGGATTTAGAAATAAAGCGCTCAGATGGAAAAGATTAAGTAAAGACGAAGGCACTTTCATGATAATCCACCAAGCATCTTTTGCTTTCTCATCAGCCTGGCCCACGCACTTTTCGAAAAAAAAATAGGCAAGTGAACGAAAAGGAGGATAAATGCCTGCTTGTACCCTCAGGTAAGGGAACTCAAACCCAAGATCATGGAAGGCCACGGTACAATGGCTATGGCATAGTGCAAGATTGGAGAACAAGATTTGTCTTCAGAAACATTCTCTAGCAGGGTTGTCTACCAAAGCTAAAGAGTTCCTTCTACCCACGGGTTTGGTTTGAGCGTCCTTCTCTTAGAGGAGTTGCCTGCCAAGGCTGAAGAGTCCCTTTTACCCACTGGTTTGATTTCTGAGTGTCCCTCTTGTAGAAGAGTTGCCTACCAAGGCTAAGCTCAATTTCCCTGCTACCCACTGGTTTGATTTCTGAGTGTCCCTCTTGTAGAAAAGTTGCCTACCAAGGCTAAGCTCAAGTCTCTTCTACCCACTGGTTTGATTTCAGCGTCTTCTCCTAGAAGAGTTGCCTGCCAAAGCTAAAGAGTCTCTTCTACCGTAACTCGTGTAGGCAGGGACGTCACGCCCAGAAGTGAATGTTGCTAAGAAAAGCCACATAACCCACTACCTAGCGGGGAATCATGTGTAGAGGAACAAAAGTGCGAATAGGAGAGGCTGAAGATACTGAGAGAGATAGAATTAAAAGGTGAAGAAAATTTAGACATGATTGTGAGAAAAAAATTTCGTTATAACAAGTTTTATTTGTGAGAGGTATCATAAAAGTTTTATGGGGCAAATGTAAGGATGTCTGCAGAGAAAGATAGTTTGAATAGATATTGAATATAGAGAATAGAAGAGGAGCAAAAAGGAATTTTTAAAAGTGAATAGAGGTAATTTGAGAGACTGGTTTTGAAGAGGAAATTAAAACAGCGGGTTTGGATAGTGAATAAGCATTTTTTCGTTGAAAACAGTCATGCGAAGTTTTTGAACTAAGGAATATTAAGTACGTATTTGGCCTCTACGACTTACATAGAAAAGGCTGACAGTTGAATTGACAATTAACGCGTCTGTATTATTCAAGGAAGTTTGGTAGAGATTAATGTACGGGTTTGTTTGTTGATTAAGGATAGGCATTACAACTGGAATGTGGACGATGTCAAAACTTAAATGCAGTGGATAGTGAAAGAGCTTGAAAGTGTCTATTAGACGAGACTTGATGTTTTGGATGGTAAGATTGTACGATCAAATGATAATCGGTTAATGTGGTACATAGTTTTTTTTTTTTTTTTTTTTTTTTTTTTTTTTTTTTTTTTTTTTAGGGAGCAGCTCTGGAAAAGATTTACAGGTAAAGAAGAGTGCTTAGAAGCAAAGTGTGAAAGGAATGAAAGATTATAGGGGTGAAATGAATTTTGTTTTTCATGGTAGCTCAGAGTTATAAGGCCAAACTTGCCTGAGTTCGAATCCTTTGTTAGAATGAGAAGCTTCGCATTTCATTCCCGAATTGGATTTCGTTACTATTATTATTATTTTTTATTTTTGCTCTATGACAGTCCTTGAGTTCTGGGTTGCATCCTGCCTCCTTCGAAAGTCCATCACTTTTTCTTACTCTGTGCGCCGTTTCTAGGACCACACTCTTCTGCATGAGTCCTGGAGCTACTTCAGCCTCTAGTTTTTTCTAGTCCTTTTCAGGGATCTTGGGATCGTGCCTAGTGTTCCTATGATTATGGGTACAATTTCCACTGGCATATCCCATATCCTTATTTCTATTTTCAGGTCTTGATACTTATCCATTTTTTCCCACTCTTTCTCTTCAACTCTGGTGTCCCATGGTATTGCGACATCAATGAGTGATACTTTCTTCTTGACTTTGTCAATCAACGTCACGTCTGGTCTATTTGCACGTATCACCCTATCTGTTCTGATACCATACATAGTCCCAGAAGATCTTTGCCTGATCGTTTTCTATCATCCCTCAGGTTGGTGCTCGTACCACTTATTACTGCAAGGTAGCTGATGTTTCTTCCACAGGCTCCAGTGGAAGGCTTTTGCCACTGAATCATGCCTCTTTTTGTACCGGTTCTGTGCAAGTGCCGGACATTCGCTTGCTATGTGGTTTATGGTTTCATTTTTCGTATTGCACTTCCTATATATATGGGAGAGATGTTATTTCCGTCTATCGTTCTTTGAACATATCTGGTTCTTAGGGCCTGATCTTGTGCCGCTGTTATCATTCCTTCAGTTTCCTTCTTGAGCTCTCCCCTCAGTAGCCATTGCCACGTGTCATCGCTGGCTAGTTCTTTAGTCTGTCTCATGTATTGTCCGTGCATTGGTTTGTTGTGCCATTCCTGTTCTGTTTGTCATTCTCCTGTCTCTGTATATTTCTGGGTCTTCGTCTACTTTTATCAGTCCTTCCCATGCACTCTTGAGCCACTCGTCTTCACTGGTTTTCAGATATTACCCCAGTGTTCTATTCACGACGTTGACGCAGTCCTCTATACTTAATAGTCCTCTCCCTCCTTCCTTTCGTGTTATGTATAGTCTGTCCGTATTTGCTCTTGGGTGTAGTGCTTTGTGTATTGTCATATGTTTCCTAGTTTTCTGGTCTATGCTGCGGAGTTCTGCCTTCGTCCATTCGACTGTTCCTGCGCTGTATCTGATTAATGACACTCCCCATGTGTTTATTATTATTATTATTATTATTATTATTATTATTATTATTATTATTATTATTATTATATCATATACATACATACATATACAAGTGTGTGTTTGTGTGTATGTGTAGGTATTCGTGAATTAACTTTATTTACAGCATAAGAAATATTGTGCACTTACTAACAAAAAAAATAAAGAATTTTAAATTACCAGGCATTTTTACGACGTCTTAACCGTTTCCGGGTATTCTTTTTCAAAGAATTGAGGGTCGTTTGCACGCCAACTGAACTTCCATCTTAATTTCCACCCTTTGCTAACAAACAATTGTTTCATAGTGCAACTGCGAAGTTTTCCTCCTATTGCTCCATTAAAACCTTTTTACTGTCAATTTCCCTTTCAGCTCTAAATGACCTCAGAGGTCCAAGCGTTTGGCCTTTGGCCCAGATTTTATATTCCATTCCATTATAACGTTATCGTTAACATTGCATGAAGATCTCAACTCTTTCATTGAGGAGTTTTCTTAGTATTACTACCCTAATACAGTTCTCCTTGTTATGTAATAGTTACTTACATTATTATTTATTTATTGATTTGTTAATTTATCTGTTTCTCAAATAACTGATCTCCTCTTTCTATATTTCCCTTTACCCCTCTGTTACATCTTTGAAATGTACACCACATGGCCGCTGCGAGCCTGTTCCGTATGAATAGGGTTCTTACCCTGATTAATAACAATAATAATAATAACAATAACATTTTGGAAGAAGACCCTCTTATAAACAAATTTTGCCATTTTAATCAACAGGATATTAATAACAAATTAATGTTATTATTATTCTGTTGTTTATCATGTCTCGGAAGGTTCTTGCTGCGATTTCGGAAAAATCTTGTTAAAAACGGATAAAACTTTAACATTCATTTAATAAAACAGGCGAGAATTAACTTTGCATGAATATAGAAAGTTAACGGGATTTCAGTAAACAGATAACAAAATATCACTCATGATGTTCGAGAATGAAAAGACTAGAATCTGTCGTCAATTCGTCCCTGTTTTGACGAACTGGCGTATCCATTTTTGTCAGTCTGGGTTGTCGCATTTTCCAACCTAATTGTCTCGAAAGATGATCTAATTAGAAGCTCTGAATTATATCAGAACCTTAGAAGCCCACTTTCTTAGAATGGGGGTATTGGGGCAGAGCCCCTGAAAAGGGTGATGAGTTTTGTGGGGCGGGGGATGTTGGAATAGGCCCTGTTAAGCTCCAGTGTAGGAAATAACTCCAGTATTTTACTTCATCGTTAGTCAGTTATGAAGCCCAGGAATTTTTTTTTTAAATCGTGCTCTGCAATATCAAATACCATTGTTTGCTTTCCTGTCAGCTGTAATTCAGAAATATAATTACAGAGAATAATGTAATTTTTAAACAGAATATTATTTATGGTCAAAGAAACCAGATAAGATTCGATTCATTAGAATTTAAGACACTTGAAAACAAAATAGTCTAAAATACTGACATTTTATAACGTACATCAGACCCAACGTCTTATTTGAAGGTGATGGGAAATGGGTCAAAACTGGCACTTTTATTGAAAGCATCTTTCAAGGTGAAACATTTGTCCTGTTATGAAATTGAATGAGAGCCAAGCTTATACGTACCTACACTGCATGTGATTCATGTAGATACAGATGTAGGAATTAAATTGAAATTTACTGTACAGGGAAATGTCAAAATCCTAGCCAGGTAAATTTATGGTGAGATAAACTAGAAGTCAGCTGGCCTTGGATGTAGTTTTACTTTATTTTGGATGTTAATATTACTTGAAAGAAATAACGCAGCAGAAAAAATAACTTCATTGTGATGACAGAACTAAAATACAAGAGATTGGCAGTTAATAATTATCTACTGAGTTCCGTTATTGTTTGGAACAGCATTGATATGCAGTAAAAGTGACTCTTGGTTTACATTCAAACAGTTTCAAAAACATAACAAGGCTGACCAAGGAATACGTAAGCTGGCTCTAATGGAAGATTCAAGAAGAAATCCGTGAGCAGAGATATGGATGGATTTGCTGACTGACCCATGCCAAGCCCGGAAGCTTACCCATTAAAGTAGCTGCCCATGTAGGGGATAGTGCCATGACTTTGGCCTAAAGTCTGTATTCTGTTCTTTGATATTAAAGTAGTTTTATATGAGTACTTTCATATAAAACGGGATAATAGGTGGTACTCAGTCGTTTTGTGTAACGAGTTGGCTGTGTCGAAGCAAGTCTCTCTATTGAAGGTAGTAATGCACTTGCAAATAAAGATTTGTAGTGGATTCAGAGAGCATTGTAATATGTGAGATTGAACATATGTATTGCGGTCTGGCTCGGCTGTTTAAGGCTAGACAGTATCGAATATTTTCGATATTTCAATTAACATAGTTTTAGAAAAGAAAACGATCAAACTTACTATGTTTCAGAGAAAGTACCTGAGATACCTCCGCAAAAGACAGGTGGAAACCCCATCTGGATCTTTTCCATCTATGAAAAGCAAACCAAGAGAACTTAGTGAAAAGTGCCAAGAATGACAGGTATCAGAAAGTTGGTCATTACATGAAGACATTTTACTATCAGAGGCACGTTCGAATCTAGTCTGCTGTCCTTATGATGGATCAATACTTTTCCATTAACTAGTAAAGGAAGAAGAATAAATGTACTAGAGCTAAAAATGTAGGAGTTTGTCATGGTCCGTCAGCGCTGAAGTCAGTATATTTCTCGTAGTTTGTATTTTTATTTAATTTGTCTCGACGATTCATAAAATTCTGTATGTTATACAGCAGATTGGACTACTCGCTTGACAGCTGAGCGACTACTTTCGTTAAGTCACCAAAAAGTGGAGTTTATAGATTCGCAAAGAAAAATTAAAACGGTTCGGAAACATAAATTACAAAAGTAAATAAACCAGATTGAGATCCCCCAACTTTGCGTCAAGTACAAAATAACATTTTCCCCATAGTAGCTTCAGATGGTAACCTCTTAACAGCTCCAAGAACAAAGGTAGAGCCACTTCTCTGGACCTCTGAGGATGCAAGTCCTTGGTCGACGTTTCTCTTTATCTCTCCCGCAACCGCCCCCCCCCCCGTAGGAGGGTGGTTCCGTCAGTGCACCTCACTCCTCGGTACACCGTAGGCATTTTCACTCCGACGTGGTTCGGAAGTCACGTAAAGCCGTTGGTCCCGTTGCTGAATAACCACTGGTTCCGTGCAACTTAAAACACCATGCAAACAAACACCGTAGGCATTACTTAAGTTCTTTGTAGCGTTTCTTCATTCCTTTAACAGTACCTCCGTTCATATTCTTTCTTCCATCGTATTTTCCACCCTCTGCTAACAATTGTTTCATAGTGCAACTGCGAGGTTTTCCTCCTGTTACACCTTTTAAACATTTTTAATCTCAATTACTTTTTCAGCGCTGAATAACTTCATAGGTCCCAGCGCTTGGCGTTTGGCCGAAATTATATTTTCCATTCCATTCCATTCCTTGTTCCTGTCATCTTGGACCAATTATCCCCAAATTTCCCTTTCGTCCAGGCCAGGGGACACTACGAGCATCCCAGGTAACCAAGACTGCTGAGTTGGAGATTTTCAATATTTGTTTCAAGATTTCGAGGGCACTCTCGCCTCAACCCGTTCCTTTCCAAAAAAAAAAAAAAAATAATTTGAGAACTCGAGAGATTACAGGTCAGACTTCATTCTTCCAGTACTCTGTAAGGTTGCCGAAATGTTAGACTTTCAGCTCGTATGCAATGACCTCGAATCTGAAAAAGATTGATTTTAGTGCGGCTTTTGACAGGGTTAACTTAGGTGTCATAATAAATATAGGTGACATACATCTTGCATACAGGAAGAGAGTGAATATGCATTTTGTTTTCTGTTCCTCAAGAATTCTTGGTTAAGGAAGCAGCTGACTTTCAGTCTAATCTTCCTCGCTTCAAATAAATGATCACGCTGGAAACCCCCCTCCCCCTACGATATCCTATTCGATAAGATAATTCCCGAAAATATTCACCGTACGTACTATTCATTCCTGGTTCTAAATATAGGTCACGTGACGTCACTTGTGTTCTCGATGGTCACCTGACCTTGTACCGTGAGTGGAGATCATATCAGGTTTGTAAGGTTTCTCCCTCCGACGTTTTCCCCCTTTTATGAATATTTATTGTTATCGGTTTCATGCAAAGTGAGACTAATCTTTGTCCACATACATCATACCACCTGCTTCATCCTTGCTGTCTTTCTGTTCTTTTCTCTTCGTTTTCTGATGAGGGTAATGTTATATTACTGATCTTTTGCCATTTTCAGTGATTTATCACGCCTTTACGTTTCTTTTTAAAGATTTTTGGATACATCTGGGAGGAATGGAAAACCTTAAATTGTTTACAAAAGCAAGTAAGAAGTGGATATTTTCCCAAGATACTTGAATTACCTGCTCTATATAGTGCTTGTAGACAGTGATCGTTGACAGGCCAGGTAAATTTTCATGCTGGTTCTAGTGAATACTTTTGTAAATACCGAAAGAACCCGGTCGCTGTCTTGAGTGACCTCTTGCATTCGTCGTCTTCCCACCAGGGATGAAGGAAGCTTGAAGTGAAGAGTTTGTTTCAGGTCTAATTCCCTTGAATATTGTCATGGTTTCGAAGGTAGAAATGGATTCTCATTGAATTACTGTTTTGAAAGACGTGAAGATCAGAAATTAGAATAACACTTTCTCCTGACGTTTTGACTTCTTGCAGACGCACCATAATTCAAAACGGCCTTTTTCATTGGCTGTCTCACAGGGATGTTCCTGAAACCTTTATAGATGAGATCACGAGAGTAATAAGCTGAGTAGCCACACACGTGAAATGTTTCGGTGGAATTCTTTCCCAGTAGGTTTGATTGCTCTTTGCTTTGTTGAGCTCGCGAATTGCAATGCTTAAGATGAGTCTATAATACAGTAAAACTTGAAAATTAGATCATACGCGGTCTTTTCTTTTCTGTTAGTTGGAGCAAAGTCCAGAGGTCCATGCTAAGCCTCTTATTACCTATTACAAATTTGCATAAGTTGACTGTGTAGAGCCCCTCTTTGGCATAAGGCTGGTTTCATCCAAACCAACCACCAACCGAGGTAGTTTTCAGGTATAGTGAAATATCGCCGTATTTTCCCGTAGATTTATACTAACTTGAGCCCTAGAAGTAATGCATGCTGCAGCAATGAAGAAACATTCGTGATATATACTACATATATATATATATATGATATATATATATATATATATATATATATATATGTATGTATATGTATGTATGATGTATGTATGTATGTATGTATGATGTATGTATGTATAGTATGTATGTATGTTGTATGTATGTATGTATGTATGTATGTATCACGGGTGTCTTTTCATTGCTGCAACATATACATATAATAAAACGTTAATAAGCTGTTTTAAGACTTATTTTACATTTATTTAGTTTTTTTTCTGAATGTCACTGTGATTATTCTTTTTCCAGGAAAAGCACGTAGTAGCATGTTACAAGGCTTTAATGTTGGACTTATGACCAAAACGTTTTAATTAGTTCATATATAATAGACATAACTTCCCCCCTCCCCCCCTCTATCATCATTTCACCTATGCTAACACTTTTACCTCACCCTCATAAAACTGAATGCTTCACGCACCCTTTCAACTCTTTGCACGTTGCATACACTTTACACACAATTGGCATCAACAGGTTTAGTCCTGCTGTCAGTTCCAACCCATCGGTACACTTGGCTCATAAAGTAGACTTCCATCGTTCACACCAGTAGTCATTGCTTTGCCTCTGGGACTTTCATTGAAGCTCATAACCTTCCCCTTGCCAGCTTTCACTTTTAGCTTTCCCTATTACAAATATTTCTCCCAACTATCACCCATTCAAAACACTACATTATCTGTAAACATCAACCATTTCACGCTCCATTCACGGCTCCTTTTCCTGTTCATGCCCAGTTGGTTTTATATCTCTTATACGTTCTCCTGCTAATCAGTATTCAATCCTTGAAAATGTCAAGGAGAAGCCGAGACACCAAAACCAGTCACTCACTCGTCTAAATTTAGTAACTCTTACTCAATAGTTAACTTGCAAGATGAAAACGTCGTTTACTCTTTCCAACCTTAATTCTTAGAGAAACTGTTTATCGTCTCATTCTTCTGTAGTTTTACCTGCAATTGAGGTTTTCCATTTGCAGGTACTCAAGTATGTCATTGAGGTCTTTCATAAGATTAATTATTATTTTAAAATGCAGTTTTCTGGAGTGGGATCGTTTTCTAAGGCAAGAAACTAAATTATCTCAAAACAAGGGATGAAATTATCACCTCATGTCTAGACAATTTCTAAGTAGCTGAGCACATTAAAAAACTTATCGTATTTCCATTTTGCTTAGGAATGACAAACACAATTGTCCTCATTCGTGTACATCAGTGTAAAGAATACCTTTATTATCGATTTGCCATAATTATGGTTTCCATGGGAGGATACATTCACTTTAACAGCAATACCATTAGCGCACATATTTATAATCAGATTGATTTTAGCATATCTTGGCGGAAGCATTATTACACACACACACACACACACTTCTGCAAAATACATTCACGCATACTCAGACACACACTCAAAGTAAATTCTTGGGCATTCCACTGTGGGGTTAGAGATGTGTATTTCTGATGATAGAAATTCACTCTTGACGTGGTTTGGAAGTCACGTAAAGCAGTTGGTTCCATGAAACGTAAAAACACCATACAAACAAACATACACTCAAGTAATCCCGCAGGGGATAATGGCGTCAATGCATCTCACACAGTGCATTATAGGCATTACATAAGGTTTTTTGTGGCGTCCCTTCGGCCCCTAGCTGTAACCCCTTGTGTTCCTTTTGCTAAACTTCTGTTCATATCTTTCTTCCATCTTTCTTTCCACCCTCTCTTAACAACTTTTCCATCATTATTTTCAGCGATGAATGACCTCATAGCTCCCAGTGCTTGGCCTTTGGCCTTCATATTATATAACATTCCTCATTCAGATTAAATTATTGGCATCTAATATTGGTGAAATTATGCACATTACCATTACTTGCAGTTGCTTACAATTACAAGCATGAATTTCTGATGCAATGTTACAAACTTTGTATGTTTGTATAATTTTTAAGGTACTTGAGGTAGAAGGTATTGTCTTGTTTGTCATCAGATATAACCCAAGAGACCGTGGTATCTAACTCAAAAGAGCCAGCCTTAACTGGAACAGCTGTACACACACAAACAAACACACTCACAATAATACAGTAGGGCCTCGGTAATCGCTGGGGATGGGGACCACAACCACCCGCGTTAAGCAAATATCCGCGTTATCACACCCCTCAAAAATGCTTAGGTTACAGCCTTACTGCCTACATGAAAAGTTTAAACACCAAAGATGCCCCACCTATAAAAATTCGTATAGGCTGACTGCCTATTTTAGTACTAGTTCAAACAACAAATATACGTCAAGCAATCATATGGGTACTCACCACTGATCCAGCCTACCTAGCCTGTGTTGATTGAAGATGATACACATGTACACTCGACAAGAAAACTGAAGATACAGTTTTCATTAGCTTTCGTTCATCGAATTTCCCATTTGTTTTTACTGAAAAGACATAATATTGCTAAATTTAATCTAGAATATGAAAATACACTGCAAATTATATCATATTAGTTAAAACTGCAAAACAAAACCGTTCTGATACTCAAAAACACGATATATGTCCGAAGTAATTGGAATTTCTCAGATGGATTCGTTCATAGAGATCTGGTAGATAGAATGTGAATTTCTGATTGTAGTACTATGGATCACGACGACAATATATACTCGTTTTCCTTCATGAACGGGGATTTTATTTTATCATTGTAAATGGTGAATGCAATTATTTTTAGCTTCTACAAACTCATGTTTGTATTCCAAAGCGTTTAATGTTAGCTGACGTCAATGGCAGCCAATGTTGCTAAGGCTAAGGTAGGTTGAGCAAATCTAGTTGCATCCGCAAGAGCGTTTTCTATGATGTGGAGGAGCCCTAGAACTTCGAGCGGGAAAGCGCAAGTCACTGGATACTGGCTTACGTAACTGATTTCACACTTTGATTACTTTGACGTTGACATGGATCGAATGCTAGTTGCTGTTTACAAAGCTACCGTCTTTAAACATAAATCTTTATCAAGGTTAAAGTAGCATGTCAGCTCAAAGATGTTCTGGCTATATGCTCCCAATACAAAGCAGTACGTAGTAGCCTACAACCCTACACGACTGCATTTCTTTGCTGCGAGACTGAGAGATCTCCCAACACATCAGCCTTATTTGCACGATATAAAACTTTAATTGTCTGTGCAATACATATTGGGTTATTTGTGGTAATAACTATTTTTACTTAACATAGCTTTTTTCGGGAATTATTTGTGGATGAAACCCGATTTTCAAAAGTACATATTATATCAAGAGAGCAAGAATGACCGCAGACTGTCTAAAATTTTCCACGTCTTTTTACAATCTTTGAAAGTTATGGCAACTGTCAAATGAAATCAAGATTTGGGTATGAATTTCTTAGAGAATTTACTTGAATATTATAATCCTTCAAATTTTATCTAGCATAGTGCAGCACGATCTTGGCAGTCATATCATCCCGTTTCCCAGGTATCTGTGCACCGACTCACCGCTCTTCATCATTCTGCCTTTCCCCGTCACAAGTCCGTCACCAATACTATAATTTCTCTCTCTCTCTCTCTCTCTCTCTCTCTCTCTCTCTCTCTCTCTCTCTCCACTTCTAAAACATACTTTAAAAATATATATTACCACTCAATCTCCCAAAGAAAATATAATGAAATTAAGTAGTTAATAAATAGCCTAAGCTTTCACGTAAGCAGATTTTGTTCTCTCTCTCTCTCTCTCTCTCTCTCTCTCTCTCTCCTCTCTCTCTCTCTCTCTCTCACTTTTAAAACACATTTGAAAAAATATTATCACTCAATCTTTCAAAGTAAATATAATGAATTAAGTATCTCTACAGATAGGCCTATGCTTGTGCTCTCTCTCTCTCTCTCCCCACTTTTGAAACATTTGAAAAAAATATTGTCACTTAATCTCTCAAAGTAAATATAATGAATTAAGTATCTCTATCGATAGGCGTATGCTTGCGCGCTCTCTCTCTATCGTCATAATATTTCATTCTTTACTGTAATGTTCCTCAGGATTTCCATAAGTACTGACCAAATTTTAAAACACTTTCTCACATTGTTTAAGATCTGTCTTCCTTTACGCATGAATGTTACGTCAGTTGAGTGTTAAACGTTACTTATAAATAAAGGTTTCACAGTAGGTTTTAAAGAAGGATGACCGATATTCTACCCTGAACTGACGTTACCAAACCAACATTAGCGAATAATATAGAGCCTGTTTCTGCATTCAAGTATAAATTATTAAAGGACCTCTACAGAATCTTTACGGTGTAAAGTTAATGGAAATCTAGAAAGCAACAAACGCTATGATTTTGAAGCTCCGCCCCCTTTCTAGAGTTGCCAGGTGTGGCATTATTGAACACTATATGTCCGAAGATTTAAAAAAACTGTATCTTAACATTCCTTGCCGAGTGTACAACAGCAAATTAAAACTGTCCAAATGCAAACACAGTTGCTCCTAGTAGTAGAAAGGAATTGTCTTTGAAACGGCTGCCTTGCTTGTTTTATTTCTCCTTTGTTTATGTTTGTTTAAGTTTTATGTCTATAATGCCATAAATCTTTTGTAAATTCTTTCCTATTTTCAATCTCCCCCTTCAGCAGATCTGCAAACGAAAGAATATTAGCCAACAATTCCTCTTTATTTTCCTGATATGGATGCTGCTCAAAACTATGATAAAATGGTTTACTGTACTGTTTACGGTACCATACTGTAATATTATTAATGTATAAACACAGCAAAGTACAGTAATCAAAGTTTATTTTTGTCTTTTGAAAAATGTTCATCAGAATGTTTACATTCTGAGAATCCGCTGGTCGGCACATATTACCGAAAGAATTATTTAGGAAAACAATTTAGTTCCTAAAAGAAACTAATATATGAATGGAATTATTATTTTTTGATTATGTACGTAAAAGTTAATGATTCTGTGGGAGAGCGAGAGAAAGAGATAACAGCTTGGGACGGTAGTTAGACTGGCTTAGGACGAGAATGATAACATCGTTGTGTTGTTTACCTTTAGAATTCGTATTTTAAATATTTTTACATTGATTAGAGATGGAACATCAATAGTGATAAAATATTCTCTTGTATACTGTTGTAATATGTGTGATAATTGCTGTGTCATACTAAACTTATAATGAAGCACAGTTCAATAAATCAGAGAAAGAATAAAAATAGGGCAGCACCTACCTACAGTAAATGTCGGGGACAATCGGTTTTTGTACATATTACGATAATAACAAATCAATATTATAGTTTGTTCTGTAGGTGAAATAAGGTTTTTTGAAGTGTTTGTTTTTTCATTGAGATGTGTAGATATATGAGAGAGAGAGAGAGAGAGCAAGCGTTGTTGTTTTTGTTAAATTTAAATTTAGCATTTATCGATATTTTCCTGTTTACATTGATATTAATAAAAGGAAAATACAGTAATTAGTGAATATTGCTTTATGGAAAAATTCCCGAATTGTTAATTTTCCTCTGTATACTATTTGGAGATACGCTGCACAGGAAGACAGTAAGTAAAGTGTTTTATGATGAAGTAGAGCGTACGTAAGTAAAATACGTGGGAAGTTTGTAGAACGGTATAGCTACTATTGCATTGTGTACAATATTACGTACATACAAACAAAACTCTAGGTTTGGTGACGTCACGGTGATCTTCGTACGTATATTATGTTAATATTTCGTGACTGAATGTGCATTTGTGATTTTAAAAATCATTTACTCTACTGATTACAGTATGACCATACTGTATATTAATGTAACTGCAGCAAAATAAAGTAATCAATGCATACTGTTAAGTGTATTTTTGTCTTTTGAAAAATGCTCTCCCCGAGGAATTATTCCTCGAATAGGCTTTTTATTGTGAAGATATGCCAATAATATGTAGTGCAAAAGTGGTTTTATTGCGTTTACGCTTTGTCGCCAATCGCAAGCAACAATGCATACTACTATAATTTACGACAGTTATCGTTTGCATGAATGACTACATTGTTCGGAGAAGTTATTTACTACCAAAAGGATAATGAATTTCTAATTACAAAATGTTATCCGTAATTACTCTACCATTAGAATTACTGAAAGGTCACCATAAAGGTCGCTGTGAACCCAACCGTATAACTCGATGTTTTCATTTTGTTCGTTCGCGTGCCCCTCAGAGTTAAAGGTTGATTTCATTGATAAGGAATTTGTGTTCTCGAGATTCACGGACCCACCTATAGTCGATTCATTTAAGGTAGATTCTTGCGCCTACGAGACGTTTGTTTGGCGGCCTCTGATTGGCTGGTAGCGGGAGGCAGACTGCTCGCTCAGCGGGTCATATTTTCGTTTGTAGCTTAGAAAACTAGCAATATGTTTACATTTCTTCATTTATCTCACGTTTTACAAAAGATAGGAAAGTTTTGGTCATACCAAAGGATTCAGTATTAAATGTACAATTAATGAATCTTTTCCTGAAATCAATAAGTTAAAATACAAAGGAATTACAACGAGTAGAAGTGAAGGGAGAAACATTTCATTTTCTTTATACTGTTTTTATTCATCATCGGATTTTGCATAATTCACGAGATCAAGATAAAATGAAATCTTGTGTTTTAAAAACATAAAATCACTGAATACGCTGGTGCTTTCAGATTTTAAATACGTGTAATATGTAAAGAGAAAATGAAGAATATCTTATTATGTTGCATCCGTGCTTGACTCGGTTTGACAGTAGTGCCGAGAGACGCAAGATATCGTGGGGCTGGTCCTCTCAGATAGAGCGTGTTGGCAGTTGACCAATTGGCGTATATGAGAAGTTTGCAGTTTCGAGGACTAGTATTTACCGAATTATTATGATCATTACATTTTCTATAAATAAATGCATAGAATTCCCATTATGACTTTCGAACATTTTTGTACTAAAATATTATATATGTCCGTATTTCTGGACATATCTGATAAAAGAAAAGTAAATAATCAGATGGATGCATCTGGGTGTTTTGGCTTCAATATAGTCTAAGTGAGAAATGTGGATGCTTTATGAGGTTCACTGATAAATAACAGAACTTGTTTCTCTGGCCAATAACATCAAAAGCTTATGGTTTTCATATGTTCACTCAATAAACAAAAGTACAAATGTTTATTTCTTACCATAAAATTTGTTGACGATGTAACGAATATAATATACTGTCTTTTTCAGAATTGCTTGAGTTACTCTTACACCAGAATGTTTATCTCCTTTATATACATGTTACACTTGACAACATGTCTACAACAATGTTTAGGAAAAATTTGCTTAGTTTTCTCCTGAGGTAGTTGATTATTCTTGAATTACTTAATTCATACCTGAGTTAGAATAGCTCCCGTAACCGTTCCCACAGCCCTGCATAATTGTATATATATAGTAGGACTGTAGGATAATGAGACTAATCAGAAGACTGTTATATCATCATCTTTTGATACAAATAGAATGGAAATTCATGCAGATATATTATGTCATAAAACACAAAAGAAACTCTACACAGTAGGCTTACATTGGTATGTTTTCATTAGGCTATCGATATGAACAAAAAGAAATTAAAATTTTAACAAATTTTCTTTACGTCATCATTATTTAAAAATAAATAAAGGAAAATCATGCATATATACATAATCATGTCATTACCTATTGGAACAAAAAGAATGGGAAATTATAAAGATACATTGATATCCCCTTTTTCTATTAAAACCAAGTAAAAAGAATTTATAAACAGATATGTACATTGTTATGCCATTAAATATTAAAAAAAAGGAAAACTCAATATGGATATACTGTAGTTATGAAATTGCCTATCTAAAAAATGGACAACTATGGAAACACTGTTAGGTCTTCAATTTAAAAAAAAAAATAATGGAAAATCATTGATATATATCATCACGTCAGTGTCATCCTCCATAATATCAATATCATCACTGTCAGTTTCGTCATCTCCAATGTCAATAACAAAACTTTCAAACATATGCTCTCTAGCAACATCTTTCCTCCTATAATCATCTTCTAACTTTCTTAACGCGGTGAAAATATTTCTTCCAGTCTTCTTTGTTGTAACTTTGTCTATCGCCAGTCTCGTAAGCTGCTCAACAGTTTTCAAAGATTGATTTGCATTAGAGTTATTTTTTTCTGATATCCCCCTTTATTTGAGCCCATATAAGTTCTATGGGGTTAAACTGACAATAATAGGTGGGGCAGTCTGAGACACATCATGACCATTTGCACGGGCTATCTCATCTATCACATACCTCAGTTTTTCTTGTGACACTTGGCAATCTGCAGCAATTTTGGCTTTGTTGCTGATGGGTCGTTTGGGTGACGTTATTAGAAGAAAGCCACTGTATGACTTCACTTTTTCTGTTGCTGGTTGTTGGCACTTTATTTTCTATTTTGCTATGGTAGGGAGCATTGTCCATTATGATTAGAGATCTATCTTCTATATTAGGCAATAGTGTTCCTTAAACCACTTTAAAAACCTTTCATGTCCATGGAATCATGGTAGTCCCCTTTGGCACCATTTTTTGACCTAAACAAAAAATAGTAAAAACGCATCTGTTGACAAACCCCTTCTCACTCCCCGCGTGCACCACAATAAATCTTGCCCCCTTTCCAGTCTTAAGTTTGGGTCCTATTTCGCCTTCACCCCGTTGTCCAACACTGACGTACACATTCATTTTGGTTTATCCAAGTTTCATCCAGGAATACTTCAGGTTTACGTTCAGTTGGACTACAATCCTATTCTTTTCAATTAAACCGTAGTATTCAGTTCTCACTGCCACTATATCATCACGTTCCATTAAAATTGCTCTTCACTCGTCACTTTTTTGTACCGGAATCCAAGCCCTCTCACAATTTTCCATAACGTTGTTCTTCCACCATTAAACTTTACCGGGTCTTCCTTCACTTTTTCCAGTAGGCATCTAACGTTGGGAAGCTCTCCTCTCTCGTAAAAAGACAAAATCTCCTTCCGAATACATTCATTTTCAAAACTATCCACCTTGTCCTTCACTCGGATCCTCTTCCTGGGATATACAGGTGAAGCGAAGGGGACGTTACCACATTCAGATGACTGTCGCTTGATTTTTTTCACTGTGTTGGTTGGCACTGCACTGTAGCTTTGGCGGTCTTCTCAAATACTTCATTTCTTGAGTCTGCTCCCCACTGTGAGCTGAAGTAACGATGAACATTCATTATAATGTTGCGAGCTTGACTTGCAAATCTGGAAACGGTGCGACGAATGGTGCTGTCATCTTGAGACATCTGCTTGAAAAGAAAAAAAAAATCTGCTTAGTTCGTTGTGTTTATTGCTCCACTGAGATTATTATTTCATATCACTCATTAAGTATCTGATATCTCTTAAGTTTGAAAATATTCATTCATATAAGAAAATTAGAAACAATATGTTGAAACCAACCCCATTAAAACTAAGGATGAGCTGAAGAGTCCGAAGTAGGTCCGTAGATTTTATTTCAAATTCATTCCTGGACTGAATTTCCCGCCCCGGCGGCCAGCCTACACACCTCCAACGATACCTAGATTGCATCCATCTTATTATTTACTTTTTTTATCAGATATGTTTTTTTTTTCCAGAAATACGGACATATATGATATTTGAGTAAAAATGTTCGAAAGTCATAATGGGAATTCTATGCATTTATTTATAGAAAATATAAGGACATAATAATTCGGTGAATACATAGTCTCGAAACTGCAAACTTCTCATATCGCCAATTGGCAACTGCCAACACGCCAACGGCTCTAGCTGAGAGGACCAGTCCAGACCCAACGATGTGTCTCGGTACTATTGTCAAACCGAGTCAAGCACGAATGCAACATAATAAGACATATTCTTCATTTTCTCTTTACATATTACACGCATCTAAAATCTGAAAGCACCAGCGTATTCAGGGTGATTTTATTGTTTAATAACACAAGATTTTATTTTATCTTGATCTCATGATTATGCAAAATCCGATGATGAATAAAAACAGGTATAAAGAATGAAATGTTTCTCCCTTCACTTCTACTCGTTGTAATTCCTTTGTATTTTAACTTATTGATTTCAGGAAAAGATTATTTAATTGTACATTTAATACCGAATCCTTAGGTATGACCAAAACTTTCCTATCTTTTGTAAAACGTGAGATAAATGAAGAAATGTAAACATATTGCTAGTTTTCTAAGCTACAAACGAAAATATGACCCACTGAGCGAGCAGTCTGCCTCCCGCTACCAGCCAATCAGAGGCCGCCAAACAAACGTCTCGTAGGCGCAAGAATCTACCTTAAATGAATCGACTTATAGTCGCTGATTTTTCTGTGGGACCTGTCTCATAATTATGTTCGGGAGGACTTACTCATTCGCAGGATTTTCCGTCGATAAATATTGACTAACTAGAGTATTTTGATGTTACTTTTATGACAAAATACATTTTTATGATACAAAAATGATTTACTAATTTTCAAATATATGTAGTTTGATAAGATTAAATTATGTAATATGATATAAATAAATAATTTAGTAATTTTCAAGTAGTATTAATGTAAATAGCAATAATATCAATTCATTGAAGAAAATACCATAAAGAATTAGCAAAATTTTAGTTTATAAATTAAAGAATTATGTAAGAATGAAGGAAATCCCAATCTTTTAGCATAGAGACTTGGAAAGAGAGAGAGAGAGAGAGAGAGAGAGAGAGAGAGAGAGAGAGAGAGAGAGTTAGGGTTGGAGCTGTCACAAATGTCAAGAAACCCGACAGCAAAGGTAGGGTTGAGTGTTGCATCTTAGTGAATCTCAAATAATTGTTGCCATCTTGGCGTCAAAGGATGTACTGAAAAAATCTCTCTCTCTCTCTCTCTCTCTCTCTCTCTCTCAGGGAAAATCTCTTTTTAACCAATTGGCATTAACACATATTTATAGTCAATAAATGTTCACTAATTAGTGTATTTTGATGTTATTTTTATGACTACATTTTTATGATACAAAATGATTTACTAATTTTCAAATATTAATATTGCTTATTACGGTATTAAGTTTAATAAGAATAGATTATAGAATTTTATGTTAAATAATTCTCTCTCTCTCTCTCTCTCTCTCTCTCTCTCTCTCTCTCTCTCTCTCTCTCTCTCTCTCTCAAAGATACTTGTATGACAGAGATATTTTGTCTCGAAATAATTCACAGATAATTTCGCTCTTGATGGTCAAATGTATGATGATGCCCATTCAATAGTCTCTCTCTCTCTCTCTCTCTCTCTCTCTCTCTCTTCTCTCTCTGTTATTAGATGTATGTATATATTTCTAATGGAAAAATGTCTTAAGATGACTTTGAAATGATAATATAATTTCAGAGATTAATGCAGTAATGGAATAAGAATTTAAGGTGTATTTGATGTAGGATGATACTTAAATGTACATTTAGCATTTGAACTGTCAAGATAGGCAGTTATAAGCATTTTTAGAGGGGGGGTTCTAAATATTCGCGGATTCGGGCTATTCGCGCGGGGTTGGGGGGGCGGTTTGTTCCGGTACGCATCCCTCGCAAATACTGGGGTTCACTGTATTCCTTGAATAGGCTATTTATTATGAAGTTATGCCAATGATATATGAGGTGAAAATGGTTTTATCACCTTTATTGTCAGTTTATATAATGTGAATCATTCCATTTATGTCGGTGGTTATTGCACCATGGCCAACTGGAATAACTTTCACCCAGAAGTTAGGTTTTTAGAGACTTATTTTAAGAATAATTCCTATCCCCTGAACATGTTCAATAAAATCATAAAAGAATTTTTAGATTATTTTTAAGCTAAAAACTGTAGTCTGCACAGTTCCTAAAAAGAAAATGTATGTTTTCTCTACCATTCACCAATACTGGCCCACTCAAACGTGAATTATTGTCACTTCAGCCATATGTACCCATATGTTCTTTCAGATTTGTTTTTAACAACCCTCTTACAATCGGAAGACTGTTTTGCTTGAAAGACACCCTCCTGGAGTTTGTGTACCTGCACAGTTTACAAGCTTAATTGCCCACAATATCATTTTCGGACTTATGTGGGATGTACCAAATTCCTGCTTAAGGTGCCATCGACTCTCATAGGGGTGTCAGCCATTGTACAAGCTTACCTTTAAGGAAAAAAAGAAAATAGTGCCATTAGACTTCATGCCATATGCTGCCACCATTTCATACAATACAGTGATTTTCAAATACTCGGACAAACAAAAAACAGCCATTCGCTTCCCTTTTTAGAGTTCCTCCATATTAAACAGCAATCTACAACACTCAATAACCAAACCTTTGTTCATTGCATAATTTGCATGTGTGTTTTCTCTCTCTCTCTCTCTCTCTCTCTCTCTCTCTCTCTCTCTCTCTCTCTCTCTCTCTCTCTCTCTCTCTTTTACTCACACCACTTCACCCTCTTTCATTCACAGCTTTCTTATTCGCCCATTTAATTACGACACGAACAGCAGGTTTTCCAGTATTTTGTCCAACATAATCTTTATTTTTATTCTGAATATTCACATTATTTTCTTTCTCTTTCAGTATGTTTCTGCATTTTACGTAATCTCTTATAACTTAGTCATTGCTCTTTTGTCAGTTTTGATTTGCAGTAAACTTAGGTTTGTATGTTCCTTTTTTACTTTATTATGTATTTTAAAGTGTTGTTAATAATAGCCGTTTTAATATTTTTAGATATAGTCAATCAGTATGGTATTCTTACTGTTTCTTTTTATTTTATCTATCATTCTATTGATATGTGACCCTGATGATGGGAAAAGTTATATATTCCCGAAAGCTCGGCTGTACCTCTGTTTTATTCTAAAAAGAAAAAAATAACAATGTCTGCAATATTACCATGTCTTTCAGCTATCCTGTTCCTCCTTAAATTGAAATTTTCTAGAAACGACAACATACCCAGATATATATATATATATATATATTATTATATATATATATATATATATATCTATATATATATATATATATATATATTCGGGTATGTTGTCGTTTCTAGAAAATTTCAATTTAAGGAGGAACAGGATAGCTGGAAGACATGTAATATTGCAGACATGTTATTTTTTTGTTTTTCTATAGAATGAAATTTTCTAGAAACGACAACATACCCAGATATATATATATATATATATATATATATATATATATATATATATATATATATATATATATTCTGGGTATGTTGTCGTTTCTAGAAAATTTCAATTTAAGGAGGAACAGGATAGCTGGAAGACATGGTAATATTGCAGACATTGTTATTTTTTTCTTTTTAGAATAAAACAGAGGTACAGCCGAGCTTTCGGGAATATATAACTTTTCCCATCATCAGGGTCACATATCAATAGAATGATAGATAAAATAAAAAGAAACAGTAAGAATACCATACTGATTGACTATATCTAAAAATATTAAAACGGCTATTATTAACAACACTTTAAAATACATAATATACTATATATATATATATTATAATATATATATATAGATATTAATATATATATATATATATATATATATATATAAAGACTGCTGTAGAATGAGATTAAAGAATTATTCGTTATGTAACTTTACACTAAATAGTGGAAATTGACAAACACAAAATTCCACGACGATTTGAAGCTGAAAGCGAGAAAGATGTGATTTTAATTGAAAGATGTAGAACAATAGTTGTTGAAAACAAAAGAGGAAGCAACCATGAAATAAGTTCAGTAACAAATGTTAATACCAAACTTTGATATAAATAACAAAAAAACGTAAATGTTTTTATCGGCAGGCATGTGGGCGACGAGGCAGATGACAAAAGCCGAAGACAGAGAAGTATATGTACGAACCACCCTCAGAGAACTTGTCATCTACATAATCTTCTTAGTCATTCTCTGCATATGTAAGTGCTGTAGCTTCTATGAGCTTCAACTTTTGATAAAGGACGTTTGCGTAAGTGAAGAGTAACGTCGTTTTGTGCAGTACTGTTTGTGATTTTATGTCTGTGACATTTAAACTTATTGTTTCCCTAATGTTTTTGGTTATAACAATGATTACATGATAGGGTTCTAACAGCTGCATGATACTAAAAGTGAAATATACCATATAGTCGCTCAGTTCTGAGTAAGTTTTATCTCAAATTTGGATGAATTTTACTAATGCTGGACTAGACCCGTCTTCACCATCGTTAGTATTGTTTTAGCAGTTAGTCCTCTTGGCCACAAAGAAGGATAGTAGTCTGAGATTGAATAGTTAATACAAAGAAATCATGACTTGGACATAATTCAAGTGTTTGTGTACAAGTTTGAGTACAAATCTTCAAACCCAAGGGACATGAGGTTGTTTAAAACGTCCATCTCTTCAGAGCGCAGACAGACAGAATTTAGTGCAAGTCAACCGAATGCTTTGTATTATATACACTAACTACCTATGCTGGTAATTTGGATGGGAATGCTGTTTAGTGACCTTTTTAAATTCTCAGAGAATTCATAGTCCTGTTTTTAAAATTATTTACCGAGTTTTCTTCAGGAACAACACAACTTTCGGTCTTCAGGACTAAAGTTTTGAACAGTTCTGTACAGGTAAACATAAAAGGCTTCCGACTCAAGCCAATCTGACAGTTGCTGAGTCATGAAGGTTCGCACTGTCAAACAGAATTGACGTTTTTTGAGAATTCACCCATAAAGTCAAGTTCAGTTTTATGTTTTAGGTGTAAAGGCTGTTAAATATACATTATTAATAATTAGCTTATTCATTACTAAATTCATCAATTATTCATGCTTTTAGGGTAAAGAAAATTTGGCTTGATTTTCAGAATGTCGGTCTCCATTTTGTTCATTTGAGTCATCTGTATTAGATGCATGGCTTCTGATTGTGGCTGAGATATTGTTTTTTAAGTGATTTTAACACTTGGTACTTGTGTGGGATAGTAATGGAAACTTATATTTTGATAACATTCATGGTGACCAACTGAAGAGTTCATTATACTTGTTGGACCTAGTCATTTGTAACAGAAACCAAAATATTTTCGGTATTCTGTACAGCCAGTAACAAGTTAAAAACTGTTGCATCATTGCTTATCGAAGTGCTGTGTTGAAGATTGCTTATGTAAACCTGTGGTCATTTTTGTTTACAAGATTTATTAAGTTATTAACTCCGTTTGTAGATTCATGTGATATATGTATGTATATAGTATAAGCAAAATTGTTAAGCCTTCCATAAGGGCCTTACATTAAGAGTACGTAGTTGCTGGGTATATAGAAAGCAGTATTTGATAGGTAAGTTCTTTTTAAGCAACTTTTTCAGAGACCATTTGGAAAATAAGTCATCTTTAGCCAACATGTGGATTTCTGAACTACGTACTAGAATTGTTTTAAAGATTATAGGACTTTTGCCTAATGACACTGTGACAGTAAAAGTGCAGACTAAGTACTAGTTCTTGGTGATCAAGTGACTCAACCAGATTAGTGTTTGATTAAGATTAAAAACCCAAACTCATTGCAGTGCTTTGTGGTATAATCCAAATACTATATGTTACCATTCTCATCATTTCTTTTTTGTTTATATAATGCCATATGATGTTTTCATCATTATATAAAATTCCTTTGAATGTTTTAAAAGTTAGTAACTATTAATGACATTAATAGTTATTTCTTTCAACAGTGACCTTTGGTATGACTTCCCCTACGATGTACTACTACACAAGGGTTCTAAGTGACCTGTTCCTAGATGCCCCATATCCGGACAACCAAAACACCTTTCGAGGATCAACACAAGTCCTGGACTTTTGGAGAGTAAGTTACTGATCACCATTTTGAGAGATGAATTTCAGTTCTTTAAAATCAAGATGAATAAGGTCAATTGTTAATTTACAGATCTTATGAAATGAGATATTAAAGGAAAATTATAGTAAATTGTTGTAATTTGTTCGTATGATCTGTATCATTTTCAAAGCTGATCCAAATTTTTTATACAGAAAGTTAGTTGTTTCATCAAATACTGTAAAGCTAGTGAAAGTTAGATGACAGTGTATCGTAACATTCTCTAGTTATCTGATGTGATTGTTTGGGATTACTGTGTGTGGTAAGAGAGTGCAGAGGGCATAAGATCCATCCTATTTGATGTTTTGTTAGAATGTTAACAGTGTACGTACTAGTTTTTTGTTGCAGAGCATTGAAATTCTTTTCTTTTTAGTATACAGAAAATACTTTGTTGGATGGACTGTATTGGGAGTACTGGTATGATGCAGCCCAAACAGTTACCGAGGAAGATGATCGGAATATCCTTTATGAAAACAGATTGCTTGGTGTTCCTCGAATACGACAGGTTAGTTCAAAGTTTGTTTATTGCAGATTTTATTATCTTTTTAAATATGTACATCATGTGCTCTGGAGGCTTTACTTTAGGGTCTTTGTAGTGTCCCTTTGGCCCCTAGTTGCAACCTCTTTCATTCTTTTTACTGTACCTCCATTCATATTCTCTTTTTTCCATCTGACTTTCCACCCTCTCTAACAATTGTTTCATAGAGTAGCTGCTAGGTTTTCCTCCTGTTACACCTTTCAAACCTTCATACTGTCAATTTCCCCTTCAGCACTGAATGACCTCATAGGTCCCAGCACTTTTGCAATTTGAAAATGCATTTTTATTGACATTTGCTAATCCTGTTGATTCACAAGTGTTATATCATTCAACAAAACTGCATTATAATCATGGAGTTACAGTTCATGACATAGAGTATAAACCAAGAGGGCCTCTAGTCAGGTCATGAACTTTTAAATGATGTAAAAAACAATGGCTGCACTGGCCAATGCATAGGAGATAACTAGGCAGAGAGTTTCTTAAGAAATATGGTAGCTTGCATTGGACCATGAGATTCTGAGTAGTTGGAAAAAAGTAATTTGTCTCTTATTGAGACTGAATGTGCCAATCTCTTGACAGCTTTGTGATTGAGGATAGCAGGAGTTAGTGTGAAAGAACAGTTCTCATTAGAAACAGGGCTGTATATTTTTTGGGGGGAAGAGAAGTTTGTGTCCAGTCTGAAGATAAACTTTCTGAAAAAGCACTCTTATAAAAAGGATAGTTACTGTTAACTTAACAAGATAGCACTTGTTCAGCAATCCTGAGACTGCTTTTGAAAGATACTTATTACGCTCAGGTATAAGTTGTTTAGCATTCTCTACTTGATTTGTATTCCACTTATACAGTGTAGCCTAGCACGAAAACCTTTAAAGGTACGTGATTTTCTTCAAGGTATCTATTTTGTTATTAACTTTTTAAGTTTAAGAGTTTGTGACAGATCCTTAGGTATGTTTAACACTTGCCTGCCATGGACTGAAGATGCACAAAATACTGATCAGAACGATCAGGGTCCCACCTAATGGGTCAAGTCAGGGAACTTTCTCATAGCCATAGATAGGGATCTTGATTCCTGTGTCTGATAAGAATAACTGAAAACTTGGTGGTTGGTTCAGATGGATCATTCCAGATTAGATTCAGTGTAGAGGCAGTTTGTAGCTTCTGTGGCCACAAGCATTGACATGCTTTCACTACGTCTAATCTTAATGATGAAATAAAGTCTGACATGTTTTGAGGCTGTTAATGGTGCCTAGCTCTCTGAGATGAAGATTGGTTATATCTGTGGCTTAAATCAATTTTCTTAATATGCTCTAATAAACCAGACATCCGGGTGAGACAGGTCCCTTTAATCCAGTACCCTTAGTCATGTTGATTCTTTTGACAACAACTGTAAGGACTATGTTAAGGCTTAAAGAAAGTTTTCATTCCAAAGATTATATGAGGCCTGTGTAACAAGTATCATGACCAGATTGAATATAATTATTCTTGATTTTTGCAACCTCTAACATCCATTATCATTATTCAGTTGTACAATTTGTTGATAATGAATCTAATGATGGCAACTTGAAACAGGTGAAACCCACTGTTGAATTGTAGTGTTCTTTACTTTAAAAAAAAAAAGCCACTTTGCAGTAAATTTAGCACTACCACATTCATTTAACACAAGAGTCATTGTTGAATAACACATACACCACTCTCAGAATCCAGAGAAGGAAGAGCAATATTTACAGTGAAACATGTCTAGCCAACAACAAATATCAAGTCCTGTAAATAAATCCCCACAGGAAATTTGGTCAGAATATTCAACCTCATCTTTACTTTTCCAAGGCATTGCATGTCCCATAATTAGGAACTGATAAAATATATTTACTAAGAACAAACCTTTCAGGTCAGCCTCATAAGTGTTGATTATGTCAGTTTGGCAGTTTGGTTGAACTACTTGATAATAACACGTATATTTAATAATTTCTCCTTGAATAATAAAGATAAAGGCACATTTTTTTTGCAGTGGGTTTAATCAAGGTACACAGGCAGCAAGTAATTTGAGACCATAAGGAGGAAATAAGTGGAAACAAAGGAAAAAATTACTATGCTCGCATAATCAGACCCTATAATAACTAGGTTAATTACAGTATACTATTGTATAGTGCATTATTTTTTTTTATAAAGTTAAGAAATTTTCTTTTAAAATAGGTAGCTTAGTAAACCTATTTTTAGAAGGGTTATCGAGAATAATGTACCAAACCTTCTCAAGGAAGTCTTGACAATCATTAGAAAAATGCAACCACATTTTCTGTGTGGGGATGAATATACTTAGTTTCTGTAACTTGGAAAAAATTTCCCAGTAGAAAAGGTAAAATGTTTAACTCATAATGTTCCTGCAATGTATCGTCTTGTCCTGTTTACAGGAAATGTAAGATGAATGTTAGTAACTAGTATCCATTTTTGTGGAGAAGAATTGAGTCCTAATTTGATATGTTTCACAGGTGCGGGTTAGAAATGATTCCTGTGTTGTGCCCGATGACTTTAAAGGAGCTATTCGGCAGTGCTTTGATGTCTACTCTCCGAGCGCTGAGGACAAGTCTCCGTTTGGTATTGATATTAATGGCACTGCGTATGTATTTTTGCATTAAAGACACCATACTCTTTCACTATACACTAGCATTCCCATACATTACCATGCACGTCCAAAAGTTTTAACAATTTCTCCACATGCAAGACCAGTGAACGACAAATTAAAGAAAGATTAGGTGGCAAAGTAATGAATATGTGATACTAATGCATTCATGGTAAAACTTTGGAAAAAATAGCATCACACACATTATAATTCTTGATAAACAGCACTAACTAAAAGACAGTAGTTTTTCCTTATTCTTTTTTGTTCAAGAAGGGTAAATGTTAAGCTGGATTTTAGGACAGAGGTACATTTTTCCTGGTCATAACCGGAAAAAAAAAATTTGTTCATACGAACAAACCTTCGGTCTTAACAATAGGATAATTTCTAACACCTAGCTGGATCCGATTAAAATGCAGATGAAAGCAAGGACTCTTGTGAGATCTGGCAACGCATGTGTATATCAGGTGAAGAGTGGTCAAGAACCACGCACCTACGCCATCGCATCAGTCTTTTCTGAACCGCCTGGGCGAGAGTTGTAGTTGACCTCTCTCAGCCTTTACCCGGTTCTTTGCCCATTTCGATTGTGTTTAGTGTGTGTGTGTGTGGCTATTATTATGGCTTCTTCTGCTCCTCGGCCTCGTCAACGTGTGTGTCCCGGAACTCCAGGTATTCCATGTTCTCATTTTTTGGCTTCGGCGGCAACCGATCCCCACATCACATGTAGTAGGCGTTGCTCTAATGTTTGTACAACTAATCCTTGCACGGAATGCTGTGTGTGGCCTAAAGAGCAGTGGAAGTTGTTTTATAGCAAGAGAGAGCATCATAGGGTTTCTACTCTTCCTTCATGGGAAGGTTTTTCTTCTCTTCCATCGATGACATCACTACCAGTCGTCTCCACTGTGCTGCCTCACTCATCTGTGTCGTCATTGTTTGCTGCCGTGATGTCATCTCTGCCACCCAGTTTGCTGCATCTCCCTTCCATGTTATCTGAGCCTTCTCTTGCTGATCTGTCTGAGGCTTTATGCCAGGTGGTTCTTAAGAGATTGGACTCTGTTTTGGAAGATAAGCTGGCTGCCATGTCGGCTGAAAGGACTGGAGGAAGTGTGTTGCATCGTCCCCACCTCCTGCGAAGAGATCGCATAAGGAACCAGTGCTGTCTTCCTCTCCTTCTCCCCCATCTCTGCCGCGTTGGTGTATCAAGCGTTGGAAGGCTAAGGACTTTGCCCTTTCTTCGCCTGCGAGGGAGGAACAATGCAGCCGTGTTCCCGAGAGTGTTGGTGTTTCAGAGAGTGTTAGTGTATCTTCCCTTGTGCTATCTGCAGTGGCTGCTTCGTCTTCTACATTGAGTTGCGAGCATGTTGCAACCTCCCCCATCCATGCACATGTTGCAGGTGCTCCCACTTCTTCTCCAGGGCCTATACGTCACCGTAAGGATCTCAAGGGGCCTGTCAAGAGGTCGAAGGTTGTGAGCGCAGAGTTGGTGCAGCAGGTGTGTTTGCCTGCCCCTCTCCCTGGTGCTTCCAGAAATTCGACTCCGAGGGATTCTCTTTCGATCTCGAGTGTTCGGGATTCCTCTCCAACTCACGTTTGTACATCTGCTACGCCTGTGCCCGTTCGTTGCCATGTTAGAGTCATCTGTTGGGAGAGTGCGTAGTGATGTTCCTAGTGTTGTAGTTGGTTCGTTGCAGGAGTCATTGCTTGGACCCAGCTCAAACAGGTTAGTTGATGTTTCGGGCCATTTGGCTGCTGGTTCTTCCGTTAATTTAAAAGAGGAAGGTGCTTTAGATGAGCCTACACACCCTTCTCATCGTCATTCTCCGTTGCTGGAGCAGGAGGAGGGAGACACGGAAGAGTTTTTGTCTTCCTTTTCAGAAGTTGTCGATCTCATTCGTGGATTCAACATTTTAGAAAGTAGGACTCGGGCTCGGTCGTCTTACACTCCTTCCTGCTTGGAAGCCTTGCTGGGAGCTACGCAGGATCCCAAATCATCGTTTCAACTTCCCTTGTCGGGGCACATCCAGTCGGTCTTGCATAAGGTTAACACCTCTGTTTCGGATCGGGACGGTTCTCTTTGCTCTAGGGGCTCTGCCAAGCTACTACCCCCACCTCTCACGAGGCATAGGAAGCACTATGCAACAAACTGCATTTTTGATGTTGCATCATCTTGACCCAGACGTCATTCGTCTGTAGCCAGGATTGACTTTGGAGCAGGTGAGGTCGGTGGCTCCATCCTTGTCTCCACAGGATGCCTCAGTGTTGGAATCTATGGCAGCCTCCATGTTGCAGACAGTTTCTTGGCTGGACTTCTCTATGGTCATTGCCAAGATTGCTTCTGACAGGTCCCCAGAAGGGTTGGTGAGTGCATCCTCTCTTGCCAGTTTGTTGCAGTCCGGAGGCTAGGCATTTTCGTAAATGGCTCACCTCTGTGTTAATTTATGGGCTAACCTTCTGATTAGAAGAGACGCAGCTTTTCTAGGATGGAAAGATCAGTTGACCCTGAGTCCTTGCTGGCATTGAGAAATGGGGATCTGTTGGAGTCTCAATTTTTGTTCCTTCAGACCGAGCTGGAAGATGCATTAGACTGGTGCTGGGCTGACACTAAAGACAGGCTAGTGCACCAGGCAGTGTCTAAGTTGGAGTCTCGTCCTCGGAGGTGTCTTGCTCCTTCTCCTCCCCCTGCCCAGCAACAGTCAAGAAGATCATCGCTTGGTAGGCCATCAAGGAGTTCGGTTTCGGCAGGGCCTCCCCGTTCGTCTCGGCCTAGGTCAGAGGATCAACGTCCCTTTCGCTCCTGTTCCTTTAAGCCAAGAAGGGGCCCGAGGGGCAGAGGTAAAGGGGGGCTGTCAGTAGGTTAGGCGCATCTCCCTCTCCTGTGCCACAGGTGGGGTGTTGCCTGGCGGGCCATTATGCCAAGTGGCAGAGTTATGGGGCAGAGGAGTGGGTGGTAGATGTCCTTCAGGTGGGGTACCTACTGCCATTCGACTTCTCTCCTCCTCTGTCGGACAAGCCTCAGCTCAGGAAGGCGTATCCTCCAGATTTTCTGAAGTTCTTAGCTCTTCAGGAAGAAGTGCAGAAGATGCTGGACAAGGATGCGATAGAGGAAGTGGTGCGTCCTTCTCTGGGGTTTTACAGTCACATCTTGGTGCCCAAGTCGTCGGGAGGTTGGCATGTAATCGACTTATCCACCTTGAATCACTTCATCAGGAAGACACGGTTCAAGATGGAGACCCCACATTCAGTGTTGGCAGCTGTGAGGGAAGGCGACTTCATGTTGTCGATAGACAAAGGACGCATACCTCCCGATCCCTATTCATCCGACGTCCAGGAAGTTCCTTCACTTCTCTCTTGGGGACAAGGTCTTCGAGTTCAAAGTCTTGTGCTTCGGGCTGACAACAGCTCCTCAAGTGTTCACAAGGGTCTTCTCTTTTGTATCAAGTTGGGCCCATGTTCAGGGGATCCGTTTGCTGAGGTACCTCGACGATTGGTTGGTCTTGGCAGTTTCCAGGGAAAAGCTGCTGCAGGACAGAGATCGTCTACTTCGGTTCTGTCTGGAACTGGACATCATGGTCAACCAGGAAAAATCAAACCTCGTATCCAGTCAGATGATTCTCTACCTGGGCTTGGTCATCGATACGGCAGTTGCAAGAGTTTTTCCGTCGGATCAGAGATTGAAGAAGTTGTGAGGGTGGCGCACAACTTCCTGTCAGAACCACATCAGTCAGCTCATCAGTGGCAGGTTCTTTTGGGGGTTTTGTCTTCCCTGGAGAAACTGGTCCCTCATGGGTGTCTTCATCTTTGGTCTCTACAATGGAGACTGGGGGAATTCTGTTCTCCGGCGAGGGCGACTCACCCCTGTTAAAGATTGCTCTGTCTCTGGAAGTGAGAGAAGACCTTCGTTGGTGGTTGGACGACTGAAATCTTTTGAAGGGTGTCCCTCTGCATTCTCTCCCTCTGGACTTCCTTCTGTTTTCAGATGCCTTCCTCTCAGGTTGGGGTGGGGGAGGGGGGGGGGGGGGAGAGGGACCTCATTTAGATGGCCTCATTGCCTCAGGCATTTGGAGTTTGGAGGACAAACAGCAGCATATCAACGTCTTGGAGTTGAAGGCAGCCTTCCTGGGTCTCGAGGAGTTTCGGGAGAAGGTAGAGGGTCATTCTGTCATTCTCATGTTGGTCGCCTATGTGAGCAAGCAGGGAGGCCTGGTTTCTCGTCAACTTCACACTTTGACTGTCGAGGTTTACCAGTGGGCGGTCAGCAATTCGGTAGAGCTCTCAGCCAGGTATATCCCAGGCAAACGGAATGTGGTCGCAGACAAACCCAGTCGTTGGGATCATATCCTAGGCACAAAGTGGTTCCTTCATCAAGTAGTAGTAGACAAACTCGTCCAGGTTTTGGGGAGACCCATGCTTGACCTTTTTGTGACTCGGTTCAACAGGAAACTAGAGATATTCTGTTCAGTGGTTCCAGATCCTTTAGGGTTAGCAGAGGACACGTTCCAACATTACCCTGGGACAACCTGGAGGTGTATGCCTTCCCTCCGTTTTGTTTGATCCATCAAGTTCTGAACAGGCTGATGAGTTCACAGGGTCTCAGGATGACTTTGGTAGCACCTCTGTGGCCTCAGGCGGAATGGTTTCCAGATCTGCTTTCATCGTTGTCGGAGGTTCTGAGGGAAATTCCCCCTTGGCGGCATCTCCTGTGTCGGCTGCATGCGGAAAGGTTCCACCAATCAGTAGAATCCCTGCCTCTTCATGGTTGGAGGCTAACAAGTATCTCCTCTGAGCGAGAGGCTTTTCTCAGAGAACAGCAGGGCATATGTCCAGCATTCTCAGAAAGTCCACCTCTGCGGTTTACCAAGGCAAATGGGCAATCTACTGTGATTGGTGTCGTAAACAGGATTTTTCTCCACTCGCAACCTCTATTCAGCAAATAGCAGACTTTTTAACCTTCCTCAGAGATGAGAAACGTTTGTCCGTTTCTGCCATTAGAGGCTACAGGGCGGCCCTGAGTTTAGTGTTACGCCTGAGAGGTATCGATATCTCCTCGTCCTGGGACCTTTCCTTGCTAGTTAAGGGGTTTGAGCAATTGAGTTCTCCTAGGGAGCTCAAGCCTCCGACATGGGATGTTTCCCTGGTTCTCAAGAGCTTCTCTAAGGGTCCATATGAGCCTTTGCATCACTCATCTGACAGGAACTTGACACTCAAGACAGTTTTCCTCCTGGCCGTGGCATCTTTGAAGAGGGTAGGAGAACTCCATGGTCTGAGCTATGATGTGAAGCACACCAGGGATTGGGGGTCAGTGTCCTTCGAATTTGTCCCAGAATTCATGGCCAAGACCCAAAATCCTTCTGTGCACAATGATAGGTTCACATCATTTTCCATTCCATCACTGAATGACTTTGTGGGTGGTGATGCTCAAGAGCTTTTGTTGTGTCCTGTCCGGGCCCTGCGTTGCTATCTTAAAAGGACACGGCACCTTAGACCAGGCTGCCGCAGACTTTTTGTTAGCACAGGACGTACAAAGAAAGAGGTTTCAAAGAATACTATCTCTTTTTGGATACAGGAAGCCATCAGACAGGTATATGTACTTGACTCTTGATTCCTCCACCACATCTGTGGCTTTCAAAAAGAACTTGGCTGTACATAGAGTGCTTAGCACTGGTACTTGGTTATGCCAGTCCACGTTCACCTTTTTCTATCTTAAGGATGTTGCCCACAGATCTACGGACACGTTTTCCCTGGGTCCTGTGGTAGCTGCCCAACAGGTTGTGTAACTCATAGTTGCCCGTAACAGGGCACTTTTGTATCTTACCTAAGATGATTGTGTAGATGAGAGAATGAGTGAGTTGGCTGGTCTCCTTCTTTCTCTTGTACAGTGGTAACTTAAGATACGAAAGGCTCAACTTACGAAAAACTCGAGATACGAAAGCAAATACAAAAAATTTTACGGCTCTACATACAAAAATTGTTCAAGATACGAAAGGTTGTCGCTGTAATGTCTGAGATTCGCCTGGACTACCGATAACAATTTTGAAACTCGCACGCCACCAACTGAGTAGACTCGCCACCATCCTCTCAGTCTCCCATTGGTTCCTGATGCTAGTCACTGCCATGAGATCCTTCTTTCCTATTGGTCAGCATCCCTCCCATGATGCATCTATGTAGCGGCGTGCTTCTTCTGTCACTTCACGGCATCATCTGTATCGTACGCACACGGTATTCGTTCGTTCTATCGATTTCATTTATTAATGTAAATTCATTAGTGATTTCGTTGTAGTATACTTTATCGTGTTGTGTGAGAACTTTACTACATACGTATACGTACTACATAACATATTACGTACAGTATATACGTAGTCATGGGTCCCAAGAAAGTTGAAATTCACAGAAAGAAGAGGATGCTCTCTTTGGAGATGAAGATGGAGATTATCAAGAAATATGAAGCTGGTATGCGATTGAGTGTGATCGCCAAGGAATATGGCCGAAATCTGTCAACAATAGGCACCATCCTTAAGCAGAAGGATGTCATCAAAACAGCTACACCCTCCAAGGGCATCACTATTTTGTCCAGCAAGAGGACCCACATGCACGATGAAATGGAAAGGCTTCTTCTTATCTGGATAAAAGACAAAGAAATCACTGGCGATTCGACAACGGAGACGGCAATCTGCCACAAGGCCAGCACTATTTTCTGCGATTTGATTGCCCAGGCCGAAGATGACGGAGGAGAAGGGACATCAACGCCAACCCCAGACTTCAAGGCTTCGCATGGGTGGTTTGAGAAATTCTGTAAACAGACTTGCATCCATTCGGTGGTGCGGCATGGGGAGGCGGCCAGCTCGGACACGAAAGCGGCGGAAGCCTTTAAAAAAACGTTCAACGAGATGATGATCAAGGAAGGCTACAGTTCTCAGCAAGTCTTCAACTGTGATGAGACTGGCCTTTTTTGGAAAAAAATGCCTCGTCGGACGTACATCACGGAGGAAGAGAAGAAGCTACCTGGGCATAAGCCTATGAAAGACAGGCTTACGCTCGCACTTTGTTTGAACGCCAGTGGGGATTGCAAGGTGAAACCCCTACTTGTTTATCATTCGGAGACTTCTCGAGCCTTCAAGGCCCACAAAGTGCTAAAGGAGAAGCTTCCAGTGATGTGGAGGGCTAATGCGGAAGCCTGGGTAACGAGGCTTTTGTTCATGGAGTGGGTAAATCTGTGTTTCGGCCCGAGGTACCGCTGTACCTTTCTTTCTTCCTTCAGGCGGGTTAAGGAATAGACTTGTCATTCGCTGGACTGGTCTGATACAGATGAGTAAGGTAATCATACTGATATTGTGCTCACTTAATATAGTAATGTCAAACCCTCTATTTGGTAGCATATGCTCCACTTCTTGGCAAGAAGGAGTTGGGAGTGGTAATAAACCCTGCTGTGTTGGTTTGCTACTGACAGTCAAAGTTTCTCTTTGGTTTCCTATACAATGATTCTCCCATATATCATTGTCTGAGTGGTTAGATATCAATTTATCTAGCTTCTCACGGGCTTAAGTCCCTCTCCAGAAGTTATTTCTTCTGGAGCTGGACTGGTGGGTAGGGCCCCAGCCAGTTAAGGATGTCTTGTACCTCCCTCCAAGTACTATGAGTCTATCCTATTGTTAAGACTGAAGGTTTGTTCATGTATGAACAAATGACAAATTTTCTAAGGCAATTTGTATTTTTCATAGCTACAAACCTGAGGTCTTAACGTTATACTGCCCACCTCTAGCCGCCCCTCTGTCTGTTAAGACATCCTGAGTTGGGAAAGACTGACGCAGTGGCGTAGGTGCATGGTTCTTGACCACTCTTCACCCGATATACACACACGTTGCCAGATCTCACAAGATTCCTTGCTTTCATCTGCGTTTTAACCGGATAAAGCTTGGCGCTAGTAATAATCCAATTGTTAAGACCTCAGGTATGTAGCTATGAAAAATACAAATTGTCTTGGAAAATTTGTCATTTCATATTTTGGTCCCTTTTTTTAGGCAAACCGTTAAATTTCATATAAAGAGTAAGAAGACCAATACATTTTCTAGACCAGAATTAATTTTGGAGGTCTCCTTAGGTTAAGCTCCTTTAAAAAGCAAAGCCCTCGTTTCTGATTTTTGGATGCTGCAAAGGGACTCTGAAATTCATCCTCAGTAAAGTTGCCATCCTAGCTTAAAGTTTGTAAGAGAAGCAGGGATCATTTCTAAAATTAAAGCCTGCTTGACAGGAGACCTTTCTCCTGGTGAAGTTATCATCCTCAGCCCACTCTAAATTTGCTGTTTGGGAATGAAGTGCCTATGATTTACAAAGACATTAAAATAAGGCAATAATAAATAATGGGATAATACTTATAAAATGTATTTTTTACATTTTTGGATCCAGACCATTTTTAATTACGTTTTTCTTTGCTGTTATCTAATACCCTGATTATGAAGTGAATACATTTACAGTATGACACTATTGTAGGTCTGTGGCCAATGAGCTTTCATTTAGTAGGAACTTTAAAGTTTGTTTGATTGCACATCTGCGCTCTTAATTCATCCAGCTACTTAAAATAATTATAAGAGAAATAAGGATAAAGCTTTGTGATTAAATGATAAAATATACTCAGGATGATTTGATAGCATGCTGATGACAGTTATTTTCAATACTGAGAGTAATTTGTTAGAATTGATTCAAAGATTTATTTACCATAAGCACTTAATATCAGGCACATGATTAACCACTGTGAGATGCAGCAGTAGAAAATGATTGCGTTCCAGTGAGAGTTAACTCTGTAGGTCTGTTAGTATTTTTTGGGTACAGTGCATGCATACACATTTAAGCCTGTAGCTCTTCTTGTTCCCAATTGGTAAAACATGATTTTATGAATTAAACAATGCTCTGTTTTCTATTTTTGTGTATTTGTTCTTTTACTTTTTACTTTTGCAGATGGGAGTATACCTCAGAAAAAGACATGAATGGCTCAAGTCATTGGGGAAAAATTGCCACCTACAGCGGAGCTGGTTATTACCAGGTATGTATTTGATAACCATCCTGATTATTATTATTATTATTATTATTATTATTATTATTATTATTATTATTATTATTATTATTATTATTATTATTATTATTATTATTATTATTATTATTAATCCTTCAGTTATCTGGATGCACATTATTCAGATACTATTCACATTATCCAGACACAACTGTACCCCAATGACTTAAGATTTAAAAAAACTGCTCTCCAATGGTTGGCAATGCTGCAGTCTCAGGAAATGTTGGTAAAACTTTACTCTCTTATACAGACTGAGCAAGTGCTTGGTGGGTGTGGGAAGCCATGAAAAGTTTCCAAGGTGAAGGGGCATCAGAAGGCTGGCACCATGGAAGGGGAGCAGTAATAAGGCTATGTAGATTTAGAGGAAGATTCATCCAGAGAAGGATTGTTCAGGCGGTGTGTAGCCAGGAGAGGAGTTTCCATGGCTGGGAGGTGGGGATGAAATGCAGTGTGGGATGGCTGGAGAGGGGTAGGCAGGTGTTTGACTTTTTAGATCTTTATTTGTTTTGCAGCTTTAACATTTATGGTTTTTTCATATTTTATGAAAGGATATTAAAGTACTGTACTCTGATAAAATTATCAAACACAATATAGACAAAGAACTCATATTGCACACATATGTATTATGCATATTCCTCTCTTTTTTTAAATTTTTATTGCAATACACTCCCTTAACACCTGAATTAGCCCTGGTCACCTGACCAGCCTGAACATAACCCCACTCATTTACCCCCACTTGGGAAAATTTTAACTGCCAGCGTTACCAACGCTGCAGGTAAACATTGTTTACTGAGTTACCTGTCTACCATTGGCAACACTGCTGCCAGACATCGGCTGGCAGATAGTTCTCACCTTCAATCGCTTTTTGTTCGCTCGATGGATAGCACATATCCTGTTAAAAGTGAACATTTTTTGGTCTCTCCGCCCAACCCCCACAGCAAATTAAGAATAGACCTGTTGTTGACGACCTGCATTTCATTTTGGATTACATTTTAGGCTTCTCATTTGGATATTGCTTAAATAAGTTGACGGACTTGGCATTTAACCATGGATTCCTCATCTAAAGACTCTTCTTCAGCCACACCTTTGAAACCTTCCCCTTCTACCCCCTCCAATCAGCACGGCAGCGATGGTGCGGTAGCACCTCGGTCCTGCTTGGCCTGCAAAAGAAGGATGAATACCCTCAGACATGATCGACATTCTATGTTTATAAGCTGCAGAAAGGTACAATGTAGTTTAACTCAAAGATGTGATGAGTGTAGGGACTGGTCTACAGACCACATGGAAGGATATGTAAAGCATAGGAAGGCGCTAGTGGCCAAGAGCAAATGCAAGGTAGCTATTGAGCCTAAAAAGGCAGAATCAGAGGATTTGGAATCAGTGCTCTTTAAGAAACTAGAGGATAGGCTGTCTTGTAATATGACAAGTCTTTTTTTCTAATTTATTGGCTAAACTGAATGAGGATAAGGATTCTAGTAATAGGGAGTCAATGTCTAATCATTCTTTTTCAGTTCCTCTGCCTGTTCCAGAACCAGCCCTAACGGATGCCAGGGGTAATGAAGATCCACAGACCCAAAAGGTAGGAACTGTTAGCCCCCCACCCCCCCACCCCCCCACCCCAGCGTGGAGCAGGCAGTTTCAGCAGCAGATTTCCCCCTTTCCCCTGAAAATGTAAGTTGCAAAAATAACTTAGCAATAGGCAAGACGAAGACAGTTAGGGACACTAGCATAGATGTATTGGAAGAGAAGTTGCAAGGACAGCTCTCTTCTTGTTCTGATTTCAATCCTTGTAGGTCTGGGTCTCCTTTGGATCCTTCGGAATTTTTGTTCCCCGAATCGTGGATATGGTAGGGTCAGGTTCGACAGTAGTAAGTAGGGAGGAGCCCCCATCCTCGTCAAAGGTTCTTTTCCCTTCAGAGGCTACCTCAGAGCCTTTCTCTGTTGAGAGCTTGTTGGATAAGACTCCTTTTAACTTAGCGGAGTATAACACGAACTTCTTAGGTTTCTCTCAGGGGTACAGACAATTGGTAAGGCAATGTTTTCACCTGGGGTTTCCTAACATTCAGGATCATGTCCTTAGAAATTTTCCTGAGTTTACAAATGAAATGCGTCTCAATTATCAAGGGGGAAATGAATCTATATATTCCTTATCCTAGAAAAGGATGGCTTCGTCTCCTTCTTTCGCCTCCTCTTTGTCTTCGCCCTTTCCACCTGTCTTGGAAGTTACTCCAATTTCATTACCTTCTAAACAGACCACTCAGGACTTCTCTCATTCTTCCATTTCGAGTCATGTTTTGGTACCCTATTCAGTACTTTCGTCGGTATTGTCTCAGACATCTTCCAGGGGCATGCCTCCAGCAATGTCCCTTTTCCCTGGTCAAGTTTCGTCCCGGGTTTCCGGTACTCCTTTTCTCGGAAAGGAATTTGGGCAATATGTTTAGCTCAAATCAGCCAATAGGCTTAGGCAAGGAGTTCTTGGGTATGAAGCAAGCGCATCAGGCACCTTTGAGAGATTCAGCTCTGGTTCCGCATATTCCCACAGGTTTGCTTTCCACAACAGTCCCTCTGCCTCCAGGAATAGCAGTGAATAAGTGTTCATTAGTAACGTCACTGTCAGTAGACCACAGTCATGTTTTAACTACTACGTTAAGTGCAGGCCCGATGGATATATCGGCTACCTGTCCGACTTCCGTAATCGGGGGACCATTGGTGGTTCAGAGTGTAACTTCTTCTTTCGTTCCTCCTCCTCTTCCTCCTCCTTCTTTGGCTTTCTCTCCGGTTCAGGGAGGTACAGGTGTTTGGAACAAGGGTTGTGGTGTTGGTTCAGGTTCGGTTTCGGTGCCGGGGCTATCGGCGAGTGGAACTCCTTCTTCCTTTGGTGTTTCCGTGGTTGCAGGTGTCCATCCTCCCAAGACAATGGTTTTCTCTGGAGGTATAGGTATTGTGGCTTCTCCACTTATTGGTTCTGGTGCGGGTTATCCGACTTGTTTTGCTCCAGATCTGGCTTCTTTGGCTTCGAAGAACCCAGGTTGGGTAGGTTTGGCCACGGTTGGCATGCAGGCAGTGAGGATGGGGTTGCGCAACCGGGGTCACTCACCTCGGGTAGGTTGGTGCCAGGTATGCTTGGTGCGGGTGTAGCACAAACGTTCATGGACAGTTTGGCTGTGTCTGGCGTTACATCAGTGATTTGGGGTGACAAAGGTTTGGCGTAATCCTCTGCGGTTGGCTCGGGTTCGTTTCAGGTAGGCTTAGGTAGGGAAGGTAAGGGTTCGTAGGTGCTGGGTTATGTAATTCGGGGGTCCGTACTCCCTCCTTTTCTGCTCCTTTACGGCATGACGAGATAGACAAGGAACTCTCCGGAGAGGAAGAAGGTCCAGTTTCAGATTCGGGTTTCCATTATGCTGGAGAGAGCGAATATAAGCAAATGGTTGAGTACATACACTACCTTTTTCTCAAGTCAAAGGTCACAGAAGAACCATCAAAGCTTAACCAGGCAATATTTGAAGAGCTTTACTCAACAAAACCTAGGATTCTTCAAACTTCTTGTAGGGTGGAGCAGGCATTGAGGGAGGCAGATGCTTGATTGGCTTTGGTAGAAGGGTCAGGGAAACAAGATTCAGGTTTGCTTCCTAGTAGGAAGCCTTTGTATGATATTGCAGGTAACCCTTCTTCCGGCTCGAGGATACCGTTGAATGAGTCAGTAGAAGCGCTTCTGTCCAGAGTTCCTTCATCTAGCAGGAAGGTGAGTGTTTCCTTAAGGGAAGTTTCTATACTAGAAGACCCATTTTTAAAGGTCAGTCTGAGGCTCTGTCACCCTCAGTGTGGATGTGGATGCTTTCAGGTCTCATGGGCTTCCTGAAGTGCGATGGATGTGCACCTTTGGATCCAGTCCTTTTTGACACCTTCATCACATCAGTTTCCATGGGGCTAGTTCATCAAGCAAGCATTTCGGCAGGCTGTACGACTTTCATCTGGAAAAAGAGGAGGGATTTATTCCTGAGCCATCTTCCTCCCCACTTCCTGGACATTCACAAGAGAGTTCTCTCAAGGGCGCCTCTTGCACTCTGTGACAGCCTTTTCAAGGAAGAGGATGTTGCTTCGATGGTTAACTTCAGCTGTCGAATCCCAACGGGCGATGATCTGCTTAGCGGCTCAGGGCGTCTAGTCACCCAAAGGTTCCCGTATTCCTTCGCCAGGTAAACACGAGGGTTCACAATCTCCTGCCAGATCCCCTAAGAAGGTATGGTTTTCTTCTAAGGCTTCAACGGGTGCTTCCAAACCCTCGGTGAGTAAGAAGAGTTTTCAGAAATAGGAGACATTACCCTCGTCGATACCAGTGGTGGGTTTTCTGTCCCACTTTGCAGACACCTGGGAGAAGTGGGGTGCAGAGGGTTGGATTGTGGAGATTTTGAGAGAGGGGTACATAGTTCCCTTTCATTCTGTTCCTCCTCTATCAGACTCCCTGGTTCATCTTCCCAGCTATTCCCCATCATCCATCAGGGGTATAGCCCTGGCTTCAGAGATTGTCTCTACTGAACAAGGGAGCGATAGAACCAGCTCCCCCGTCTCCAGGCTTTTACAGTCAAATCTTTGTAACCACCAAAGCGGGAGGTACTTGGAGGCCTATTATAGACCTTTCAGGGCTCAATCACTTGATTGTAGCTACAAGATTTCACATGGAAACTTCTCAAGCAGTGCTGAGATCAGTCCAGAAAAACGACTGGATGATTGCAGTGGACCTCAAGGACGCCTACCTCCAGGTGCTAATACACCAGGAATTTCGGAGGTTCCTTCATTTTAGAGGTCTACACAGGTCTTTCCAGTTCAAAGTCCTCTGCTTTGGGCTGACTACAGCACCTCAGGTGTTTACAAGGGTGATGTCTCCAATTTCATCCATTATGCATCGTCACAGCTCCCGCATGAGGAGGTACCTGGACGATTGGTTAATCCAGGCTTTCTCCAAGAAAGAAGCTATAAAAGCAAGAGATTTCCTCCTAGATCTTTGTCGGACCTTGGGGATCCGAATCAATACCGAAAAAAGTTTGCTTTCTCCTTCTCAAGTAAGGACCTTTTTGGGAATAGTGATTCAGACGCGTCCGTTGAAGGCTTTCCTGACACAAGACAGAGCACTGTCCAGTTTGAGGCAGGTAGAGAACGTCTTGTCGAACCGATCCAGCCAGCAAAAGAATGAAGTTTGTTAGGGAGAATGTAATCTCTGTCCCTTCTGATTCCAGGCTCTCCTCTCCAGATGCACTCTCTACAGGTATGTCTCGAATCGCTGGGACTTTCGGGAAGAGAGCACAGTGATAGTCTTGGATGATTCCTGCCTCGAGGATCTTCGGTGGTGGTCAGACGAAAGTCATCTGACCATCGGCGTAAGTCTAGCCATCCTGATTCTGGACGTTCATCTGTACACAGATGCCTGAGATTGGGGTTGGGGAGCAACCCTAGAGGAAACTCAGGCTGAGGGCCTTTAGAGGGTTCTGGATCGGGAGGAGTCGATCAATTTCAGGGAACTAAGAGCGATAGAAGAAGCTCTAAAACAGTTTGTACAGCTGGTAAATGGAAAGGTCGTGGTGCTCTTTTCAGACAGCACTACAGCCTTAACGTATCTCAAAAAGGAAGGTGGCACAAGATCGGCAACTCTGAATCAGATTGCTCAGAGGATATTGCGCTGGTATTAGAACCACAAAGTTTCGTTGCTTCCCCAATTTATTGCAGGGAAACTCAATACATTAGCGGACGCCTTGAGTCGCTCACAGGAAGTCCAAGGGAGCGGGTGGATCTTACCACAGGAAGAAGTGCAGTTCTTGCTGAGGAGGTGGCCGGCTACTGTGTACCTGTTTGCCACCAGGTTAAATTATCACCTTCCAATCTATTTCTCGCTGGTAGCAGATCCCATGTCTTGGGGGTCAGATACCATGCTACACGCATGGGACAATATGTAGGCGTATGCCTTCCCTTCCCTTCAGCATGATACACAGGTGCTGATAAAATTGAGAAACTGCAAGAATGCGCAGATGACTTTAATAGCCCTGTTTTGGCCTCAGAGACCCTGGTTCCCAGACCTCTTAGAGATGTTGTCCGAGCCCCCAGTGGTCCTACCACAAAGGAAGAATCTACTCAGACAGCCACATTTTCATCATTTCCACAAGAACCTTCAGGTGCTGAAGCTAGCTGCCTGGAGACTGTCCAGCGAGCAGCCCGTAACTCCGGTCTCTCTTCAGCAGTGGCTTGACGGCTCTCCTTTTGTTTAAAGAAATCGACTAGGAAATTTTACCAAGTCAGGTGGGCGATGTATCGCAGATGATGTAGGAGCCAAGGGCATAGTATTTTTCATCCCACTATAGCAAAGGTTGCTGATTTCCTCCTGTTTCTTAGCAAATCTAAGAATTTGTCCTATTCAACGATTACAGGCTATAGGTCGATGCTCACAAGCACTTTTAGGTTTCATCTTCTGGAATTATCCAGTAGTTAAGTATTGCACAACCTCCTCAGGTCCTTTAAAATCAAATGGCCAATAGTCTAACTTCAGGCCCCTTCATGGGATTTAGCTGTGGTTCTGAACCTTTTGAGTTCTCAAGCGTTCGAACCTTTAGAAAGCTTATCTTTGATTGAGCTAATGAAGAAAGTATTGTTCTTGGTATCGCTCGCGACAGCAAAGAGAGTAGGGGAAATTCAATCAGTGTCTAGGGAAGTATCATATTCAGACAAGGATATTTATCTCTCTTACATCCCGGAATTTAGAGCAATAGTCTGGGAATACAGTGGACCCCCGTATTCGCGTTACCCGGATTCGCGGACTCACACATTCGCAGATTTCTCTCGGGAACGTTTCCCCGCAATATTCGCGGAAAATTCGCGCACTCGCGGTATTTTTCTATGAGAAATATCCACAAATTCCTGGTTTTTTTTATGAATTTCATCATAAAATGCACTTTTTGTGATAAAACTATTAATAAAACCAAGTATGAAAATTTTTAGTGGTTTTTCTTGAGTTTTAACTAACAAAATAGGCTGTTTTTAGCATTTTTATAGGGGTTCCAAACATTTGCGGGTTCTAACTATTCACAGGGGGGTCTGGTACGCATCCCCCGCGAATATGGGGGGACCACTGTAGTGCAAAGTAGGGATGAAAGTGTTAGATTTTTTTTGTTTTGCTTAATAGTTTTAAGAATGGTATAGTTTATACAAGTTATCAGTTAACTTGAATGTCATGGCCTGATATGGGTAAGTGGTTGTATGTACGATGTACAGAACCTTTGAACCTTTGCACACACTATGCACTGGTAGCCTGTAGCCTGCAGAGAACGTCGTAGATCTGTCCTTGGAACTTTTCCATACATGAGAGGCTAGATATCCACATGGGAGGCTTCGGTTCCCCTCCATTCATGAGGTAGAATATACCACATGAGAGGGTAGCTTGACAATGACAAGACCATGACTTACGAGACTGACGTTGAGGTACTCTCCCCTTCGGGCATCTCACATGATGGACAGAATATGGGTGAATTCAAAGACTTTAGGCAAGTAGGTTAAACTGAGTTACCTGGTTATGCCCCAGAGAGGTCGGGCTGATACTAGAATTGACCCCACCTCTGTGTAAATGTTAATCGGGCTACTTCAGGTGTTCAGGGAGTGTATTGCAATATATGAAGTTTTCATAATAAAACTAACATTGTAATACTTACCTGAACACCTGAATTAATCCCATCCCCCTCCCCTCTTCAGTGATTAATGATTATTGCGATTGAAGGTGGGAACCATGTGCCGGCCTATGTCTGGCAGCAGTGTTGCCAATGGTAGACAGATAACTCAGTAAATAATGTTTACCTGCAGCGTTGGTAACGCTGGCAGTTAAAATTTTTCCAAGTGTGGGTAAATGAGTGGGGTTATTTTTGGGCTGGTCAGGTGACCAGGGCTAATTCTGGTGTTCAATATTAGTTTTATTATGAAAACTTCATAATTTACACTATCCTCATTTTTATTTTTATTGTATTTTCTCATATTTTATTTTCATTGTGTTTTCTCATTTTATTTTTATGTATTTTGTTGTAATTTGAATGAATAAAATAAAAAAACAATAAAACTTACCATTCAAAAGCAATTGAAACATTAGAATATCCAGTACCGTGCGCATCTCATGTATAAAACACACAGACTCCTTCCCATTTTTGGGGGAAGCAGAGATGAGTCATAAATACCCCATGTTTTGCCAACAAAACTCATGATGAAATTTGTATTTATACAATTTTTAAGTAATATTTTATTGTGAATGTGACCATTAGTATTTGAGATGAAAGATATCAACAATGATGAAATATTCTCTTGTATACTGTTATGATATGAGTGATAATCAAATTAGTCTCCTAAAGAAAAAAAATAAAAGGGATACGTATTAGAGTACTGTAACTTTTAATGAAATAATGAAGCAAAACACACAAAAAGAGAGAGAGCAACTCATACTGCATACGTTAAAGCCTATAGCACGCTCACTGAAACACCTTCCCTTTCTAATGTTTATTTTACAAGTATTTTCATTTTTATTTTTACTGTATTTTATGTTTTTTATATTTTTTTTAATTTTTACCGCATAAAAGATGAAAAACAGTTAAATTTACAACCAAAGAGAGACAGAGAAACATATTTGACATCCCTTACTTATTGTGTGCATGTACCACACACACACACACACACACACACACACACACACACACACACTTTCCCATTGGTTGAGGGAAGGGGAGACGAGTTATAATTTGCTCAGCATGTTGCCAACATCTGTAACAAATTTCATGACAAAATTTTCATGTATGAATATTTTTAATTAATAATTTGCTGCGAATGTGAATATTACATTCTAGATGAAATATATCTGCAGTGATAAAATATTTTTTGTGTACCTTTATGATATGTGTGATAACCAATTTAGTCAACTAATAAAAAAAGTGAGCTAAATGGTGAAGTCAACATGTAGATATAAACACATTTACACACATCTGCACTTGCATATAAGTAAAGCTCCCATGATGTTATGAAGTGAAATGAAAAATCATTACCTATGAAACAAAATTATTTTTTTTACTTTTTAGTAGTGTTGTTAAAATTGATCTTCTTTGGGCTTGTCATTACATATTGATAATTAACAAGGTACTAAAGCTCACACAGTTTCCATGAGAAGGCAAAATGAGATATCAATAATCATAATAAAACAGAAGATCAGTGATAACTTTTTAACAAATTTTTCTTAAAGATAACATATTAAAAGTGCCAAGTCTACAGCACAATATGAATGATGGAATACTTGGCGGTATTCAGAGCAAGGAAATATTACGAATGAAAAGGCAAATTTATCAAATTTTATATAAGTAAAAAAAATTAAATATTATTCAATATGGTAACAACTGATTGTTACCATATTGCTGTATAAAAGTACATTAATGATGGTAAAACATGGCAGGCTGTGGATGAACACAGGTAAGATACCTGCTGACCAATTTGTTTGTCATTGATGAGAAAGGGAAAAAGGAGGCAACTTTTTTTAAATTGCATTTATTTAGTATGTTTTGTTATAAATATGGGAAAATAAGGTATAGGTACTTGCCTTTTGCAATAAGTTTTCAGTTTAGAGTGTGATGGTTCTTGCTTATAAGCATATTGAGTGTTATGGTTATGTGGTGTTAACAAGGTAGACGAAGTAAGGGTACAGAGTTGTTGTTTTACACCCGTAGAATTTTTACTTGACAATATCTGCATTTGGCCCTTGGCTCTCATTAATCCGTAGAATTAGTACAGGCAGCCCCCAGTTACCGTTAGTATCGGTTACTGGCATTTCGGTTTTACAGCGCTTGTATTCATAACTGGGTTTTACCATCCGTAGGGGTTATAGCACCGTTGTCTGGTTATCAGTGGCTTAGGCTAAGTGCTGAGACCTCCTCATAAAATACAAACATAACGAATAGGTATGCATCTTTTCCTTGGGTCTTTTAAAAAGTTATTCTTTACTTCGCTGTATCCAATAATACTGTATGTAGTCTCATATTATCATTGTATTATAAAATACAAACAAACCGATCATGTTTTGGTTTGGAAAAATCAGCTGAGAGCAGAGGTAAGATTATTTTACACCATATTTAATGCAATTCAGAGCTATTTTCTTGCTTCTATTTAGTGTAGATTAATCTCTAGAAACTATTTATATGGGATTAGGATATTTTTTGTTATAAGTGTTTTTAAGTTGAAATATGACTTTGATATGTCTTGTTGTGAACTAGATTGTTATATTTTTCATTAACAGATGGTGTCGGGAACCTGTTTTTTGTGTAAAAAATTAACAGATCCCATTCGCTATTTTCATCCCATTTCATAATAATAATACAAGATTTATGTATTTATCTTTTATCGGCGTGGAAACAACAGTAAAATGTGTTCTTTCATAGCCAGTATTTTTTATTAAAATATTTATTTATCCGTTATTATGTGCAGTCGAGTTTTATAGTGTGAACATTTTTTTTGTCAGGTTCAACTACAACTGGAGCTTAAATTTAGCAGTACTATATTGCTTGCCAATATTTTCTCTTTAGCAAATAAAGGTATAATGCAAAAATATTTAAGTCCTGTTCTGCTTAATTAACATCATTTGTAACATAACTTTGGTCATTTTTTACTATCGTACAATGGCTGAAATGCAAGCAAAACATTGTTATTATAAGATTTTGTTACGTTGTTATTGTTCAGTTGTTTATGAATGTAGTGTTTAAGCAAAGATTATAACATTACTAACAATACTTTTATCATTCTCTTTTGCTTTTTTAACTTATTTAACTAGAATGTATTATAAATAAAGAGATGGAAGAAATGTTAGCAGTCTGGAAAAGGTGACTCTCTCTCTCTCTCTCTCTCTCTCTCTCTCTCTCTCTCTCTCTCTCTCTCTCTCTCTCTCTCTCTCTCTCTCTCTCTCTCTCTCTCTCTCTCTCTCTAGGCCAAGATTTACCAGTAAGTTCATCGAATCTGACATTAAAAATTTATAGAATACCTTGCAGACCATATTAAATGATAAGGCAAATGACATTCCACATTTTCATTAAAGAATTATTACATATTAAGGCAAAATATCTGGCCAAGACACTGTTTAAGACATAGTTAACAAGTCTAAGGCACTGTAAGGTGGATTTTGGTGTCTGTAGACTTTTGAATTTCAGTTAAAGACAATTTTTTGGTTAGCGTCAGGCCCCTGGGAACGGAACCCATGTCATTAACCAGGGGCTGCCTGTAATAATAATACAGTAATTCGGATTCATCATTTCTTTTTATTAGTAAGTAGCTTGTATTGTATATAGGTACTGTTATGATACAGTTTATAAAAATGAGAATACAAAGAGTAGGTGATCATATTCAAAAGACAGAATTCAATTAGTATAAGGACAGATCTTATGCCCACTGTCCATTAATTCGCTGGAATCTCTCTTATATGTTTTGTTTCATACTATTTTCCTTGTTCACAAATGCTAAAGAAAACTGATTAGTATTTGTAAAGGAATCACTGATTACTAGAAGAATGCCTGTGAGAGATTATGTAGTTTAACTATCATGATTTTCAGTGTTATTGCATTATATATGTTTCATGAACAGGAAAAGAGGGATCTTTTATCAGATATTTGCTCATTCTTTGTGCATTTTTTATAACCTGTAAATGATTACAAAGCATTTCATCTGTTTGGCAGTACCACTTATTTAGTAGAATGGTCCACATCGAGTACTAGTAGTACTCAGTTTGAAGTCATCTAGGACATTAAAATTGTTCAGTTTTCCATTGATTATGCATAATACAGTGGAACCTCTACATAGGAAAGTCCCTACATACGAAAAATCCAGGTTACGAAAGCAAAGACAAAGATTTTTTTGCTTCTGTGTACGAAAATAATTCAGGTTGCGAAAGGGTAAAGTCCGAGATTCTCCCGGGCCGCCTAGAACAATTTTGAAATTTGTCTTGCGCCGCCAACTCAGTAGACTCGCCACCATCCTCCTGCTCTCCCATTGGTTCCTGATGCTAGTCACCGCCGCAAGATCTTGCTCTCCTATTGGTCAGCATCTGTCCCATCATGCCTCTAAGTAAAGGCATTCCTTGACCATATTTTACGGTAGCGTTATCATAAACACCTGGTATTCGTTCGTTCACATATATTTCGTTTGTTAACGTAAATTCATGTAAGTGATTTCGCTTTCGTTGTACTGTAAGTTACTTTATCGTGTTGTGTGTGAACTTAATTACTTAGGTACGTTATTAGCCATGGGTCCCAAGAATGTTGCTGAAGTTCACGGAAAGAAGATGATGCTTTGTATGGAGACGAAGATGGACATAATCAAGAAGTGTTAATGTTTTCTTCCATTTGTTAATGTGTTTTGTAAAGTTTAGTGTTAATGTTTTCTGCCATTTTTTAATGTGTTTCGTGAAGTTAAGTGTTCATGTATTCTGCCATTTGTCCTCCTCCTCTGTCTCCACTTTCGGACATCACCTCACTCGAAAGGTAAGGTTCCACATTGTACTACATACGTACGTACATGTTTTAGGGCTTGTGCCTTGTATGATAAGGCGCCCTATGAGGTAATGTTAGACTTGCGATAATCTTACGCTAAGTCGGTTGGTATTGCACTTCCATCTTCAATGGAGTGTCTTGGGGTTTGTAGATCACTTGCGAAGTCGGGATTATCTTCTTGTTTATGACGACGATGTGTTAAGCTCATGATGATTCGGTAAGGAGGTTCTTGTAGAAAACACGAAGTATAAAAATATATATATTCTTCTGAAGTTTTACATGGTGAAGATCAGGTATGATTGTACAAGTCTTCTAATGACGATAGCTATTCTCTCTACATGATAAAGCTTAGGTAAAGAGGTACAGGTCTTCTAATGACGATAGCTAACTCTGTTCTGCCTGTCTACCATCTCTGTTACAAGTTATGAAGGAACAGACAGTAGTTCGAACATATGAACATACATACAAATGACATAGTTACATACGAACACACAATCAAATGAGACACGCTACAGATCACGTAGGCCGCTTAAGCTATAGGTCACGGTGTTTGTCTCAAGCAGGAAGCTTGGACTAAAGTTTATAAACAATTGAATGACTACAGGTGACGGCATGTTATCTTAGCCTACTTTTATTGTATACGTCATCTTTAGCGTCTCTAGTCTGATCACATTCCTGCAAGCAATCTGGTTGACCTCTTTAGTTTTAGTCTTTTATATATATGGACTAACATTCCATATTTTTATTATGTAAACACTTACACATGTACGTACAGTATTTCTTGTACCATGTACACTAATACACTTTATTTACAGGTACAGTCATGGTTATGTTAGGTATTGAATGGTCCAAATTTCATTGTTTATTGGTCAATTTAGCTTTATTATAAAATTTACCGTGGTGGTTTTGTAGGGCTTGGAACGAATTAGGCAATTTACATGTAAAACGTAGTTCTAGATACGAAAAAATCAGGTTACAAAGGCCGCCTCGGAACGGATTAATTTCGTAACCTGAGGCACTACTGTATTGATTTTATATTTCCTCTTGAACTACATTCGTAATTTTTTCCATTTAGCCTATATTTCTTCTAATAAACTTTGTATTGCTTTTAGTCTTGTAATACAGTGGTACCCCGTATTAGCGGGTGATGCGCACCAGATTAGAACCCCTATAAAAATGCTTAAAATTGCTTATTTTGTTAGTTAAAACTCAAGAAAAACCCACTACAAATCTTTATACCTTATTTTTTTAAGTTTTATCACAAAGAGTGCATTTTATGATGAAAATTGATTAAAAGACCAGGAATTTGTGGATATTTATCATAGAAAAATACTGCGAATACATGAATTTCCCATGAATAATGGGTAGATATGGTCCATAGAGAAATCCGCGGATGCACGAGTTCGCGAATCCGGAGAACGTGAATAAGGGGGCCCCACTGTAAATGTTTTGCCAGTTGTTTATCTCCATTTCGGCTTTGTCTATGTTTGGCAGGCCAATAACACCTCTTTGTTTCCAGTCATATTTAAACGATTCCTTACTTATATTATCCCAAATTCTCTCATGATTTTGGTTTGCAACTTTTTGTTAAACCATTGTAGTATTGTGTCTTGCACTGTACCATTAACTGAGCTACCTAGGAAAGTGTACATTCTCTTACTTAGCAAGCTCACTGAATTGCTCATATTCTGATCCCCTATGCCTGTCATTCTGAGATCATCACTATCAATATAGGCCCTCATAGAAGGGTTGGAGCAGTTTTTTGAAGGATGCTACTGTTGGAGATGAAGGGACATTATTTCTGTTTCCACTAGCTTTCCTTTACATTCTAGTCATAAAGTTCAACATGTGAAATGATTATCTCATAGGGACCAGTGTGCTGCAGTTGTTAATTTCTTAATGTTTGCAGGACCTTGCTATGAACAAATCTGTGAGTAAAGATATTCTTGGAACTTTGAGAGAGAAATTGTGGATCCAGCGAGGAACCAGAGCAGTTTTTATCGATTTTACCGTCTACAATGCCAACATCAATCTCTTCTGTGTTATCAAGTAAGAATTTTTCTTGTACAATATAAGTGATTACTATTTACTTGTGTAATGTTAATATTTTGTGAAATTAGAGGATTTCCACAGCGTTAGTACTAATCTCAAATTATTTTCAATTCACAGAATCGTTTTTGAGTTTCCTGCTACAGGTGGCCTCATTCCATCTTGGTCATTCCGAACAGTGAAACTTCTTCGATATGTTACACCTCTTGATCACTTTGTCATGGCCTGCGAATTTATCTTTGTCTTCTTTATCATATACTACATCATTGAGGAAGCTTTGGAAATTAAAACCCTCAAGTGTGCCTATTTTAAGAACATGTGGAATATTCTGGATATTATTGTAATTCTGGTAAGTAGTTGAATTAAAAGAAAAGCTAGATTTTTTCAGTTTTAATGTCAAAACCCAATTTTTTTAAACTTTAATTCCTTTTGCTGGATAGGATGTTTATGCTATTAAAATTGAAATTATAGATATGACAGTAAATAAATTGTCTAGACAGATATATCCAGTTTGATTGCAGCCTTTACTATGGTTACATTAAATTTTGTTCCTCACATTGCACTTTGTTATGATTACATTCATAATTTTTTATTCCTTTCTTTAAGTTTACATGAAACTGGTGTTTTGGTGACAATAGGTTTTTTTGTTTTGGAATTTTCACATTGTCATTTTGTTTTTGCTTTGATGTTACTGTTCTTTTAGTCCTATCAAGGGAAACCCAGAAATGTGTTAACCCGTAAGAGCCAGGCTAAGAGCCAGGCTAAAAAAAAAAAAAACATATGCAGATCCCTGGCTGGGTTTGAGGTCATCCTATTTAAGAAAAAACACAATAATGGAAAGAGGAAGATATGCAAATGCACTTAGTGTAAGAAAATTTATTTTTTTTAATTCTCCCTGCCTTCCACAGGAAGTTGATAAAGATATTTACAACCCCTTGTGGGGCCTCTTTTACAAGACAAACGTAAATTTTACCAAGTTATACATGACTTTATAATGATTTATTTTATTTTGTAAAATTATAATTACGGCTTACATAATATAAAAACAGATAAGAACTAAAATAAGTAACAAATTCTTTGTAGTTTATTTGTTGTAAAATATTTATGTAAATTTACTGAGATCGAAGATTTAGTAACTTTTTTGGATTATACATGTTTTTTGTAATATTGCTTTGAACTTTTTTAGCAAAATTACAATTATAGCTGACATACTATTGTAAAAGATAAAAACTAAAACCAAATAAATAAAAAGATGTCATGGGAGGAAGAGGAACACAACATGCCCTCTTGAAATTAAGATCACAAGCAACTCTTGAACTGGCTGCAATCGATCTGAGCCAGTCTCAATTAGTGAATACGTATATGGGCAATAGAAGTAATGGAACCTCTTTCCCGCCCAATTCCTCCAAATCGATGGGGCCCAATACTGATGCTCATCATGAGTAAATCTGTCCACCACCCAAAACCTGTTATTGCTACTCGTATGAGGGTATCCATCTATATTGAGGGATAAATGATATCTTATTAATGATGGTATGTGTCACCTGTCATTTACTCATGTCATTTTTCTTATAGGTGCTCATATTAAAGAGTACAGGGAATCAGATGTGTATCAGCTTACAACAATTAGACTTTCACTCATCTTATAACATGTTGTGGAGGGTGATGTATCTAACCATAGAAAACTATTTTAATGATTTCTAAAACTTATTTATATTTTGCAGATATCTTTCCTTTGCATAGGATTCAGTGTGTTCTGTACAATGACCATCACTGGCAAACTTGAGGAACTCCTAGAGGATCCAAACACCTTTTCTGACTTTGAATTCCTTGGTTACTGGCAAACTCAGTTCAATAGCGCAGTTGCAGTGTGTGTATTCTTTGCCTGGTTTAAATTATTTAAATACATCTCATTTAACAAGACCATGACTCAGCTATCTTCAACTCTGTCAAGGGTAAGTGACCATTAAAGGTTGTGTCCTTGTGTTTTTAGTCAAGATTGTTTATGTACTGCTTTATGTATTTAGTAGTGTATCTGATATTATTATGTATACTATATGCTAAAGTACTTTTTTTTTTTATTCTGTATTGAAGATGTTTTGACCCAGTGTTAATCAGCAGAATCATTTGAGTTTAGACATTAAAGCCACCTTCAACCCTTCACTTATTATCATCAGTTTTGTATGATAACTTTGTGATAACTGGTATTAGCCAACCACACTAATGTTGAGATGTATCAAGGAATAACTTGTATACATCATAATATGTGTAATTGGTTTTCCATATATTTTTAATTTAATTTATCAAGTGGATAACATATAGTTTTTAGTTAATAGATATAGTATACAGATACTTCAGACATTTTTCTTTATTTACTTGAGAATTTGAGGAAATCATAAAATTTTATCGAACAGTAACTAATGCTTTACTGAAAGTAGGTGCAGATTCATTATAATTACCATGTCACATGTCATATTGATTATACATACCTGCATATTTTTTTTCTAAAAAATCTTTTCTAGTTCCAAAACACTTGTACATTAGCATTTTTTTAGGACTAATTCTGTGTGCTTTGAGTTTTCATGTTTTGATGAAAATTCCTTTGACATTCAAGTATACTGAAGACCCCCCTATGATGACCTTAACTGACATTACCAGCTTCAGGTTATAGTATCAGACTAGTGTATTTTGGGCCTTTTATTTGAAAACGTCTGCCCCTCTTTTTTTTCTTTAAATTCTGCATGTCCTGTGAGCTGCTTTGATCCACTGTTATAACTAACAAATAATAAACTAGCCATTTCCAACACCTGAGTTTATCACAATGATCATCCATAAGAATCAAAGTGAATCCAAGCTTTTGTTACAGTAAAATTTACAATGGTTCCACCGCAGTACTACTTTACTGCTACTAATCCATCAAGAATTACTGCCCATGGTGCATATCTCCTCCAACTCTCTTCACCAATTTCACAGCCTCTCAATCTCTCTGTCTCCAGAGACTTTGGTCATAAGCACTTCCCGATCATTTACATTCCACTTATGTAGAGTACACTTCACAGTGTCATGTGAACTCTACTTCTTTATCTTTAGCTTTTCCTATCTTTATATGGGGTCACTGTTTGTTATTAGTCTTCTCCATCCTCTGTGATCTTGCACCATTAACTCACATTCTTTTCCCACATATCTTTGTTAACTGTGTCTCTCCATCTCATTTTTGGTCTTCCTTTCCTCCTTATGGGCAATTCCATGTTCATGGTTCTTTTACATGCAGAATCTTCCTCTCTTCTCATAACATTCCCAAACCATTGTAATCGTCTCTGTTGTAGATTCTTTGATATTTCTGTAACTTTCATCATCCCTCTTATGAAGTCATTCCTTATCCTGTCTCTCCTTGTCACTCTGCACATCCAACATACTATTCTCCTTTTTGCCACTTCTATCCTTCTCTATTGTGCTTTCTTCATAGTCCATGTTTCACAACCATACATCAACTGTGGTCTGACAAGGCTCTTTTACATTTTACCTTTCAGCTTTACATTAAATCTTTTGTCACATAGTATACCTGATGTTTTCCTCCAATTGCACCAAGCTGATTGTATTCTGTGGTTCACTTCCTCCTCCATCCCTCCACAATCAGTGATGCACAACCTAAGGTACTTAAAGGATATAACTGTTTTTACTTCTTCCTGCTCTAAGTTGATGCTTCCCTCTTGGTCTCCTCCATTCATCCAGATATATTCAGTTTTTGCTCTGTTTATATTTAGGCCTCTATCCTCCAATGCACTTCACAACTCCAATTTCCTGTCTGCTTCTTCCTTACTGGAACTACATGTAGTTCCTTTCCTTTTTCTCTATATTTTTCCATGACTTTTCATAATACAAAGATGGCATCTGTTGTCCCGTTTCCTGGCATGAACCCAAACTGTTCATCACTTATAGAACGTTTCATCCCTTAGCCTTGCCTCTATTATTCTTTCATAAATTTTCATGGTATGTGTCATCAGTTTAATGCCCCGATAGTTGGCACAATCTTGGATATTCAATTTATCTTTGTAAATGGGGACTAGCAGGCTGTTTCTCCAGGCGTTAGATATTTTTTCATGCTGGTAGATCTAATTGAACAGGTCCCACAAGATGTCAATTCCTTCCTATCCATACCTAGACTGGTGTTCCATCTGGTCCCACTGCTTTACCCATCTTTATTTTACGTGGTGCCCCCCTCACCTCTCTCCAACTAATCCTGGAAACTTCTCTTTCATTTGCTATTCCATCCTTAATGATACTCCTGGGATTTTTTTCCTTTAGAAGATTTTCAAAGTACTCTCTCCATCTACTTTTAATTTCCCCTTCTTTTAATAGAACCTTACCATTTCTATCTTTAATTTGCTTAATATGTATGAGGTCTTTTGTTGCTTTGTCTCTAGCTTTGGCTATCCTGTGGATGTTTCTTTGGCCTCCGGTGTGTTGACATTCTCATACAGGTCATTGAAAGCAGCAGCTTTAGCTCTAGCAACTTGTTGTTTTACAGCTTTGTTTGCTTCTTTACATGCTCGCTTGTTTTCCTCTGTTCTACATTTATCATAGTTCTTTTAGGATTCTTTCTTTTTCTTAATCTTGTCTTGTGTGTCTTCATTCCACCACCAAGTTTCTTTATCTTTTGGTGGACCTTTGCCTGATGTTTTGCCTAAAATTTCCTCCCCATGCCTCAGGATCATTTTGCTGTTGAAACTCCCACCAATCATTTTCATCATTTTCCAACTTTTCTTTCAGAACATTCTCCTTAAAACTAGATCTCAACTCCCCATTTTCTGCCTTCTCTAGCTCCCACTACTTGATCTCAGGGTTACTTTTCCTCTTTCTCTTTGTCCCTTTTCGGATAGAAAGTCCACAACCAACAGTTTATGTTGTTTGCTAGCATTCTCTCCATATACATGTATATCCTTACTTCCTGAAGGATTGTCTCCTACAGAGCAGAAAATCAGTTTCACTCTTTCTTCCACTACTTCTATATGTTACATAATCTTTCTTCAGGAAGAATGTATTAATTAGTGCCATATCAAATGCCATTGCAAAGTCTATAATGCTTTCGCCTTCATCGTTCCTCTTCCCCATTCCTAGTCCTCCATGGATTCTTGAAATCACTCTTCTGTCTGTACCTACGTATGAGTGCATGTAAGTCTCCACCCAGTACAACTCTCATCTTTTTGGATTGATGTTAATACTTCATCCAACTCCTGCCAAAACATTTACTTCTCTTCATCGTCACATCCAACTTGTGGGGCATAAGCACTTATCATATTTAGGACTTCTTCTGATAACATTAATTTGTTCTCCAGTATCTGACTACTACTTTTAACTTTTACCACTTTTTCCTTTAGTTCATTGTCTACAATGATACCTGTTCCACTTCTACCATTCTCATGTGCTCCATTGTACAAGAGCTTACATCCTCCTCCTATTTCATTTGCCTTATTCCTTTTCCACCTTGTTTCTTGCACACACAAGTTATCAGCTCTCCTCATATTCATCATCTCTGCCACCTCTCTACTCTTTCCTGTCATACTACCCACATTTAGTGTCCAAATTCTAATCATTTGGACTTGCTTTTTTAACTGCAGTCGTCCACACTGTGGTAGCCCTTGCCTCTTTATCGGAAAGGTGAGGCGAGGCTCCTGTGTATTGCTTAATTGGGGTACACCATAGCATTCTCTCTGAATCTGGATCCAACTAAACATGGTTCTGGCATTGGGTTTTTATAGTCGGATGCTCTTCCTGTCACTAACCCTCTCTATTTACCTGGGCTTTGGACCAGCACCAAGTTGGGCTGGCTTGCCCCCCCCCCTCCAGTGGCTAGATTTGTCATGTGAACTCTACAGTTCCTGCGGGGGATGCTTGGAACGGCTCCCACCGCAGAGGGATTTTGAAGAGGGAATCTTCTAAGTGGCAGAGGATCTGTGAATAGTAATCCACTTCGCCCCTTTACTTATACCGACACCCTTCGGGGTGCTCGCGCTGAGGGTAGTAACTTCAGCATACCATGTAAGCTTTTTCTCTGGTATATTTAGGATATATTTATACTTGAAAAATGAGCTACAGGGATTTTTCACCGGGCGACACAGGTCTTCCCCCAGAAATAGATTTTTGCTTCGTCAAAATCCCTTTTATGATGACATTGATGAAGAAAACAGGAATTTGAGGATATTTCTCGTAGAAAAATACTCCAAATGGGCAAATTTTCTGCAAATAACGCGGGGAAATGTTCCAGAGAAAAATCCGCGAAGGTGTGAGTCCGCGAATCCAGAAAACGCGAATGGGGGGATGTCCACTGTATTACTCTTATAGGCTTTGCAGGCCCCTCATTACATTACTATATTGAAGGCAAAATATGTTTAGTAGAGGGCAGTATGCTAAAAATTTAGTCACATAAACTTGGGGACCGTTATAATGTTTAATGGCATGTTGCTTTTCATGACATACAGTTGTCTATAAACAAACTTGAATTTAGAGGTAAAACAAATTAATTTCTTCTTTCATTTAGAGTCAAATTAGAGTAATTTGTAGTTTTACCAGCTGTCACAGTATAATTACAAGGGTTTTTAGTTCTAGGTCAGTCTACTTCTAAAGATGAAGTTTTTGTATCCATTATCATATAGTCTTATTCTTTACCTTCAGCTTTTCCCATTTCTATAGTGTTGCTGTTTCTAGTCAACCTTCTCCATCTTCCTGTGTCCTGTACATCTTGTTCTCTTAGACCATTTTCCTTCATGTCATTCAATAATTTATTTTTCTACCTGAACCTTGGCCTTCCCCTCCCTCTTCTACCCTCCACCTCCATGTTCATAACCCTCTTACATACGTGTTCATCTTCTCTCCTCATGACATGACCAAACCATTTGAGTCTTCTTTCCTGAGCTTTTTTTGAAACCTCTAATACTTTGACTGTTCCCCTGATCAATTCATTCCTGATCTTATCTCTTTTTGTGACACAACAAAAAGCATTCCCATCTCGGCCACTTCCATTCTTCTTTCTTGTTCTTTCTTTATTGGCCAAGTCTCTGCCCCATAGAGCATGGCTGGTCTAACTACGCTTTTATAAAACTTTCCTTTAACTTTTGCACTTATCCTCCTGCCACAAAGTATCCCTGATGACTTTCTCCAATTCATCCATGCACACGGAATTCTCACTCATAACAGAACCAAGATATTTGAAGGAGCTAACCCTCTTTATGTCTTCTTGGCCCAATTTCACTGTTCCCTGCCATTCCTCTCCACCTGTCCACATATATTCTGTCTTTGTTCTGCTAATTTTTAAGCCTCTACTCTCAAGTTCCTCTTTCCATCTTCCTAGCTTGAGTTGGACACCTTCTCTTGTTAGATCAGTCAGCACAATGTCATCAGCAAACATTGCACACCAAGGCACCTCTTCTCTAACATCCGATGTTATAATGTCCATCACAATATCAAACTCATAGGGACTAAGGGCTGAACCCTGGTGGAGACCAATTTTCACCTTAAACTTCTCTGTAGTTCCAACAGTGCTTCTTACTTGCGTAGTGGCCTCTGCATACATATCTTACATTATTCTGACAAACGTTTCAGAAACTCTTTTCTCTCTCAAGCACCTTCATACTTCCTGCCTAGGTACCCTATCATATGCTTTTTTCACCAAGTCAATAAACACCAGATGTAGTCCTTTCTGTTTCTCTCTATATTTCTCTACTGTCTGCCTTAGTGCAAATATTGCATCAACTGTGCTCTTTCCTGGCATAAAACCAAATAGTTCTTCACAAATTGTGGTTTACATTCTCAATCTTCCTTCTATAATCCTCTCATATTTTCATTGTACTATGTGATATCAGTTTAATTCCTCTGTAGTTTCTACACTCCTGCACATCACCCTTTCCCTTGTAGATTGAGACCATTAGACTATTTCTCCACGTCTGGCATTCTTTTTTGGCGATATATCTTGGTCATCAAATCCCACAGGATGTGTATGCCTTCCTCTCCTAAACACTTCCACACTTCAGCTGGTATTCTATCAGGTCCCACTCCTTTCTCCTTCTTCATTTTATCCAGTGGCTTCTCAACATCTTCTCTGCTGATATCCTGGACTATTCTTTTATGAGGGATTCCATCTCTTATTATTGTTATGGGGTTTTCTCCATTTAGTAATTCTTCCAAGTACTCCTTCTTCCATCTAGCTATTATGCTTTCCTCTCTTGATAAAACTCTTCCATTTTTGTCCTTAATCTGTTTGATATGTGTTAGATAGATCCTTTGATGATTTATCTCTGCTTTTTGCTATCTTGAGTATTCTTGTTTGGCCTTCAGTTGTCTCTTAAGTTCTCATAGAGCTTGTCCATTGCAATTGCTTTTGCCTGTGCTACTGCCCTTTTAGCTTCTTTATTTGTAGTTTTCCAAGCTATCCTATTTTCCTCAAATTGATTCCTGCCATAGGCAACTCCTGCTTCCTTTTTCTTTATTTTATCTTGGGTGTTAAGTTTCCACCACCAGCTCTCCTTCTCATTTGGTGGTCCTCTACCAGATGTCTTCCCCAATAATTCTTCTGCTATTTTAAGGATCATTGCACTCTTTCCTGTCCACCAGGTGTTCACATCTTCTGCCAATCTGAAGCCCCTGAGACCCGCTTCCTTAAATCCCTCTCTAATTTCTTATTCTTCTAATTGCCACCACTTTATCTTCAGTTGGACTACCTTTTTGCCCATTCCAACTCGTCTTAACAAGAGTTCTGACACTACTAGCCTGCGTTGTCTGCTAACACACTCCTTTAATGACCTTACAATTCTTCACTTCTGTTAAATGGTTTCTTCTGTACATTAAAAAATCTATCTTCATTTGTCTTCCCCCACTACTGTATGCCACATAGTCATCGTTTGTGAAGAAGGTGTTAATTGCCATGTCAAATGCCAGTGAAAAGTCTGTTATCAGCTCTCCTTCCTCATTCATGTTTCCCATGCCATCCATGTCCTCCATGTATTCTACTAATGTTTTCCCAATTGCACCCGATGTGTCCATTCAAGTCTCCCCCCAAAACTAACCTGTCATCTATTTCTGTTGATGTCATGACTTCATCCATATCTCTCCAGAACTTATTTTTCACCTCCTCACTGCACCCAGTCTATGGTGCATTTGCACTTACTACATTCAAGATATGACCACCACAGCACAACCTTACTTTCATTATTCTCTCACTTTTCCTTTTAACGCCCACAATATTTTCTTTCATTTCTTTACTGATGACAATCCCTACACCACTTCTTCCTGTTTCATCAGCTCTGCTATATAGCAACTTATAGCCATTGCCAATGTCCTTTGCTTTATTTCCTCTCCACCTTTTTTCCTGCACACACAAAATGTCCACTCTCCTTCTCTCCATGACTCCATGACATCTGCCACTTCCCTGCTTCGACCATTCATGCTCCCAACATTCAGTGTTCAATTCTTATTGCTTGAACTTGCTTCTTTAGCCGCACCTGTCCTTGACGTGGTAGCCCTTGTCCATATATCGGGGAGGTCAGGCGAGGCCTCTGCACATCACGTGAGAGGGGAACGCCCTGACGTTCTACTGGTAACTGTTCCTGGCTGTTCATGGTTTCGGCAAAAATTTTATGGTCGGATGCCCTTTCCTGCCACCAACCTTACCATTTACCCGGGCTTGGGACCAGCATAGAGTTGTGCTGGCTTGCACCCCATATGACTGGTTTCCATTATCATATATACTACCATTATCATATGGTATATTATAGAATACAAAAATTGTAAATTCTCTGACATTTAACAAAAAAGTTAAGGTTAAATTCTAAATGATCTTAACCAACTAATCCTTTGACAGTGTATCAACCAATTTTTGTGCTCTTATTTCACATACTATATAAAAAATGCAAGTAATCAAGAGAGTGTGGTAAGAAAAACAAAACAAGAAAAATATATTTTTTTTAAATTCCTTGTGCTGACTATCTCATCTCCAATCTAGATGAATTCTGCAGATTCCCACTCTCCATTCCCTGCAGAGTTTTATGAAGCTATTTGTCACCATGCAACACAAGATCTTGTCAGACTTTTTCTGTATTTACTATACAGTGCATATATACTCCAAACACATCTATAGAGTCAACCAATATTTTGTACAGTCTTTAACATTATCCCAGCTAAAACAACACTGTTTTTCAAAACTAGTCTTCTATTTGATCATGTAAGATAATTTCTGATCATAAAGAGAGGGAAACTTGCAAATTAAATTATTATATAGCCAAGGCTGGATATATTTGTACTATTGTTTTTCAGAAAGGCTGGAAGAAAAGGGTATCATTTTAATCAGTTAATCTTTTGGAGTGAATATTACAGAGGGAAAGTTGCAAATTAAATTATCATATAGCCAAGGCTGGATATATTTATACTGTATTCTAGAAAGGCTGGAAGAATTTTGAAATCCTAACCCATGCTTCTCTTTGTCCTTACAGTGTGCCAAAGATGTTGCTGGATTTGCCATCATGTTCTTCATTGTATTCTTTGCCTTTGCCCAGTTAGGGTATCTACTCTTTGGAACACAGGTATGTATAGATTATTCTTCACTTTAGACATGTGTTAGAACCAGCAGACTTACAACACTGCTTACAAAACTGACTGAGTCAACATAAACCTGTGTGTTAACCATTGTTGGTTAGGAAAGTTTTATGTATATATTATATGTTTAGAAGACAGGTGTTTATGATAATTCTGAAATGCATAACAGGGTTTACTAGATAGAAGCTGTCATTGTAAGAAAGATCTGAATAGCATATATATGAATATCTTGTATTGAAGAGTAAGAAGGTACTATTTACCATGCTTGCTGTATCTTTAATGTGAATATAGACTGTAATGAAAGTAAACACTTGGTGACAGATTCCAAGCTTTATTCAACACATTACCAAACTACCACATCTGTAACAGAAAAACAGACAATAACTATCAATATTCATGCACACATGAACACAAGCACATAAGTTATGACAATCATGCTACAAAACATTAACATTAGAAAACAACATAAAGAAATAGTTTGATATCTAGGACCTACCACAAATAATAATACTACATTCTCCCCTCCTAGAAAATTTCACTGTTAAACTAAACAAATGTATTGGTTTAATCCCATCCGTAGCGATCAGGAGGTCTTGACACACGAGTGGATCTTCTTAGCTCAGTGGGCTCACTGGGCACATGAGAATCACGGCTATCATTAGTTTGTGAACTGTCATGAGTTTGTGCATCCTGCACTTCAGGTGTAACATGAGTTTGTGCATCCTGCACTCCAGGTGTATTTGGGGACTCCATCTCTCTTAACGATTCAACCTGGTGTACAGGAATCATTGCACCCTCAGGACTTGGAGCTAAGTCACGAGTAGACACAGTTGATTCTCTTCCGTCTGGATATTTGACATTTGCATACATTGGGTTTGCATTCATGAGTTGAACCTGATCAGTTAACGGTTCATGTTTGCTAGACCTAACATGTCGTCGCAATAGTACGGGTCCAGGAGTCAAAAGCCATGATGGTAATGTATTTCCAAGACTAGAGCGTCGCTGAAACCTAAAGAAACGTTCATGAGGGGTTTCATTGGTTGCTGTACATAAGAGCGACCTAACTGAATGCAAAACCTCAGGAAGTACTATCTCCCAGTGTTGAGTCTTCAAGTTACGAGTTTCAAGTATTAAAAGAATAGATTTCCAAATAATACCATTGTATCTCTCAACCTGGCCGTTCCCATCGGATGATAAGGTGTTGTTTTGCTTGTTGCAACCCCTTTCTGAGAAAGGTACATTTTCAGTTCCTGGGACATGAAAGAAGGACCTTGATCTGAATGAATAAAACTAGGCATTCCACAAAGGCTAAAGATAGATTCAAGACATTTGATCACTGTTTTAGAATGCATGTTTGGACAGGGAAACACAAAGGGGAAACGTGAATACTCGTCAATAACCGTAAGAATGTACTTGTTGTTCGTGGTAGAGGGCAGAGGCCCCTTGAAATCAATACTAAGACGTTCCATTGGCTGGGTGGCCTTTATGAGGACTCCTTTTCCTGGATGATGGAATTGCGGTTTTTGTCGTGCACAGATTTTACAGGAAGCACACACTCTTTTCACGTCATCTGTTGAAAAGGGGAGGTTTTTAGATCGCACAAAGTGCAAAAGACGAGTGACCCCAGGATGGCAGAGGTTCTCGTGGATGTCAGTGAGATTCGACATTAAAGAAATAGAACAACAATAGGCACGAGTCAGGGTGTCCGGTGCAATATTCTGTTTCCCAGGACGATACTGTATGGTATAGCTGTACGATGCCAGCTCCAACCTCCACTCTTGTATCTTGTTATTCTTTATTTTAGTTCTCTTCCTGCTGTCTAACATGAACATCACGGATCGCTGATCAGTAATCAGAGTAAAATGTCGTCTTGCTAAGAAATGGCTCCACTTGCGAACAGCTTCAATAATAGCGGTAGCCTCCTTTTCCACTGCTGGATAATGCAACTCACTACCCTGGAGCGTTCTTGACATGAAAGCTACCGGCCGGTCACCCTGGTTTAAGACTGCTGAAACAGCAACTTCCGAAGCATCACACTCCACAACAAAGGGAAGGCTCTCATCCACAGACCGTAGTGAAACATCCATAAGTTGTTTTTTTAAGGAGTTAAAAGCAGCTAGTGCTGGCTCACTCAGTGGAAAAGTTTTTGTGTTCACTAAGGGATGAATCATATCAGAAAAACGAGGGATCCATTTGGCATAATATGCAAACAACCCTTGAGCTCTTCGCAGAGACCCCATATTTGTGGGAGGCGGTAATTCTTGAAGGGGACGTAATCTGTCAGGGTCAGGCTTTATCACATTATTACCGACACAATACCCTAGAACATTGATTGTAGGAACAGACACAACCGATTTCACTTCATTTAGGGTGATCTTCCGTTTCTGAACCACATCCAAGAACTTTGAACGTTTTCATCATGTTCAGCCTGAGTTAATCCACCTACAGTAATATTATCTAGATATGGAAAAGTATCTTTGAGGTTCTCATCTTCAACTAGTTTATCCATAGCTCTTTGGAAAGCAGCTACACCATTCGTGACACCAAATGGAATCCTACAAAACTGAAACAATTTCCCTGCACCCTCAAAAGCAGTGTACTTCCTCTCACTCTCTTTAATGCTGATTTGGTGATATGCACTCTTTAAGTCAAATGTGGTGGAGAACACCTTATATTTTGCAAGGTCATGCACCATATCCTCTATCCTTGGGAGGGGGTATGCATCTAGTTCTGTGTATTGGTTAATGGTCTGGGAATAATCAATGCAAAGTCTCTTTTTGTGCCTGCCAAGTGAATCTTTGACTACTACAACCTGTGCTTTTTTCCAAGGGGATATACTTGGCTCAATGATACCTTCAGATAGTAAATGTGATATCTGGTCTTTTACAAACAGCTGGTCATCCTGGCTATAGCGTCTAGATTTAACTGCAATGGGTTTACACTGTTGAGGCAAGTTTGGAAACAATGACGGTTCATCGATATCAGCTGTTGCTAATACACAGACAGGTTTGGCTCCAGTTATCTTTAAACTTGGTTTATTCCCTCCATATTGAAAAGTTACGCTCTGGTGTTGCTTTTTGAAAGTCATAACCTAAGATAACATCACAACATAAATCCTTCAGGACCCCGAGCTGGATACAAGGATATCTCTGATCAAGGTGCACTAAGTCTGCTGTAACAAACCCAGGGGGGGGAACTAGCATTTAAAGATTTTGATGCCATTGAGACTGCTGTACCTACAGGAACTATTGTCAAATTTAGTTTCTGTGCTACTTCCTCACGTATAAAACTATCTGAACTACAAGAATCAATTAGTGCCTTCAATGAATGGCCATTTACAGTAATGTTTGTAGCTGCATGTGAAAGATTCTTTGGATACGTGGCAGCTATTGTAAGCAAAGTGGGATTATACAATGCAGCAGTAGTACTACCTGAAGCCATTGATTTACAGACTTTTGCAAAATGACCTGTTTTACCACATTTGTTACATTTAACAGTACGTGCAGGACAACTCACTCTACCTGTACTGTGGAGTGCATTACCACAAAAATAGCATTTCCTCTTAGATAAGTAAGCAGCAGCAACAGCTGAATCTCCAGGTGAACTTCTTTCTGCTTCTTCTTTTGTTGGCTGCTGCTGCTGGTCACCTCTGGGCTGTGCCTGCCACTCTGGAACTAAAGCAGCAGTATGAGGAATGGGTGGAGATGCATACGCGTCGGCACTACGCTGGGCAAGATCCAACGTACGAGCTTGACTGTGTGCAGCCTCCAGGTTCAGTGACTTATTTTCTAGTAGGCGCTGACGAATAAATGCTGAGGCAATACCATTGATAAATGCATCACGTACTAGCTCCTGCCGATATTGCTCAGCTGTGACTGCCTGGAAGTTACAATCCTTGCTTAGCTTATGTAGCTCCCTCAGAAATTCATCAAGGGATTCTCCTGACTGCTGTCGTCGTGTCGCCAAAACATGCCTAGCAAAAACTTCATTCGGCAACTTGACATAAGCACTCTCCAGTTTGGCGATTGCACTCTCAAAAGTACTACAGTCTTCAATGAGTTCATACACACTCGGGGACACACAATTCACTAATGCCCTCAACTTGTCTGGTGCAGCATCTCCACTTTCTTCTATGAAGTTGGTGAATGTTTTATGCCAGTGCTTCCACTCTTTGGCTGCAGTGGGCGAGCTGGGATCTGTGTCCAGTCTGGACGGCTTCAGCAGCTTGGCCATGATAGGTAGTGTGTTGAATAAATTGTAATGAAAGTAAACACTTGGTGACAGATTCCAAGCTTTATTCAACACATTACCAAACTACCACATCTGTAACAGAAAAACAGACAATAACTATCAATATTCATGCACACATGAACACAAGCACATAAGTTATGACAATCATGCTACAAAACATTAACATTAGAAAACAACATAAAGAAATAGTTTGATATCTAGGACCTACCACAAATAATAATACTACATAGACCTTGTATAACAAAGAAGAATTTCACTTGTATGAATTACACTTCTATAAACCATTTTTAGAATTCCATTGACTTTCATCGCTGCTGCATGCTGTGATGAAGATGGATTGAGAGTCCCATATCTTATGCTTACCTCTGTATCATCAATAAATATTCAGTTTTAGGGTTTCAAATGAAAATTTTAACAATTTATGTTAGTCACTTGACTTCACTATGATTTAACTGCATGTAAACATATTTAAGAGATCATTTTTGTAATATCACTGTTTAGGATATTGAAAGTAGACACCTGATGGTCATACACTGACTAACAGTAGCACAGCATATATTCTGTGAAGAATATCAAGTACAGTAGCAGGTGTTGCAGCATTTACCGTAAATGGTCAGAAAGTCTCCGAAAACAGTTTGAGTTGCACTCACATCTAAGCTCAAAAGTAAATGTTGTGCACAGACTTGACATTCTAAGTGAACACAATGTTGTAAGGGCCTTGGGATTTTAAAGGATCTGCCAACAGTAAAACTATAACATCATAAAAACGTCATAAAAACTATTTGATAGTTTGCAATATAATATTGTATGTTCATTTAAGGTTGAAGACTTCAGCAGTTTCCTGAATGCTGTCTTTACACTGCTCAGAACGATTCTTGGAGATTTCAATTTCCATGACATTGAGGAAGCCAATAGGATTCTGGGTCCTCTCTTCTTCCTTTCATATGTGTTCTTCGTCTTCTTTGTCCTGTTGGTAAGAAAATACAGTACATTACCTTGATTTTTATATTTATCATGAGCTGTAGGTATTTGTAGTGGAGCAGTTTTTTTTTTTATCAAAGAATGATATATCTGAACATTTTGAAAGCAACGTTTCAGTTTAATGTTGTAGGGAAAGTTAACTTATACCTGTTTTTCTCTCCAGAACATGTTCTTGGCCATCATCAACGATACCTATTCAGAAGTCAAGGCAGAGATTGCTCATCAGCGCAATGAGTTCGAAATTGCAGATTACTTCAAACGAGGCTATAACAATATGATGGGCAAACTAGGAAGACGAGACAAGCTGATTGACATCCAGAATGCTCTTAAGCTCTCAGACTCTAATTCTGATGGGTTGTTGACGTTTGATGAAGTTAGAGCAAACCTTAAAAAGTAAATTTATTTATTGGAATCTCAGTCTAAACTTAGAAAGAATCTGATTAAAAGGTCTTTAAACTGTAGTTTTTATTAAGCCCACAATATTCTGTAATAGAATAAGTTTATACCTAGCAAAAATCATGTTTTCCTTTGTCTATTTTCAACGAAAATGTGTGCGTGAGACCTAATTATTTGTCTTAGTTGTTGTTTTCTAAGCCTGAATGATGTACTTACATTCCAGATGTAACTTCTCCGATATGGAAATTGAGATGTTCTTTGCAAAGTATGACACAGATGGTACTAGACTGCTTGATGCTGATGAGGTTAAGAGGATGCTGACTGACCTTGAAGGACAACAAACTGACCTAGACAGTAAGTCATTAGAAATTAAGCATTTGAGTCCCATGTAGACTTCATAAATGGGACTGTTTGGATTTTAGTTTAACCAATAACAAAATTAAAATTTTATGTTTGAAGGGTTTACTGGTACAGCATATCTTACTATTGCAGGACTATCATAATCAAACATATCTGTGTCATGTTCATAAGGTACTTTTACAAAATTTAATGGTAACAATGTGCTGAACATTTTCAGGTTTTGAATATAATATTAAATTGTTTTTTCTTATTTTTATTATCTGTATTATGTGGATTTTAATCTTTAATCTATTTTCATTTTGTTCTCATTGGGATGTCATGTTCATGTGATATTTTTAAAATTTAAAGTGCAATGTTATTCCATATTTCTAATTGTTTCTGTAATGTGTTTACTTTTTTATTTTGTGATGAAAAAAGTGCGCTAGAAGCTTACATCCAGTGCTATCAGAATCTTAAAATATTGTACCAGCTTTAGCCCCATCCATTTGTGAGCACTAAGACAATGATGGCTAAGAAAATATTTTGATAAAACACAGCTGGGCAGTTTTACTGCATACAGTAGTTGTTTTGTTTTAGTTGGCTGGTATTTCAACTTCAGGAAACCTTTGTCAGGTATTAGAGTCAATGAACATGAAAAAAATTTAATAAATTAATTTTAAGAATCACAATAATCATTGCACTGTATCAGATACCGTAAATCACAGAACTTCCAAGCATTGAGATAGTCAGATGTACATAGTACACCAGCCAAAACAAAGCCTTTAGCTTGTGAAATTTTGTGCAGCCTTATTTTTATTTTTTTCAAAATCTTGGGTTGTGTTCTCAAGGTCAGCGCATTTTTTGTCACTAGGAAATATGGTAATACATATACTATTAATTATAGTAGTGACATCAAATTAGATCATACTTGATGCGTGTTTTCTTAACTGGAAGTTTTAGGCCTTTTGTCACTGTGACACACTACTAAGTAAGGGGTTCGGAGCCAGTAGAACGCTGTTTTTCAGCCATAATTTTTTTTCAAAGCATCGGATAAAGATGAAAGTTGGTAAGTATATATTTTATAACCCTTCTTAATTTTTCCAAGTATTATTTAGTACCTAAGTTCAAGTTTTGAAATTTATAGAGTAAATTGAAGTTGCCGATGCTGGAACTGAGAAAATCCTAGAAAAGGATTCTAAAACCATTCATGACATAAGCGTAATATGACATCATGAGGCTCCGCCCAAACACCAGGTAGGCAGTAAGTCACTAACAGTAACAGGTGAATGGATATGCTTACACAACCTACTATGCATATCATAAGTTTTAAACCAACTTATGGATTTCCATGCCACTAAAGCACTGAGCATTTCAAACTTCATCCTAATTTTCAAAAGCACTGTGTATTGCCATGTGTGTTTCATCAACTTTTCTACTTTAAGAAAATGATGTTAAAGCAAAAGTGGTAATGTGTGTCAGTGGTGTTGGTATAGTGTATCCCCCACAATACCTTGTCAAATGGTTACCTATCCTGGGCAATAAAATTTTTTTTTAAAGCAGATTAATATATTGTTTGATATCTAAATTTTTAAAATAATTATGTTTTAATGTATGGGTAGGGGGGTAGCTGTGCATCACAAATACATCATAATGCACCACTTGTTCAAAACGGTCTGAGTGAGGCAAGAAGTTGGTTTAAGGAGATGGCATAAAAAATTAATATGCAACACCCCAGACTTGGGAAACTATGATTTTTCACTACCTTCCACGAGAAGTTGAAAATTACTATATATTTACAACCCCTTGTGGGGCCTCTTGTATAAGGTAATTGTAAATTTTACCAAGTTATGCATGTTTTTTCAAATAGATTTATTTTATTTTGTAAAATTATAATTACAGCTCTCACAATATCAAATCAGATAAATAAATTCAGTAACAAATTCTAAGCATATTTGTTGCAAAATATTTACATAAATTTAACGAGAATGAAGATGCAGAAACTTTTTGGGATTTATACATGCTTTTTCTAATATTTCTTTGCACTTTTCTTTGCAAAATTACATATGTAACTGACATACTATCTTAAAAGATCAGAACTAAAACCAACAGCAACCCCTTGGTATATTTATGAGCAAATTTATAAAAAGATGTCATGTGAAACAGAGAAGCAGTACACCCTCCCTTGAAGTCTAGACCACAGCTAAGCTCTCAGCTGCCCCGTCTTTCATCATAGCTAGTCTAAAAGTTGCCATTAGTGAATTTATGGGCTATAGAAGTAATGGCATCTCTTTCCCACTCAATTCCGCCTAAATCGATGGTGCATAGTATTATTACTCAACATCACTCACTCCATCGTCCACCCAAAGCCTGTTATTGCTACTCATGAGCATGTCCATCCACTAAGGGTTAATTAAGCACACCTGTCAATTTAGTGAACTACTATAAATTAGGACAATGTTAGAAACACTCAGTGCATCAGCAACATGGAAATCCATATGTCGGTTTAAAAGTTGTTTTTGAAAAACACAAACACTTTCATGGCCTCTGGAATGCATAGTTTCAACAAATTTTAGAATGGCCAGCAGGATATGGAATTGTCCCCATGGTTGCAAGACTACATTTGTGCTATGGCTGGCCACATAGTGTACAAGGAAGACTCGTGCCAAGAGCGAGAAAACCTGTTAATAGATAATTATTTCTATAGTGGGTAATAGTTACTTGGCAATACTCATGTCTTGCTGCAGAAAATAGAAGACTATAGTGTCGAAACCTGATTTAAACCAACCAGATTGTCTTTTTGTATTCCTGCCCTGAGTAGATGTAGATTGTCTTTTTGTATTCCTGCCCTGAGTAGATGTAGATATAACAAATTAGCTATAGACTGGCTTATTATATGGATGAATTACATACTACATTGAATTATTTGTAAAGTAGAAATAATACAAATATCAAGAAAAGGGAAGAATTCCAAGCTAACAACTTAGTCCCAACAGCTGCTGTGGAAGTTGGATGAAACCTCTACAAGCATACTTAATATAACTTAAGTATGATAAAAAACCAAATTGGGGTACTCAACTTCGAAGCAGCAGAAGATTGGGCACTCATGGTTGTTTATTAATTGCGAAAACACAATTGCAAATTCACAACGAATTCTTGCTTGTGAAGCGCACGGCTCTATAAACAGGAATGCAAGATGGCGCGTGGGTAGTAGTAGAGGTGGCGAGCAGGGACGAGTAGTGGGATTTCGTTGTAACGGCTCCCACCAAAGAGAGGGATTTTGAAGGGAATCTTCTAAATGGCAGAAGTGCTGTGGTTTGTGGTAACACAGCGCCCCTATACTATACCGACATCCTTTGGGTGATCGCGCTGGGGGTAGTAACCTCAGCATAACTATGTTAGCTTTTTCTCTGGTATATAATAGAGTTATTTATACTGGGAAAAATGAATAACAGGGATTTTTCATCAGCCGACACAGGTCGACACCAGAAATAATAGTGGTCGTGGAAGGCTTGTTGCAGGTGCTCTATTTCTTCCACCATGCTGGTGCTTATGAAGGTGTCTCAACATACCAGACCTACATAGACGGTTTCTCAATGGTGGTAAATATCCGACGGTCTACAGCACCATGTCAAAGTTTTGCAAAAAGTACTCCGAGGGGAGAACCCATCGCTGCATAATAATAAGAATAATAATAATAATAAAATTATTGAGAAAGATATCGCTGAAGCGTAGGATGCTTAGTAATATCAGTTAATGAATATGTCATCAGCAAGTGGGCAGGGCCACAGTCAGTGAAGAGGAGTTTTCCTCACATGTAAACTTCCCTTCACTATTGCCTTACCTGCTATAATAATAATAATTGAAAAAATTAGGTAGGGATATAAGATATTCACTTACTAACTTTCACCTTTATCCGATGCTTTGATAAAAAACAAAAGTTATTGCCGAAAAACAGCGTTCCATCGACTCTGAATCCCTTAGTAAAACATTTTTTAAATTATTTTGATTAGTAAAACATTTTCTAAATTATTTTGAATTGATTGTACTAATTCTCCATTTATACATCATTCTTTGTCCTAGCAGTCAATAACAGTAAGTTACCATTTTATTAATATATAAATTTTTGTAGAATAATAATGCAGATGCTGTTTTTTTTCTTTGGACTTACAAGGCTTATTTTTGTAGATTAGAGCATGTTTCATCATTTTATTGTGCCAGTGCTTTGGTTTGTATAAATTTTTGTAGTAGAGAAGTAGTAAGTAATTTTCTGCAGTAGAGTAGAAGCAAATGGTGTTATATTTTTTATACTTATTCTTTACCTATCGGTGTACTGTACTGTATTGCTTGTTTTGAGAGTTATTTTGTGAGACAAGGTATTATTTTTTGAAGCCTACATACAGTTTTTATATTGATGTTTGAATGACAATATTATGTTATTTTTCTCTGTTATGTGCGATGGATATTTTCATATTGGAATATAGATGTGTGCTAATTTTCAAGTAGGTACTCTACTTCTTTTGCATCTTGATAAAGATATATAGTACTGTAATTACTGACATAATGTACATTCATAAAGGGAAAGAAGCATGCCAACAAACTTTGCCTAAGATGATGAAGAGCCATTTATTCACATCCCTTAACTAGTTGTTGCCAGATTGTTTTACATTATATTGCATTGTGAAATTTTAAATGACAGTAATTTTGATATTCTTTTACATCATTTTAATATTAAACACAAACTCAGAACTGCAGCTTACTCATCAGTTGATTGAATAGAAAGCCACATTTGTTTGGATTAACTTTCCTTGCGCTTTCTACCAGTAAATCAATGGAAGGAAGAGATTGCAGTACATTATTCGTAGTGCAGTAATATAATGTGGGAAGCCAGGGCTCTGCCATTTTACCAAAAACATTACTAGCACTATACGTATATAATCTAAACCCATGTTTTGTTATGCTACAGATATCAACAGGGGGCTTACAATAGACTACTAGAATATGGAATATTTATTGGTTTTGCATGTCTCCAGATGGCCAGAGGTTAAATGTGATTGATTGCACAATATTCTTTCTTAAGTGATTCAGAACTGAACTTACGCATTTTGCTGTTTACATAGAATAATATAAAGTATTTTAATATTATCTGTTTTCTTAGGGAATATAGGCAGTCCCCTGGTTACGACGGATTCGGCTTGCGACGTTCCGAGGTTAAGGCGCTTTTCAATTATATTCGTCAGAAATTATTTCTAGGGTTACGACACATGTTCCAGGGTTGTGACGCCTACAACGCTGATCTGGCAGAAGAAATCTGACACCAAAAATGCAAAATAATCAATATTTGAAGTTTTTTTTTGATGAAAAATGCAATAAGAATGCAGTTTACATAGTTTTGAATGCACCCGAATAATTAAAAGTAAGGTTTTCTTAGGATTTTTTATGATGTTCCGGCTTATGCCGATTTTCGGGTTACAACGCGTCTCAAGAATGGAACCCCCGTCGTAACCTGGGGACTGCCTGTATATCTTTTCACCCATTACAGGCAGTCCCTGGTTATCGGCGATCCTGTTGTATGGGGCTTGTCTAGCACCATGAAATAGGCGATTTATGGCGCCATAACGGGACTAGTTCAGGTTATCGGCACCATGAGGCACTTTATGGCACCATAAGGGTTCCTATGGCACACCATAAGGGTGCTTATGGCATTGATAACTGGTTATCGGTGCCATAAGCACCATTATGGTGCCATAAATCATGAAGCTTGGTTAATGGCGGTTTTTGTTTATCGGCACACCCCCGGGATCGGAAACCCCACTGATAACCAGGAACTGCCTGTACTGTGTGAGTTGCCATTTTAGTATATTTTCACTTTTTATTGTAGTTGTCCAGTGTTGATTTACTATTTGGATAAATTGGCATCATAACAAATAAAACATTGATGCTGGAATTGTGTGTTCAGTTGTCAATAATTCCAATGTGAATGCAGGAAATCTGGATGAAGATTTTATGCATGGAACATTAATTCAATCGATATATAGTAAAAACAAAATTTAAATCTTCTGAAGAAAATATTTAGAAAGGTGTGAAAGTTATTGGGGAATAGTATTTTTTCATATTCAAACATAATAGATACCAGTATATTTTTTTTCATACGTATTCAAACATTATAGATACTACCAGTATTTTTTCCTACTCATCTGAAATGACAGTGAAAGGGTGACTACCTCATAAA
>NC_087202.1:117395138-117415022 GCF_015104395.2 Macrobrachium nipponense
ACTACCTCATAAATTAACCCTACCCCCAATAAATAAACCAACAAATATATGTATACTGTAAAGTTTCCTAACACATTCTTAATGCACTAACAATGAACTGTTCACAGGATGTAGTACATACAATTTGCTATTGTTTAAGCAAGAGATTCCTGAGCTGTGATTTCTTAGTAACCATTTATTTGCTTACATCAATTTCCATTGATTCAAATATTTGTTTTATGACTGTTTTTATCTCAAGGTGATCAGTCTGATCAATGTGTATCTCAAGATCATTTTTAATCTTAGCACTTTTATCACAGCATTATAGGGCATAGAAATGTATAGATAAGTGTGAATTATATATTGTATAATTGTTATGGGTATTTTATGCATTGTTGAAATATGGTGGGTCCCTGTCCATTATATAGACACTGTGTAGATTCTAGAAGGTGTCTGTTGATGTATTTAAGTTGTTGTGACGTCATGGTCTGTGACGTCATAGGACAGATGCGGCGGCGTCGGATGGATTAGTAAACAATAACACGGGGCAGTAGAAAGCACGTGTTGGTGTGTGGTTGGTAGGGGAGAGCTCTCTGTCTGGTAGGAGTTGTTTTTTTTGGGTCGTAAGTCTTGTGGTGCTGGTGTTTTAAGGTGATTTCTGGAGTGTACTGGAGTTGGATGGAAAGAAGCGTACAGGTGGGTAGATTATTCATTTTTATAGAGAAAGAAAGGAGTTAGGCTAGGCCAAAATTCAAACTGGTAGCAGAGCGTGGTTGATCAAAGATGCCTGGATCCGACAGTGAACAAAGGGAGAACTACTAGATGGAGAAGGGAATGTCTAGGTTTAGCGGGATACAAGAAGAATACAAAGAATGGAAGGTCAAGCCGAAGATTGGCTATTGTTGTATGGAGAAGATACAAAATACCCGGCGATAGAAATGAGAATGAGCTTTAAAAGGGAAGGAAAGCCCGAGAGCTAGTGGAAGCATTAGATAAAGATAAAACTTACTGGTACAGAGGGTCCAAAGTTAATCCTAGAGAAACTAGATAAAGCCTATCTAAAAGACTCGGTAATGGAGAATTACGGTAGAATAAAAAGATACCTTCTAATAAGAAGAGAAATCTAGTGAAAATATGGCGACTATTTAATTAGATACGAGAAGGCAGCATCTGAGTGTGAAAGAGCAATGGGGAAAGGCGCGCTTGAAGGCGAGTCAAGGGGTATCATGTAATAGAGCAAGCAAAATCTCACGGAAAACTCAAAAAACAAATGGTATTATCGGCTTGTGGGCAAGAAAAGCTAGAGTACGGAACAGTGTCGCAAACAATGAAAAGACTATTTGAGGGATTAGGGACTAAAGAGGAACGGGAATGGTGGGGTTCGTCAGAAGGCAATGCCAGTTCTGGGAGAGGGAGGGAAAACCAAAGATATCGGGGAAGATGGAACCGAGGAAGGGGTGGTAGAAATCCTATAAACAAAGAAGGGAAGGTAACAGTATGTGCAATATGCAGCTCAGAATGGCATTGGGCTAGGGTATTGTCCTCAGAATTTTTCATAATAGAAGAAAAACTGAAACAAGACTAGAAGAAAATAAGGTAAAAACAGAAAATGGGACAGAAGAAGAGGTTTATGTAGGAGAAGTTAATAAAATAGTGGAAGCATCATGGGAGGTGGTTGATGCAATTTTGGACCACGGTGTAAATCAACAGTTTGCGGGGAATTGTGACTAGCACGTATTGTCATGGATTTGAGTCAGGAAGAGTCGAGGAGAATAGGGACACTAGGACAGAGTCTAATAAAGTGTTTAATTTTGGTGAGACTCTTATAAGTCCAGAGGAATAATAGAAATACCTGTGATACTAAAAAAAACAGAAAGTTTTATTTGAAGACGGAAATTCTGCAAGGTGATATACCCTGGCTGATAGGTAAGCAAACCATGAGTAAAAATGGTATGACCCTAAATTTGAAAGAAAATTGTGTCATAGTAGAAGTATTAGGGGGAATGAAAGTGAGTTTAAGAGAAGACGAAACAGGTATTTAAGAGGTGCCTATAAGGAGGAGGAAGAGGGTAGAAGAATATTACTGGAGGGTTGGAAGGGAAAGAATCCGAGGGAATTAAGAACACATGAAGAAATTACATTTACAGTTTGGTCATGGAAGTGGAGATAAATCTGGAAGCTACAGAGGAAGCACAATGGAGTAATGGGTTAATCGAAAAAGAAAAGAGGAAATAAGAAAGTTACTAACGGAACTGATTAAAAATTGTGAGGTTTGTAAAAAAATACAAGAAACCCCGCCAAACGGTAGTAGGCTTTTCTTGGAGTAAAACGTTCAATGAAGTCGTAGCGAGGATGTGGGAGAGATAGAAGAGAGAAAGTTCTTGGTAATAGTGGATATGGCAACGAGATATTGTCAGGCCTGTTGGATAAAAGATAAGAAACCAGAAATATAATAAAGATACTTTTGAGTGCTGGTTTGCATATTTGGAGCACCCTCCAAAATATTGTCAGATAATGGGGGAGAATTTCAAAATGAAAAAGTAAGGAGGATGGCAGAAAAATGGAATATTAAAGTATTAGCCACAGCATCAGAATCTCCGTGGAGCAACGGATTATGTGAAAAGACGTAGGCATGATCAAGGGAAGTGTAAGGAAGATGATGGAGGAAGAGGAAGTAGATTGGTCCCATAGCTTTGAAATGGGTAGTGAGTGCTAGGAACGTTTAATGAATAATGGAGGTTTCTCTCCCAACCAATTAGTATTTGGAAAAAAACCCTTCACTGCCTAACCTAATAGGAGAAGAAAGTTCTAGTCCCTGCAAGCAGAGAAAAAGGGATGGAAGAGGGTATGGTAAGGGACACACTGAATGCAATGCAACAAGGCCAAGAGAAGCATTTATAAAAATGAGTCCTGTAACATAAAATAAGAATAGCGCTAAACAAAAACATCAGAGAACATAAATTTGAAGAAGCGTGGAGTAGGAGATGAGGTATTCTATAAGAGGGAAAATGAAAATGAATGGAGAGGACCTGCTCAGGTAGTGGGAGTATCGGGGAAAACAATAATAGTCAAACATGGGGATTCTTTAAGAGAAGTAGCTAGGATACATGTGACAAGGATTCAACGACGATCACCAGATAGAGAGATATCGGCTAGAATAGATAAATCCCATGGGGTGAAAGGTAGGTCAGATGGCCCAATGAAGGGAAAGTAGATTGGCTGGAAGGAGAGGAGATAATGGGTGAGAGAAGGAATGCAGACAGAAGAGACTATAGAAAGAGAGGTGATAGAGGAAACACAGTGGAAGATAACGGGCAAAGTGGGTCAATAGAAAGCGAGTTAATGGAAGAGATACCAAAATTCAAAAAGGGAAATAGAGTTAGGGCTATAAACAATGATACAGGACAAGTAGAAGAATGGACTATTTTAGGTCTTGCAGGAAAAAGATCAAGCCAAGCATGGGCTGATTCGTACAATATACGAGACTCACAGTCAGGTGACAAAGGTGGTTAACTTGAGGGATTATAGTCAGGTAGAAAAAATTGAAGATGAAGAGGAGTGTTGCTGGGATTTGAAAATAGAAGCATAATGGAAGCTAAAGAAAAAGAACTTCTAAGTTGGAGAGATAACCAGGTATATGAGGAGGTAAATGATGTTGGACAAAAGCTATATCTACAAGATGGATAGTAACTGAAAAGATAAAGGGGGGGAAGGATATAAAGCAAGATTGGTAGCTAGAGGGTTTGAAGAAGAAATGGCTGAGTGGGAAAAGGATGCTCCCACATGCAATGCTGAAATTTTAAATTCTGTCTAACCATAATAAAGGTGAAAAATTGGAATTGTTATACATTGGATGTCCAAACGCATATTTACAAGGTGAGAGATACAAAGAGAAGTGTACTTGAAGCCACCAAGGGAAGATGGTTGGAGGGGATTATGGAAGTTGAAGAAAACAGTCTATGGGCTCAAGGATGCAGCAAAAGCATGGTATTGTAAAGTGGTGAAAGTAGTGAAGGAGCTTCAAGGTGAGAGAAGTAGACTAGAACCTAATATATTCTTTTGGAAAAAGAACAAATAAATTGGAAGGCATTTTGTGACACACGTAGATGATTTTTGCTACGGAGGAACTGAAGGATTCTTAAAGGAAACGATTGGGAGATTGAAAGGGAAATTGCAAGTAGGAGAACAGAGAGTAAAAGGTTCAAGTATATAGGAGTAGTAATAGAGCAGAAGGAGAATAGATTTTCCCTTAATCAGTGGCAGTATATAAATTCCTAGAGAACCAGAGGCTAGAAGATATACGGGTAATAGAGTGCTAGAACAAAAAAGAGTTAACAGAGTACAGATCAGTGGTAGGACAGCTGAATTTGGGTATCACTACACACGATGCCAGAAATATCATATGATATTAGCGAATTAAGTAAAGCATTTAAAGAAGGAACACTCAGGATATGAAGAAACTATTAAAATTGTGAGAAAAACTAAGAGCATGATGGGCGAAGTTACAATAAGTGAGATGGAAGAAGAAAGGGTTTATTGGGAAGCCTATGCAGACGCTTCATTTGGAAACATAGAAGATGGCATACTCAACTGGGTTATATTATTTCTTTGACAGATGGGAAGAGGAGAAGTCCCATATGGTGGAAGTCTAGGAAATCCAGGAGAGTGGCAAAATCCACCATTGAGGCTGAAGCCCTGCGTGTTGGGGAAGCTGTAGAAGGATTGATATATTTCAAGCATTTGTGGGAAGAGGTAGTAGGAGGGAGAAATTTAGAAGCCTTGGTTAACACTGATAGTAAAACACTAATGACCGCCATCAAATCGAGCACTGGTGTAAGTAGCAAGAGATTAAAAATAGATATTGCTGCAATAAGGGAAACCATTGAATCCGGGGAAATAAAGGAGGTGATAGATGGATAAAAGGAAAGGAGAGTGGCTGATGTATTAACTAAAGCAGGAGTTTCAGGGGAATGTATTAGAAATTATGTAGAGGGTAAAGAGTTGGAGGACGAAGGAAATTAAGAGGGAATACTAGGTTAGGGAAACCAGTCGGAGGGGAGGGAGAAAGAGATAAGTGTGATTATATATTGTATAATTGGTTATGGGTATAGATAATTGTGTGATTATATATTGTATAATTGTTATGGTATTTTATGCATTGTTGAAATATGGGGGTGTGTCCTATATATAGACAACATGTGGTAGATTCTAGAAGGTGTCTGTTGATGTATTTAAGTTGTGTTGTGACGTCATAGGCTGTGACGTCCATAGACAAGATGGCGGCGGCGTCGGCAGGATGTAAAACAATAACACGGGGCAGTAGAAAGCACGTGTTGGTGGTGTGTTGGTTGGTAGGAGACTCTCTGTCTGGTAGGAGTTGTTTTTTGGGTCGTAAGTCTTGTGGTGCTGGTGTTTTAAGGTGATTTCTGAGTGTACTGGAGTTGGAGAAAGCGTACAGGTGGGTAGATTATTCATTTTTATAGAGAAAGAAAGGAGTTAGGCTAGGCCAAAATTCAAAATATCTTCCATTATTGATTTAAAAATAATTAACTCCTTGGAAAGGTTTCCCTTATGCTTAAAACTTACTGTGAAGTATACCATTTTTGTGTGATAATAGAGTTAATTGCATACATAATTCAAAATGGAATAGGAAAAAAATAATTCTGTAGCACTGCAATAGTTATCATTTTTTGTCATGTCACTCCTATTTTGTATTACTCTTTATCTCATTTCTTTTAAGCTTATATCGCATAATTCAGGAAATTTCCCGAAGATCATTGAGATTCATGTGTCATTTTTAGGTGTCTTTCATGTCTGTATGAGGATGAAAGTTTTAAAGACAACCGTAGTAATATTCTCTTGCAAATGAATGATTACAGTAGTCCCCGGTTATCAGCGGGAGTTCTGTTCCCAGTGGTGTGCTGATAAGCGAAAAATGCCATTAACCGAAACTTCATGATTTATGACGCCATAATGGCGCTTATGGTATTGATAATTGGTTATCGACACCATAAGCACCCTTATGGCACCATAAGGTGCCATATGACACTGATAACCGGAACCCGTCCCATTATGTCGCCACAAATCACCGATTTTTTGGTGCTAGACAAGCACCATAAAACCGGATCGCCAATAACCGAGTCTGCCGGTAACCAGGGACTGCCTGTAGTATTCCTTTTTTTATTAGAATTAGTGTAGTAAAATCTGTTTGAAATATAAATGAAAAAACTTTATAGTAGCAGCCTTTCCTCATTTTATAGTAGCTTATCATTAATGCTTAACCCTTAATGGATGGACATGCTCACATGAGTAGCAATAACAGGTTTTGGGTGGACAACTGAGTGACTCATGGTGAGTAACAACACTACGCACTGTCGGTTTGAGGGAATCAGACGGGAAAGAGGTGCCATTACTTCTATAGCCCATTAATTCATAAATGGCAACTTTTAGACTGGCTAAAATGCACTGGACAGCTCATGAAGAACTTAGTTTGGTTCTTGATTTCAAGGGAGGATGTAGTGCCTGTCTGTTTCACATGATGTCTTTTTGTAAATTTGCTCATAAATACGTATACCATGGGGTTGCTGTTGGTTTTAGTTCTTATCTTTTATGATATTATGTTAGTTATAAAAGTAATTTTGCAATGAAAAAGTGCAAAAAATATTAGTTAAAACTTTTATAAATCCAAAAAGTTATTGCACTTTTGTTCTCAGTAAACTTATGTTAATATTTTACAACAAATATGCTCAGAATTTGTTACTAATTTTATTTATCTGTTTTGATATTGTGTGTGCTATAATTATAATTTGACAAAATAAAATAAGTCTATTTATTAGAAAAATCATGTATAACTTCATAAAATTTACGATTGTCTTATAAAAGAGGTCCCACAAGGGTTTGTAAATAGTATTCATTTTCAAGCTCTTGTGGAAGGTAGGGAAAATTTTTGAGAACTTGCATTTGCATATCTGCCTTTTTCCGTTGAGATGTTTTTTTCTTAAATTGGCCGACCTCAATGTTACCCTTGCCTGGGGTGCTGTATATTGATTTATTACCCTGTCCATTAAGGGTTAAGTAATGACTGCAAATACAACGTTTAATTTTGATTGTTTTGTAAATTAAGGACTGGTGAAATCCTGTTAAAATATTTTGCACAATACGTAATGCTATTCAGCTTCTAATAGTAAAGCAGTATCATAAAGATCTACTATAAAAAGATATCTTGATCAATGAAACCAGAGTGCAAGCAACTTATCAAAACTTATCCACATGAGCAGGCTTATTCTTCAGTTTGCTTTACAAAATAGAAATGTACCTGGTGTCAGGAAAGCTGTATTTTACACCGACTCTGTACTGTAATCAATCAGCCTCTGATGAAAAAGATAACATAATCAACTTGGTGGAATAAGAACTTGAGCATCTGCTCTCTTTGGCCTTGTTTTTGCCTTCAGGCTGCCTTCGATGTAGCAGTCAAAGAGTACTCTCACCTCATCATAGCCATTTGACATTCTGCTGATTCATGCAACAAGAGCCTCCTTAAGATGACATATCTTTGTCATGGCAGGTATCTTTTTTGTGCATTGCAACACTGCCATTGCATCAATTATCAGCACACAATCCATTTGAATGTGCATTTTAGAGATCAAACATGTTCCAGGTAGAAATTTAGCTGCTCCTTCAATGACATGCATGAGGCTCACTTTGTCAGTGCAGTGTTGCAGGGAACCATCCACCTCAAACATTGACCATGGCACCACAGCCATCACGCATTCACTACATAACTGTAGCTTCTAGCTTGAGAACCAACTACGGTTGAGAATGCTGAATGACCAAAAACTGTGCTAGCAGCTGAGGCTCTTTGTTTAGTTTGATAACTTTGTTACCAACTGACATTCAGGTCTTGTCCATCCAGTTGGAGAATGTCTTCAGTTTCAGGTTTTTCATCTCGTCCCAGATGGATATTTTGGAAGTTTTTAGAAGACAAGTTTCAACAAAGTTGTCATACTGCTTTTGGCCCAAGTTTGCATAGATAAGAATGTCCTATTTTGCTTTAGGAGGAATGAGTGCAGAGGAGACAATACTCTTCAAAGGTGTTTCTATCACAAAGGGATTCCCTTTACAGTAGAGTTTCTGAGTTATAGAGCATAGTGGCTGGGACGTAGGGAGATATTTTCATGAAATTGGTAATGCTCCCCAGACTTGGTTGAGTTAGGAGAAGAGCTTAGCAAGTACTGGTTAACAATGCAAGCTAGGTGAGGTGTGGTGTGAAGCGGCCTATCCAGGGCATCTTCATCTTGAGTGAGCCCAACAGTGCCAAGATGTTTTTTCAAACCTTTTATCTCTTGCTCCAGTGCTTAGTCAGTAAACAAACTTATAAATGAGATTTCAGATTTGTTTGCAACAAATTCTCCAGACCTGAGGGCTTCCCATGTTGATGGGTCATCTTTCTCCAGTGCATAGTAGTATTTTTATTTGAATCTCTAAAGTGGCAAGGTACCTCTCCCAATCTCCTTGCCTGCAGGCACGGATCCAGGACAACAAGCTATCAATTTGCTCGAAGTATCGGTCAAGATTTTGGGTCAGCTCTAAAATTCCTTCCTACTTCTCTTGTTTTTCCATTTGGTTTGCATAGTAGGACTGAATATCCTTAAAAAGTCCCAACTATTTTAGGATCTTGCTCATGTAGGGCCTGCTTTAGTCCCACACATTGTAAGCATAGGGGTTCAGGTTGAAGTTCATCAAGGATTGCCTCAACTTCATCAGCATGTTGATCAATGCACTGATGATGTGGTACTCCACTCTCCTCTTGAAAGTCTTGCCACCATAAATTCCTCAGAGTGCTGCAGAAGAGTAGATTCTGCTCTCTGTGGCACATGTCAACACTGCTGCTTTCAATTTTCTTTCCCAGGGCTTGTAGTGAAGCAAATGCAAAACGGCTCTCAAGACCCAGTTGTTGTTTCAGACAGACTCTTGAATCTTGATTGCACGATTGATTATACAGATCAAGGTCAAGTGTTATGAGTGTGCATCTCTCAGGACTGATGATGACAGTTGATATATTTTTTGAGGCTCAAAACAGTGAATTTTTTAACCTTTTATTGATACCTTTACCTCTAATCAATCTGGGACACTCAAAATTTGACTCAGCACCCTCAGAAGCCTGTCTAGATACTATAAAGATCATCATATTCAGCTATGTTCCTGACATATGACCCGGAGCGGGTTCAGTGATGGCCATTTTGAAGTGTTACGTAGTCCATCTTGATACCAAATCTTGAAAAATATCAATTTCAGCACAAAAATCCTATTGGAAACCATTTTTGTACACATCATCCTGCACTAAGTGTACAGTACTATATAACATTTTATATTTTTCTTATACGTATAACTTACATTGCTATATTCATTAGGGCGGTTTTCTGTTGGTCAGTGTCCTTGTAAATTTTGGGGTTTTCTTATGAATATTTATACATACAACCATATACGTAGTAAACTAATAAGGCTAGTGTTTATTATTTCCACGAGTCAAAAAGTACAGTGGAACCCCTGTATTTGAGGGGGATGCAGACCAGACCCCACAAATAGCTAAAAGCTGCAAATACTACTTAAAACCCCTCTAAAAATGCTTCAAACTGCCTATTTTGTTTGTTCAAACATAAGAAATATCCTCTAAAAATTCATATAGTACCTGAATATTTTAATAGTTTTATCACCAAAAATGCATTTAGTCATGAAACGGATGTGAAAATACTGTAAAATAGTGAATATTTTCAGTGAAAAATACCACAAATAGGCAAATTTCCTGTAAATAATGGATAGATATGTTAATGGGTAGATATGATCTTGAGAACTTGAATATGGGGGGGGGGGGTCCACTTTAATCTGAAAATATGTATGTACGTAATAGGTTGCCATATATACATGGCCAAAAGGCATCCATAGCAATTTTTTTTTATTAAAACCTTTTACTATAATTGTGATGATTTTCATTTCATTGTGTGTAGCTTTGATTGATTACAATTCTTTTACTCTATATAATTTCACACATATTTAATGAGGTATTTATTAAGGTATGAAAGTGAAAAACAATGATGTACTGAGGTATACACATTATGGTTGCTTTCACAATTTCAGTAGTATGTTTTATTACTAAGCATTACACTAGATACTACAAAACTGTAAGTAATGGGTACTCCAAAGCTGTATATCTGACTTTATGAAGACATCTTCATAAAGTCAGATATACAGCTTTGGAGTATCCATTACTTAGTTTTGTAGTATCTAGTGTAATGCTTAGTAATAAAACATACTACTGAAATTGTGAAAGCAACCATAACTGTGTATACCTCAGTACATCATTGTTTTTCACTTTCATACCTTAGATAGAGAGAATATTTACTAGTTGTTCTCCCTTCCAATTTCTATCAGAAAATACCAAACACGAGCAGAAACCCAGCACGAAGCAAGAAGAATCAAGCAAGGATGAAACTCGTCCAGTGTCTGCGTCTTCTGGCCATGGTTCCATCACATCGGTATCGTTTGAGGAATTCTCTGTGTAAGTTTTTAACTGTTCATTTTGCACGCAAAACTGTTTACCTCTTTAGGCAAAGTGGAAAGAAGAGGCAAACTTCACTTAGTGGGAGGAATGAGAATTTAATTCCCCTTAGCAAAAAAAAGATTAAAAAACGAAAGTTGTTCTCATTTCTTCCATATGAAAGTTAAGCTTCAGTAAACTCATGGATATCTTTGGTAATTGTTATTTTTCAGTTACCATGCTTTTGTGCATTGATATTTTCTTTAATGCATATATACAGTTATGTTTAGATGCTCTTTTTTGAAAGCCAGATATTTTCAACATGTGAGCACTTTTCCAAACACATTCCACCTGAGAAAACACTAATTCTGCTTCGTTTTTTATGCAGTTTACAGAGACGCGTGGACCGTTTGGAACATAGCATTGGTAGCATCGTGAGCAAGATTGATGCAGTACTGGTGAAGCTGGATACTATGGAGAAGTCGAAACATAAACGTCGAGAAACAATGGGGAAAATTTTAGACACAATAACAGAAAATGATGGGAGTAAGTTTTTTAATATAAGGTGATCCATCTTTATGTAAACTTTATGATTATAATAATTATTTGTTCCTTAGGAGGTACAAATTATAATAATTATGATCCTGAGGGGATACAAAATTGGCTTTTCATAAATAGTTATCCAGTGCATCACGTGTACTGCCACTGTGGTTCCAGCCACAGTCACAGTTACAAATGTCCTGGCCTTTTTTTCATGTGATTCCTTTGTGCTTTTTTTCCATTGTCATTACTGATGAGTCACATCTTGATTATGTAATAGTCTGTGGTTAGTCATAAGTGTTTCCATGTGTGTGTAGTAGGGCTTTAATGAAAATCTAGGGAGTTTTTAGTACATACTAGGATATGGAGGAGTGATATGGTAGTTACATTTAACAATGTCTTTGAGGGTTGCATGAGAGAGAGAGAGAGAGAGGAGAGAGAGAGAGAGAGAGAGAGAGAAGAGAGAGAGAGAGAGAGAGAGAGAGAGAGAGTCGTTGGGTTGTGTAGTTGTCGGGAATAATTGAGAGTTTAAATGTTTTCATGTGTTTGATGAGTCGTGTTCGTGTTTGGTGTTGCTGTATGGTAGTGTGTAAGTGCATATGTGTTTTTCTGAGTGTGAATGAGCGAGCTATCGAGAGAGAGAGAGTGAAAGAGCGTAAGTGGTGGATGGGTAGTTAGAGATGGTTTGCGTGTTGGGCGATCTTTTTGGGTTGTCTGCTGGCACGGTTGCTGGGTCAATCAGTGAACTAGTCTGTGATGAGCAGTCGCAGAGGACAGAGATAAGACAGTCTGTTGATGGTCAGTTGTTGTTGTGTGATTTGATTGGTTTTGATATAGTATAGTTGTTTTGTGTGTGTCTGTCTGGTTGATGTTGAGCTAAAGAGTGTCTGTTGTATTTGATTTTGTGTTTTGGTGTGTGTGAGTTGTTTGTTGGAGACAGTGTTGGCAGTTGTTTGGGTATTGATTTGTCAAGTTGCCTTTGATGTTGTTGGTGTTTTTGTTTTATGATTTGTTTTGTTGTTTTCAAGTTGTTAAAATTTGTTTGTGTAGTGATTGTTGTGTTGTTATTTTTGAGTTCTTGTGTGGTTTTGGTGCTTGTCCGTCTTTGTGTATTGAGTTCAGCAGTTGTTGTGTCTCGACAACAGTATCCAGCGGACGGCACAGCGTCTCACCCTGAGTGTCTCGAGTCTTAAGATGAGTACATGTGTTTGTGATTTGTGTGTTCTGTGAATTGTTAAGCCAATTGTCCGGCGTAATTAGTAACGTATAGGGAAAAGTGTGGCTGGGGGAACTATTTGTCAGCCGTGTTCGATAAAGTAAATGTGGGGAGATCTTGTTGCTTGTTTTGTTTTTTGGTTGTGATCCCGCCACAAGGAGCATGGCACACGCCAGCAACCCATTGTTGTTTGTGATGGCACCCATGGAAGTACAGTAACCCGATTTTTACCATAATGCTGGCAAGGAGACTAAGCATGCCCCCTCCTTCCACTTCCCTGTCGTCTGCCCATTGAAACTGAAGACTACTGGGCATGGTTCCAACTAATATTTTTTCTGCCTTTTGTTTATGTTTATGGTAATATTTACCATCTTTTGTTTGTTTTTACATTCACGTAAACTGGTAACATGAATGTACAAACGTAAACACCACTCTACAGTAGTAGTCTTTAGGTTTATCTGAGTTGTTTTTTTTCATGTTTCATAAAAGCAGATTTTTAGAGTTCACTGTACTAATTTAATTATCTTTAGATCAGTGTTTTTATCCAGGTGAAAGCTCAGGTACCTTCACTTGTTAATGGCTGTTTGAATGTCTTAAGCCCATAGTAAGTCTGTTTAAATAACAAGGAAAAACTCAGAAATCATATAGATTTATGCATTTTTGTGACACAGAAATCATCACTATCAGTTGAACTTGAAAAAGACAACAGAAATTTTGTTCATGAAACTTACCTGTCAGATATATATATAGCTGTATTCTCCGAAGTCCGACAGAATTTCAAAACTCCCGGCACACGCAGTGGGCGGCCAGGTGGTTAGTACCCATTCCCGCTGCTGGGAGGCGGATATCAGGAACCATTCCCATTTTCTATTCAGATTTTTCTCTGTCGCGGTAGTGAAAACACCTGTTTCCATTACCTCCGCCTAGGATTTTGAAACTTCATTAGCCGCTTAAGTATCCTATTTATTTTTTGAATGATTGACTTGGATTTGTGGCTAGGCATACGCTATCATAAATTAATTTAAATTTTTTCGTTGCATATGATGTCTGAATCTAGTTAGCCTAGTTTCAGACTTTGTTGTCTGCAACGGGTAAGGGGAGGCTACCGAAACCTTCGGTAGACACTCGCTTAGTATACAAGACGTTTACATGTTTTCTTTATTGAAAGATCAATGTAGTGTAATGTTGACTGATTCCGAAAGAAGACGTATGATTCGTATGTACGCAAATTAGAGCGTGATAGAATCAGGAAGTTTTCCTCCACAGTAAACAGAAGTTAGGATATTGAACCTACTAACCTCCAGTAGACTTTATTTTGCCTAACCCTGTGGTATGGCTTACGGGCCTAGAGGAAGTGTCTGTGAGAGGTAATGCCCTTTCTATTAAGGTGGATTACATCAAGTAAGCTTGAAAAAGTGCTCGCTCTCCAATCAGTGTTGTGAGTGTAGTGATGTTGATTTTGCCCCTAGTGTTGTGGAGGGGGCGTCAGATCGGTCCTATAACGCCTCTAGGTCTAAACCTCTGTCGGACTCCCAGGACCAGGGAGGGGGCAAGTTGAAAACCAAAGGAGGGTTACGGGAACCCCCCACCGATCTGGCGTCCCTTCGGCAGGACCTGAAGACGCTTCCAAGGCTGCCAAAGATCGTGCACGTGCACGAATCATGAAAGATTGCTTCTCGTCCTCCGAGGCGTCCTCCCCGCAAGGTTGGAGCTCTCGGAAGGACTCGCGCCCTCTAAAAGAAGCTTTAGAGAAGAGGATGCTTCACGTCCTCTCTCTCGTCAGGAGGGAGCGTCAGAGTACTGATCTGGCGTCCCTTCGGCATGACTTAATATTGATAAGCGTGACAAAGACGCAAAATGTCACACAGGCGGCTGTCGTCTTGGTCAAGAGATTAAAATGTCCTTAAGGCAGGACCCTCACGAGGACGCCTTTCGAGACATTCAACGCTCTATCGAGAGGAAGGAACGTCTTTATTCTTGTAACAAGGATTGTTTTCTTGCTTTCTAAGACGCTCCCCTCCCTCCTCCCCTCATGGCGCTATGTATATGTTATGTGACGTTCGCTTTACTACGAAACGGGATATTGTTCAAGCTCATAAGCTTGACGTCCGGCAAGCTGATTTGCATAGTCAAACAGCTCGCCAAGACGCCTCTTACTCGTCCCTAAGGGACGCTCTGTCAGCGGACAGAGATGACACTGGAGACTATCCTAGTTTTCGACAGGAGAAGGGCAAAGAATTCCTCATACCCAAGAACACACAGGCATCCTTTTAAATGCCCTTCTGCAGTGTCGATGAGCGTGACAAAGACGCAAGATGTCGCACAGGCGGCCGTCGTTTTTGTCAAGAGTGGCGAACGTCCTTAAGACTCGTCCTGATGACGATCACCGTACTTCTGCTTAGGACGCTCGCATTTCATGAGCGGCTCTCCCCTCGCCAGGAAGCCTCTCAGGTTACTCGTGTTGACGCACATCATTCACTATGACGCTTCCCTTGATGTTCGTCGCTCTTCTATTCCGGACGCTCTTCAAGACGCTCAAAGAATGCAATCAGGACGTTCGACAAGCACCTCGCGAGGATGCCTTTCGGAACGCTCGGCGTTCTTTTTTGAGCGCATTTCTGGATATGTTCATTTGCATTACTAAGACGCAAGATGTCGCACAGGTGGCCACCGTCTTTGTTAGAAGGTAACGAAGGTCTTTAAGGCCGTCTTGGAGACGATAGCCTTACGTCTTCCTATAGTGCTCTCACACTTCAGGAGCAGCGTGCGGCTCTCCAGGACGCTTCTCGGGTGGCCTTTCATGCATCAGGGAGCTCGATAAGATCCTCTCTGAGATGCCGTTCAGATCCCTTGGTGTTCTATGCACCAATATGCTCAGTAAGACGCTCGCGAGGACGTCTCTTGAAGACGCTCAACGTCCTACGCATTGAGACGTGAGGAAGCTTTTGCAGATGCTCGACGTCCTACACGAAGAGACGCTCATCAGGACGCTCTGGAAGACGCCGACATCATAAACATTGATAAGCTTTTTGGAAGACGCTCGATGTCTTACACATCTGGACGCTCGCCAGGACGCTCGCCAGGATGCTAGCGAGGACGCTCGCCAGGACGCTTTTGAAGACGCTCGGCATCCTACACGTCATGACGCTCGGTAGAGCACTTGCCAGGACGTTCTTCAGAACGATAGGCGTCCTACGCATCAAGACGTTCGGCAGGATTCCTGCAAGAACGCTCTTCAAGAGGGCATCGTCGAAGAAGAGGAAGGAGTTTGGTCTCGTCAAGATGTCTACTTCGCTTTCTACGAAGGGAGCGTTCAATAGAATCCATGACTTGATGAATTCCAGGAAAACTGTAAGCAGATTTCGGTGTCATAAAACGCCTCGTCTGCTTTCGGGATTGCGCTGCCGAAGGGGAACATTAAGGTCCTTCCTGTCGTAAGCCCAGTCTCTAATCAGGAATCCTGCCCCTTCCTCGATTTCTGCGGGAATCGGGAAGACTATATGCTTGAATTCCTGGATTACTTTCCGTCATGCAAATGGGTTTCTTAATAACATTTTATCGCATAAGCGGATAAGTAACAAAATTCGAAAGAGCTCTCATTCATTAGTCAGAGGCTCATCCAGGAAAAAGACTTATAGACTACGTCCATGAAGTCTTATGTCCAATATCATAAGAAGCTTGAACTTTCCTTTTCGATCTTCGGTTCTCACTTGAGGATTTCCATTTGAATAATATTAATTCCTTCTCTTGGCAAAGAGAACGAAGACAGTCGATTTCCATTCTCTCTCTCTTCCTCGTCGAGGAAAGAATGTAGTAGAGAATTAGATGTTCAAGTGACTACAATACTTACGTATTTTATCTTTGCGTCATATTACTAATGTAAAGTTCAAGTCATATACGCATATCGTAGTTACCTCTACAGATGGCAACCGAAAGGACTGTTATTTAATCGGTCCTTCCTGCAAACTTCCAGGAGTTTCCGGTGTAAGGACAATGCTTAAAGGTATTGTTACAACAACACCAACTCAGCTTCTGCATCTAGCGAATTATGTTTCGCTTAAATATGCCTGCTTGAGAATTTCCTTCTGATCAATAATAGTAACAAACCTATTCCTTCGTAGAAGAGAGTAGCTGGTAACTCAGGCAGAATAGTTCGAGACGAGAGGTTGCTGTGGATGACGCAGTATATTTAATCGGTACTCCCGGCAACTTTCCAGGAGTTTCCGATTTAACATTTGGTTAATTAAGCGTAATGTCACGACAGCACAAAATCAGCTTCTGTATTTAGCGAATTCTGTTTCGCTTAAATATGCCAACTTGAGAGTTTCTGTTCAAATAATGGAAAATCTATTCCTTAGATGAATAGAATAGCTGGCAACTCGGCATAAGACTGCGAGAAGGTGAACATAAGCTGCTGCCTGTAACTGTCACAGTGTCACCAACTCAGTATCAGGTAGCTCGTTGTTATGCTCGGTCGTTTACGTCTCTCTCTCCCGCGGGATTGATTGACGAACCTTATCTCTGCCCTACAATCATGACTTTCGCCTCGGGTTGAGGGGATTTCTGGTAATCATGAATAAACACGACTTCCTTTTGCTAAGAAATTTTCAACAGAGATATCTCTTAGACATGTTCGGCGCTGCTTACCGCACTGTAACAGAATTATGTACGAGTCTACCGAGGCATAGCACTATAATAATGCTCTCCTGCTTATTAGGGAAGGAAGCGTGCTTAGTGAGGGAATGGATGAGTCTGCTGGGGACCATTTCCTCGCTGGAGAAGCTTGTTTCCCTGAATAGACTGCAATTCAGACCTCTACAGTTTTTCCTACAGGAGAACTGAAATAACATCAAAGATCTAGAGATAATTCTAAACGTCTCTCAATGGGTTAAGGATCACCTCAGGTGATACTGAGAGGGTGCCAGGCATCCGAACAGAGGTACAGAGGTCCTGGTACATAATCTAAAAGAATTGGAAGCGATTTGGTTGGCTCTCCAGTTCCTCGAAGAGTGAGTTTTTGGTCGAGTGGTCCAAATCATCTCAGATAATTCCGCAGCTCTCTCATATCCCAAGAAGAGAGAGATGGTTATCGGCATAGGCACGGAACGTAACGATCCTTAAGAGGTTCGTTGCACGATTGCACGTCCATGCGGATCTTCTCGATCGACGGCAGCAACTACCGACGTTTGAGTAATCCTCGCTTAGAAGTATGTCGAGAGTTGTGGAGACTTTGGGGACGTCCTTTCGTAGATTTCTTTGCAATATTGAAGACGAAGAAGCTTCCTCTACGTTGCGCCCTTATTCTCGATCCGAGAGCGGTAGCAATAGACGCCATCCTATAGTATGGAATGGGGATAGTTGGTTAGCCCTTTTCCCCTATTCAAAAGCTTAGGAAATATAATAAGATAATCGCTGGCGTCAGAGGGAGCGAGAAAGACGCTGATCGCCCCATGTTGGCCTTCGAGAGGCTGGATTCACAGAGGTCACGTCCTTCAGAGAGCACTTTCCAATGACCCTTCCCGAGAGAATCGGTCTACTCTAACAGCCTCACTTCGAGAGGTACCTAAAATCTCTCCGCTCTGAGTCTGAATGCGTTCAGACTGTCAAGAAGCGAGAGGATCTTCAAGATTAATTGCAAGTCTCATTGCCAAAGCAAAGCAGTGCTGCATATTTTGCATTGTACCAATCGGAGTGGGCCATTTCTGGACATAGGGCAGGAAGAATGACTGTTCCTCCACCTCTGACATCTGTGAATTACTTTACCGCCTTCCCTTTCCGTCTGAAGTATGGGATAAGCTAGCAGTCCCAACGATTGTAGAATACGGGAATATGTTGTTGACGGCCTCTAGGCTCAGAGATTCGGATCTGTCAAACAACAAAGCCCTTTACGATCTTTGAGGTCTGTGGAAATCTTGAAATTGTCTAGATCGAAGCTTCCAGCATGGAACTTAGATGTAGTCTGAAGTTCCTGATGTCAAAGCATTTCGAACCTCTCCTTTCTGTAAACTTAATATACGTGACCAGAAAGGCTAATTTTCTAACCACTCTAGCTACGGCAAAGAGGGTTAGTGAGGTTTTAGCCATCATCAGAGGTTTTGGCTTTAGAGGACATAATTCGGTGCGTCCTCTAAGCCTTCTGTTCTTGCTAAGAACGAAAACCCGTCTAACCCTTGGCCCAGAGGCCTGGAGATCAAGGGGATGGTACAAATTATTGGGCAAGAGCCACAGAGAGTCCTGTGCCCTGTCGGGGCTCTAAAGTTTTATCTTGATAAAACTAAAGAAAGTTGAGGTCATTCGGACAATCTTCAGTGTTCCGTAAAAAGACCAGACTTGCCCATGTCGAAGAACGCCCTGGCGTTATGGTTAAGGAGTTCTTTTAAAGAGGCTCATTCACTATGTTTGAACAAAGATTTGAAAGCATTTAAATTGAATGCTTATGAGGTGAGGGCGCGGCCTCGGAAGCATTTCAACAGAGCATGACACTCAGTAATATCCTGAGTGCCACGTTTGAGCGAAGCAACTTTGTGTTCGCTTCACACTCCCGACGGGAAGTGAAGACGACATATGAGATCTGCGAGTCGATAGGACCATACATGTCCGTAGAAATATTATTGGGGGCAGGAAGCAGCACGAATCCTATCCTATAGAAAAGGGATAGGTGTGCTTTTAACTTTGAAGGGTTGGTCGCTTGAGGCGCTTTCCCTTTCTTTACCCTAGAAGTTATGGGACTAACTTCGATAGGTTAGGTCAGGTGGTGGTTTTAGCTTCGTTGCCCTCACAGTATGGTCAATATGGTCTAGTCACATTGTGGTCATGCTCCCGTTGACAGATCATCTAGAGCGCACCAACTACACAGGTCACTACCTGGTTGGCAACTCTAGTAAAGCAAAAGCAGGCTTCGGTGACAGTAATCAAGAAGTCAGCTATGCTAACAGGTAAGGAACCAAGATGTCAATCATCTGCACTTGAGGTGTTTCCAAAATCCTTCTATTCTGTCCCTTCCCACCTCCAATGGTGGGATTCAGCTATATATATATCTGACAGGTAAGTTTCATGAATAAAATGTTATTGTCATGATACAATAAAGTTTGTTCATACTTACCTGGCAGATATATATAATTAAAGTACCCACCCACCTCCCCTCAGGGGACAGTGGTATGAAAAATCTGAATAGAAAATGGGAATGGTTCCTGATATCCGCCTCCCAGCGGCGGGAATGGGTTCTAACCACCTGGCCGCCCACTGCGTGTGCTGGGAGTTTTGAAATTCTGTCGGACTTCGGAGAATACAGCTATATATATATCTGCCAGGAAAGTATGAACAAACTTTATTGTATCATGACAATAACATTTTCTTGCAGCTTAGCACAAACTTTTATTCTAACAACATGACCTTTTTGACATTACTATGTTTTGACATAACTGTTTTCAACACTTCCAGCCATGTAGTCATGAGATTGCATTTTACATTTTGTTGTCCTGACCACCCATATTCAAGATATAATCTGATCATAGATATTTAATTCTTGCATACTAAATAGAAATCAGATTTTTCTGAGCTGTTTATTAACATAATGCAAGATAAATACATAGCGGTTTATATTCAGTGACGAATA
>NC_087202.1:117415522-117428022 GCF_015104395.2 Macrobrachium nipponense
GTATATAACTCATTCAAATTCATTGTGATATTTTTAGATGATATTTTAAATTATTGAAGAAAAACGCCAGCCATCAAAAAAACAAAATCAGTCATCAAAAAGTAAGGGAAAATCATTGAAATATTGTATTCAAATAAAATTACTTTTTGAACTGTAGCGGTTTTTTAAAATAATCATTTTAATAAAAATATAAAAAAACTGAAAAAGTTTCGAAAATTTGGTTCTAAAATTATAATTTTTTTGAACGGCTTGTTACATTCATGATCCTTTTTAAAGAAAAATTTGAAATAATTTTTAAACAATAATCGTCTATAAAAAAGAAGGGCAAGAAACCCATTTAAACTGAAAAAATTTTAAGCCTTTTTCTGTTTAAGATTTTTACTTTTTTTTAAAAGGATTTTTATAATGACTGAAACAGAAAACCGCTAAGATAAAGAGAAATATTTTGCAGAAAATTATATATTTAAAACCATTTTATGATAAATTTTTTGCAGTATTTTTAGCCATTTTTTTAAATAATTCTTTAAAGACAAATCAAAGTTTAAAAAATCTTAAAACTTTCGTATATGAATTGAAATGTGATTTAATTTTTTTATATTATATTCGTTGTCATTTTCCTTATTTGATTTCTTAAATGATTTTTGAACCAAAAACTCACTTTTTCAGGCTATTCCTAAATTGATTTTTGATACAAAAACCGGACAAAATAAAGGAGATAAAAACTCTCCAAAATATTCTGCAAAAAATTTATATATTTACGAAATGATTTTATGTTACATTTATTGCCCGATTTTTAGGTTAGTTTTGAAATAATTTTTGAAATAAAATCAGTAATTAAAAACTGGGCAAATCTATTAATAATATTGGATTCAAATTAAATCTTTTATAAACTGCTTTTAATTCCAAGTTCCTTCTCCTATTTTTAGCCAATGTACTAAATGAATTTTGAAGCAAAAATCATCCATCAAAAAGAGGAATGACTTTCAAATAAACATGTTAAAATATATATTTAATTTTTTGATTGTCCACTCTTTTTGGGAGAATGAATGTAGCATAAAAAGTTTTAAGAAATATTTCAGTTTCTGCACAGTATTTTTGAGGTTTTTGTCTTTTTGGTGGCCTAACTTTGTTTCAAAAATCATTATAAAAAATTTGAAAAACAAAATGAAACAGAATATATATCGATTTAAATGAAATATTTGGCACCTTTCATAATCTTTTAGATGTAAGATTATTGTATTAAAAATCTTTTAAAAAACAATTTAGGTCAATAAGAGTGATATTAAGAGCTCCTAACAAAAAGTTTCAATTTTGGTACACAATTTCTGAGTTTCTTTTCATCTTTTGACACCAGGTTTTTGTGTCTAAATTCATTATAAAAATCCACTAAAAAGGAGACAAAAAAATATTTATTATAGTTTTGGAAACGTTTCAAATCAATAAATGAAAATCAGTAACAATAAAAAAAATAAAAAATGATTGTAAATAAATAAATAGAAGAATTAATAATAGAAAAATAAATAAATAAATAAATAAAAATAAATTAATAGATAAATAACAACTATAAATAAATAAAAGTAAATCCATATAAACAAATTAAAATTAAAAAATAAAAGTAAATAAATAAATAAGAAAAATAAATAAAATAAACAAATAATAATAAGTATAAAAATCAAAATTATATAATCAATGAAAATTTAAGGAATAAATATATGAATAGAAATAAATAACAAAAATGAATCAATAAAAATAATTAATAAAAGTGAACAAATAGAAGTAAATAAATTTATAAAATTGGATAAACAAATAAAAATGAATAATTAAATAAATAAATAAATAAAATAAATAATTAAAATAATAAAATAAATAAATAAATAAATAAATAAAAATAAATATATAAATAAATAAACAAAAATGATTAAGTATAAATAAATAAATATATATATAATGTGCGCAAAAGTATATACGTATGTGTTTTAAATTTTTTATGTTATGAATGGATTATCCGAAATAAAAAAAAAAAAAAAAAAAAAAAAAAAGTGACCATAAAGCAGATTCTGTAAATTGATACTAATGACTTCGCCTTCAAACCTGGATCCTCTTTTTATGAATGAATTAAATTTGGCCAACTTTTCTCTCGAATCGTATCTCCCGTTCGCCCGATACCGTTCCGTGTGAACAGCTCTCTTTCTGCTCTTAGTCTGCATGTTTGGAACTTGTAGTAGTCCTTCGCACCTATGTAAACAGCTCTTTTTCTGCTCTTAGTCTACATGTTTGAAGCGTGTAGTAGTCCTTCTAACCTGTGTAAACAGCTCTCTTTCTGCTCTTAGTCTGCATGTTTAGAACTTGTAGTTAAGTCATTCAAACCTACCTATTTAAACAGCTCGTTTTTCTGCTCTTAGTCTACATGTTTGGAACCTGTAGTAGTCCTTGTAACCTTTGGGAACAGCTCTCTTTTCTGCTGCTTATGTTCTTGCATGTTTTGGAACTTGTGAGTAAGTCCTTCAAACCTATGACAAACAGCTCTTTTTCTGCTCGAGTTACATGTTTGAAGCGTGTAGTAGGTCCTTCTTAACATGTGTAAACAGCATCTTCTTTCTGCTCATTTAGTCTACATGTTTTTGGTAACTTGTAGTAGTCCTTCACACCTATGTAAACAGCTCTTTTTCTGCTCTTAGTCTACATGTTTGAAGCGTGTAGTAGTCCTTCTAACCTGTGTAAACAGCTCTCTTTCTGCTCTTAGTCTGCATGTTTGGAACTTGTAGTAGTCCTTCAAACCTATGTAAACAGCTCTTTTTCTGCTCTTAGTCTACATGTTTGGAGCGTGTAGTAGTCCTTCTAACCTGTGGGAACAGCTCTCTTTCTGCTTCTAGTCTGCATGTTTGGAACCTGTAGTAGTCCTTCTAACCTGTGGGAACATCTCTCTTTCTGCTCTTAGTCTGCATGTTTGGAACTTATAGTGGTCCTTCAAACCTATGTAAACAGCTCTTTTTCTGCTCCTAGTCTACATGTTTGGAGCGTGTAGTAGTCCTTCTAGCCTAAGTGAACAGCTCTCTTTCTGCTCGTAGTCTGCATGTTTGGAACTTGTAGTAGTCCTTCAAAGCTATGTACAGCTCTCTTTCTGCTCTTAGTCTATGTGGGAACTTGTTAGTAGTCCTTCAAACTTGTAAACAGCTCTCTAGCTTCTTAAAGCATTTAATAGTAAACAGCTAAAACAGGCTCTCTCTGTCTAGTCACATGTGGAACTTGTAGTAGCTTCAAATTCCGCTATGTAAAACGCTCTCTTTCTGCTCTAGTGACATGTGGAACTTGTAGTAGTCCTTCAAAGCTATGTAAACAGCTCTCTTTCTGCTCTTAGTCTACATGTTTGGAACTTGTAGTAGTCCTTCAAAGCTATGTAAACAGCTCTCTTTCTGCTCTTAGTCTACATGTTTGGAACTTGTAGTAGTCCTTCAAAGCTATGTAAACAGCTCTCCTTCTGCTCTTAGTCTACATGTTTGGAATTTGTAGTAATCCTTTTAACCTATGGGAACAGCTCTCTTTCTGCTCCTAGTCTGCATGTTTGGAACTTGTAGTAGTCCTTCAAACCTGTGTGAACAGCTCTTTTTCTGCTCTTAGTCTACATGTTTGGAACTTGTAGTAGTCCTTCAAACCTATGTAAGCAGCTCTCTTTCTGCTCTTAGTCTACATGTTTGGAACTTGTAGTAGTCCTTCAAAGCTATGTAAACAGCTCTCTTTCTGCTCTTAGTCTACATGTTTGGAACTTGTAGTAGTCCTTCAAACCTATGTAAACAGCTCTTTTTCTGCTCCTAGTCTACATGTTTGGAGCTTGTAGTAGTCCTTCTAACCTGTGGGAACAGCTCTCTTTCTGCTCTTAGTCTGCATGTTTGGAACTTGTAGTAGTCCTTCTAACCTGTGGGAACAGCTCTCTTTCTGCTCTTAGTTTGCATGTTTGGAACTTGTAGTAGTCCCTTCAAAGCTATTGTAAACAGCTCTCTTCTGCTCGTAGTCTACATGTTTGGAACTTGTAGTAGTCATTCAAAGCTATGTAACAGCTCTCTTCTGCTCTTAGTCTACATGTTTGGAACTTGTAGTAGTCCTTCAAAGCTATGTAAACAGCTCTCTTTCTGCTCTTAGTCTACATGTTTGGAACTTGTAGTAGTCCTCCAAACCTATGTAAACAGCTCTCTTTCTGCTCTTAGTCTACATGTTTGGAACTTGTAGTAGTCCTCCAAACCTATGTAAACAGCTCTCTTTCTGCTCTTAGTCTACATGTTTGGAACTTGTAGTAGTCCTCCAAACCTATTGTAAACAGCTCTCTGCTCTTAGTCTACATGTTTGGAACTTGTAGTAGTCCTCCAAACCTATGTAAACAGCTCTCTTTCTGCTCTTAGTCTACATGTTTGGAACTTGTAGTAGTCCTTCTAACCTGTGGGAACAGCTCATTTCTGCTCTTAGTCTGCATGTTTGGAACTTGTAGTAGTCCTTCAAAGCTATGTAAACAGCTCTCTTTCTGCTCTTAGTCTACATGTTTGGAACTTGTAGTAGTCCTTCAAACCTGTGTGAACAGCTCTTTTTCTGCCTTTAGTCTGCATGTTTGGAACTTGTAGTACTCCTTTTAACCTGTGGGAACAGCTCTCTTTCTGCTCTTAGTCTGCATGTTTGGAACTTGTAGTAGTCCTTCAAACCTAGTAAACAGCTCTTTTTCTGCTCTCAGTTTACATATTTGGAACTTGTAGTACTCCTTCTAACCTGTGGGAACAGCTCTCTTTCTGCTCGTAGTCTGCATGTTTGGAACTTGTAGTAGTCCTTTCAACCTATGGGAACAGCTCTCTTTCTGCTCTTAGTCTACATGTTTGGAACTTGTAGTAGTCCTTCAAAGCTATGTAAACAGCTCTCTTTCTGCTCTTAGTCTACATGTTTGGAACTTGTAGTAGTCCTTCAAACCTATGTAAACAGCTCTCTTTCTGCTCTTAATCTACCTGTTTGGAACTTGTAGTAGTCCTTCAAACCTATGTAAACAGCTCTCTTTCTGCTCTTAGTCTACATGTTTGGAACTTGTAGTAGTCCTTCAAACCTATGTAAACAGCTCTCTTTCTGCTCTTAGTCTACATGTTTGGAACTTGTAGTAGTCCTTCAAACCTATGTAAACAGCTCTCTTTCTGCTCTTAGTCTACATGTTTAGAACTTGTAGTAGTCCTTCAAAGCTATGTAAACAGCTCTCTTTCTGCTCTTAGTCTACATGTTTGGAACTTGTAGTAGTCCTTCAAACCTATGTAAACAGCTCTCTTTCTGCTCTTAGTCTACATGTTTGGAACTTGTAGTAGTCCTTCAAACCTATGTAAACAGCTCTCTTTCTGCTCTTAGTCTACATGTTTGGAACTTGTAGTAGTCCTTGTAACCTTTGGGAACATCTCTCTTTCTGCTCCGAGTCCACATGTTTGGAACTTGTAGTAGTCCTTCAAACCTATGTAAACAGCTCTCTTTCTGCTCTTAGTCTACATGTTTGGAACTTGTAGTAGTCCTTTTAACCTATGGGAACAGCTCTTTTTCTGCTCTTAGTCTACATGTTTGGAACTTGTAGTAGTCCTTTTAATCTATGGGAACAGCTCTCTTTCTGCTCTTAGTCTACATGTTTGGAACTTGTAGTAGCCTTCTAATCTGTGTAAACAGCTCTCTTTCTGCTCCTAATCTCCATGTTTGGAATTTGTAGTTCCTTCAAACCTGTGTAAACAGCTCTTTTTCTCCTCCTAGTTTACATGTTTGGAACTTGTAGTAGTCCTTGTAACCTTTGGGAACAGCTCTCTTTCTGCTCTTAGTCTGCATGTTTGGAACTTATAGTAGTCCTTCTAACCTATGTGAACAGCTTCCTTTTCTGCTCCTAGTTTAGCTGTTTGGAACTTGTAGTAGTCCTCCCAGTCTGTGTGAACAGCTCCCTTTTCTGCTTTTAGTTTACCTGTTTGGAACTTGTAGTAGTCCTCCCATCCTGTTGAACAGCTCTCTTTCTGCTCGTAGTCTACGTGTTTGGAACATGTAGTAGTCTTCTCACCTATGTGAACAGCTCTCTTTCTGCTCTTAGTCTACGTGTTTGGAACTTGTAGTAGTCCTTCCAATCTGTGTGAACGGCTCCCTTTTGGCTCTTAGTTTACGTGTTTGGAACTTGTAGTAGTCCTATCAACCTCTGTAAACAGCTCTCTTTTAGCTCTTAGTTTACCTGTTTGGAAATTGTAGTAGTTCTTTAAATCTTTGTAAACAGCTTTCTTATTGCTCAGTTTAGTTATGATATTGTAGTAGTGCTAATTCTTAGTTAACCTGTTTGGAGGAGAAACTGGATTTGTGTTCCAGTATTATGGCGGACATTAGGATGTATCACATGAAAATGTGGACCGTTTTTACGACGGAAATCAACAGCAAATCCTCGTGTCTTTACATCCGTCATTTGGCAAACTTCTTTGCGCCGATTTTTTTAAGAAAAATGATTTTTCAATCGAATTAACTTTACTGCTAGCGCAGATCGTTCAATCCTGCATAAAGTAGATTTAGGAGGAGTTTTTATCTGTGAATAATATTACCATCCGTTGGACAGTGAAGTTCATTTCATTATGTAATAGTTGCCGCATCATTCAACATTATTTCAGTCATTATTTCATTCTAATGGGAATTTATTCCGGTGTTTTGCGAACGTATCATGTCGTTCAGAATTACTTATAATTGTGTTTTTGCCGTTTCATTTCTCGAGTTTTTATCGTTTTATTTAAATTTTTGTATTTATTAGTGTCTCAAATTTATTCAATAATAAAATCCTCGTCCAGTCTTTGCCAACCTTTTGGGGAATTTTTTTTTTCTCTCTTTTTTTTTCAGAGGTCAGGTCGTCCATCCCGTACACCAAGATGGCCGACCTGCCAGAACAAAAAGAAACTCGTAACTTTAACAGACGGTAATAATTTAATTTGACGTCAACTCACTTATATTTTCAACTGCAATGGCATTAATTATTGGCAGAAATTTATCTGTATCAGTAAATTATGAATCAATGTCGTAATTATCGTGCAAGCCAGTGGCCTGAATCGGCCCCAGAGATCGTCGTCTTGGGAACGGAAATGATTATTGAATAAAGTCGAATATGTCTCCAATCATTAGTTATTTTAATCCCAAGATGAGTTATGTCGTAGTAGAGACTCTCTGCCGTTGCTCTCAATGCTACGAGTGCCCTATTGAACTCGGAATGCCCGTAGCCAACCTGCCCTGGCCTATATAGCCACTTGGCATTTGAATGTTGGGATCCTGGGCATGGCGACATACCCATTCACTCTTTTTTTTTATCAATAAATATATCTACCATTGATCCTAGATCATTATTACGTCAATGAGGCCGGCATGGGCCTATTGCAAGGCCCGTTGCAAACTATGATAGGCCTACCCGCCCTAAGCATGTTGGTATAGTATCTCAAATATGGCTGCTCCAACCTATTTTACTCCAGTAATATGTTTACTAATTCAACTCAATTTTCATTGAATACTCTGGAAAATATTTATTGCCACCAAATGCTGTGTACACAAGTGTCTGGTATACAGGTTATGCAAGGTATAGTATTGTTATTTTAATCAGTAAATAACCTAAATAAAAATAAATAAATAAAAATAAATAGATAAAAAAAATAACTAAAAATAAATTAATAAAAAATAAATAAATAAAAATTATAAAATAAATAAAAATAGATATATACAAATAAATAAATAAAAATTATAAATAAATAAACATAGATGATATATCAATAAATAAATAAATAAATAAATAAAATAAATAATAGAAAAAATAAAAAATTAAATAAATAAAGAATCAATAAATACTAAAAAAATTAAAAAAATTAATAAATAAAATAAATAAAAATTACTTATATATAAAAATAAATTAAAAAATTATAAGTAATAAACAAAATTGAAAATTATAAAAAAATAAATATAAAAAAACATAAATGTAAATAATAAATAAATAATAAAAAAAATAAAATAAAATAAATGAATATATACAGATAAATAAAAAATGCAAAAATAAAAATTAAATTAAAATTAAAATAATAAATATAATAAATCTAACAAATAAATAATGAAATAATAAATAAATATCAAATAACTATACATAATAATTAAATAAAAGCGAATAAATTAAAAGAAATAAATAATATAGATAATAGTTAAATAAAGATAACTCAATGAAACAAATAGGTAAATAAAAATAAAATAAATAGATAAATAAAAATAATCGAAATAAACAAATAATAAAAATAGCACATAAATAAAGTAAATAAATAATTAAATAAAATAAATATATTAATTAATTAAGTTATCAATTAATTAATGAAATAAATAAAAATAAATAATAAACCCAAAATAAATAAATAAAACAAATAAATATACAATTAAATAATGAATAAAAAGAATAAATAATTAAATAAAAAAATAAAAAAATCATAAAAATTAATTGATAAAAAAAAATTAATAATCAATAAAAATAAACAAATAAAAATTAAATGAATGAAAATAATAATAAATACATATGTAAATAAAAAATAATATATGAAAATAAATAAATAAATAAAAATAACTAAATGAATAAAAATAAAAGAATAAATAAATATTTAAATAAAAAATAAAATCATTAAATAATAAAATAAATAAATAAATGAAAGTAGATAAATAAGATAAAAAAAATAATAATAAATAAATAATTAGAAATAATAAAAATATAACAAATAAGTAATTAAATAATTAAATAAAAATATAATTAAAAAAAATAATTTAAAAAAAATAAATACATAATAAATATATAAATAAAAATAAATAAAAAAATTAGATACATATATAAAATAAATAAAAAAAGGATAAAAATATATATAAAAACATAAAAATGAATTAAATAAAAATAAAAAAAATTAAAAAAAAAAATAAAAAAAAATAAAAATAAATAAAGGAAAAAATAAATTGAAAAATGAATTAATAATTAAATAAATATAAATAAATAATTAAATATGAATATATAAAAAATATTAAACAAAAATAATAATTGAAAAATAAATAAATAAATAAAAAAATAAATAAATAAATAATTAAAATAAATATGAATAAATATTTAAAGAGAAATAAAAAATAAAAATAAAAATAAATTTAAATAAATATTGAAATAATATAAACAAATAATTAAATAAAAATAATACTTAAAAATAAATAAATAAAAATTATAAATAAAATAAATAAAAATAAATAAATAAATAAATAAAAAACCCAAAATAACCAAAATAAATAAAATAAAATAAATAAATGAAAATAAATAAATAAATAAATAGAAATAAATAAAATAAATAAATAAATGAAAATTAATAAATAAATAAATAAATAGAAATAATTATATAAATAAATAAATAAATAAACAATCAAAATAAATAAAAATAAATAAATAAATAAAACTAGATGAATAAATAAATAAAAATAAATTAATTAATTAAATAATTAAAATGAAATATGTATTTAAATAAAACTAATAAAAAAAATTAAAAATAAATATAAATAAATAAATAAAAAAATAAATAAAATAAAAATAAATAAATAAATAAAATAAATAAAAATAAATAAATAAATAAAAAAAAAATGAATAAATAAATGAATGAAAATAAATAAAAATAAATAAAAACAAAAAAATAAAGAAAAATAAGTAATAAATAAATAAATAAATAAATAACTAAATAATATTAAAAAAATAAAAATAAATAACTGACTAAAAATGAATAAATATAAATAAAAAAATATATAAATAAAAATAAATAAATACATAAAATGAAAAATAAATAATAAATAATAAAAACAAATAAATAAATAAAAATAAATATAAATAAATAATAAATCAATAAATAATAAATAAAATAAATAAGAAAATAAATAAATAAAAATAATTAATAAAAATAAAAAAAATATAAATAAAAATAAACAAAACAAAAGAAATAAATGAAAATAAATAAATAAATAAATAAACTAAATAAAAATATTTGAACAATTGAAAAAAAATAAATTTAAATAAATAAATAAATAAATAAATAAATAAATAAACATATAAAAATCAAATAAAAATAAGATTAAAAATAAAAAAAATAAAAATAAAAAAGAAATAAAAGAAATAAATAAAAAAGTAAAAATAAAAAAAAAATAAATAAATCAAATAAAATATAAATAAAAAATAAATAAAAAAAAATAAGAAAAAATAAAAAAAAATTAATTAAAAATAAAAAAGAATATAAATAAATAAAAAGAAAAATAAATAAAAAAACAAATAAATAAAAATAAATAAATTAAATAACTAAATAAAAAAAGAAAAATAAATAAATAAAATAAAAATAATAAAAAATAAATAAATAAATAAAAAAAAATAATAAAAAATAAAAAAAAATAAAAATAAATAAAAAAAAAAAATAATAAATAAAAAAATAAATAAATAAAAATAAATAAAAAAATAAATAAATAAAAAAAATGAAAAAATGAAATAGAAAAAAAATAAATAAAAAGGAGATAAATAAATAAAAACAAATAAAATTATCAAATAAAAATTAAATAAATAAAAGTAAAAATAAAAGAAAAAAATAAAAATAAAAATTTAAAAAAAAATAAATAAAAAAAAAAAAATTAAAAAATAAAAAATAAAAATAAATAATTAGGAAAATAATAAATAAATAAAAAATGAAAAAAAATAAAAAATAAATAAAAAATAAATATAGATAATAAATAAATAAAAATAAACAAATAAAAATAAAGTAAATAAAATAAAATAGAAATATATTAAAAATAAAAAGAAATAAATAAAATTAAAATAAAAAAAAAATTAAAAATAATAAAAAAAAATAAAAAAAAATAAAGAAATAAAAAATAAAAAAAATAAGAATAAAATAAAAAATAAATAAATAAACAAATAAAAAAAATAAAAAAAAAAAAAATAAAAAAAAATAAATAAAAAAAAAGAAAAAAAATAAAATAAAAAAAATATTAAAAATTAAAAAAAAATCTATAATAATAAAAAAATAAATAAATATAAAAATAAAATAAAAAATAAAACAAATAAATAAATAAAAAAAATAAAAAAAAATAAAAATTAATAAAAAAAAAATAATAAATAAAAAAACTAAATAAAAAATAAATATATAAAAATAAAAAAAAATAAAAATAAATCAATAAATCAAATGATAAATAAATAAATAAATCAAAAAATAAATAAATGAATAAATAAAATAAATAAATAAAAAAGTAATAAATAAAATAAAAATAAAAATAAAACAAAAAAATAAAACAAAAAAAAATCAAAAAATTCAAAAAAAATAATAAAAAAAAATAAAAAATAAATAAAAAAATAAAAAAAATAAATATGAAGAAGTTATAAAAATACATTAAAATAAATAAATAAATAAATAAAAATAGATAAAAATAAATAATGAAAAAAATAAATAAAAGGAAAATAAATAAATAAATAATAAAATAAATAAATGAATAAAAGTAAATAAATAAATAAATAAAAAAAATAATTTAATTTAAAAAATAGTTAAATAAAAATAAATAAATAAATAGAAATGACTAAATAAATAATTAAATAAAATGAATAAATAAAAAGAATGAATAAAAAGAAATAAACAAAAATAAATAAATTATTATAAAAAATAAATAAATAAATAAATAATTAAATAAAAATAAATAAATAAACATATAAAAACAAATAAATAAATAAATAAATAAAATTAAATAAATAATAAATAAATAAATAAATAAATAAATAAATAAATATAAACAAATAAATAAAAATAAAAATATATATATAAAAATAAATAATAATAAATAAAAATAATTACATAATAAATAAATAAATTGATTAATTGATAGATAAATAACTCAAAACAAATAACATTAATAAATAAATAAAATAAATAAGAAAAAATAAAAAAGAGATAATAAATAAAGAAATAAAATAAAAATAAAAATAAATAAAAAAATAAAAAATAAAAAATAAATAAAAAATAAAATAAAAATAAAAAATAATAGAACAAAATAAATAATGAAAATAAATAAAAAAGAAAGTAAATAAATAAAAATAGTTTGAATGAATAGATAAATAAATAAATAAATAAACAACAAATAAAAATCAATCAAAATAGATTAAATATATAAAATAAATAAATTAAATAAATAAATAATAAAAATAAATAAATAAATAAAGAGCAATAAATAAATAAATTAAAATATAAAATAAATAAATGAAAATAAATAAAAATGTATAAAAATGAATAGAAATAAATAAAATAAAGAAAAATAAATAATAAATAAAAATAGATAAATAAATAACTAAATAAAAAAATAAAAATAAATAAATAAATAAATAAATAAATGTATCAAAAAGAGGAAAAACTTTCAGATTTTGTACTAAAATTGAAATATTGTTTTAAACTTTTTAAGTTACATTTATTTTCATA
>NC_087202.1:117438269-117445769 GCF_015104395.2 Macrobrachium nipponense
TAGAGGATGAAGCGCGCTAAATATTTCATTTAAAACGATATATATTCAGTTTACTTTTGTTTTCTTCATTTTTATAATGAATTTTGAAACAAAGTTAGGCCACCAAAAAGAAAAAAACCTCAAAAATACTGTGCAGAAACTGAAATATTTCTTAAAACTTTTTATGCCACATTAATTCTCCCAAAAAGAGTGGACAATCAAAAAATTAAATAATTATTTTAACATGTTTATTTGAAAGTCATTCCTCTTTTTGATGGATGATTTTTGCTTCAAAATTCATTTGGAAAATTTATAAAAGATTTAATTTGAATCCAATATTTTTAATAGTTTTGCCCGGTTTTTAATAACTGATTTTATTTCAAAAATCATTTCAAAACTAACCTAAAATTCGGGCAATAAATGTAACATAAAATCATTTAGTAAATATATAAATTTTTTGCAAAATATTTTTGATAGTTTTTACCTCCTTTATTTAGTCCTTTTTTTTTTATCAAAAATCAATTTATGAATAGCCTGAAAAAGTTATTTTTGGTTCAAAAATCATTTAACAAATCAAATTTAAAAAATGACAACGAATATAACATAAGAATTTTTAAATCACATTTCAATTCATATACGAAACTTTTAAGATTTGTTTAATTGTCTTTGAAGAATCATTTTAAAAATCCGCTAAAAAGAGGGTAAAAAATTGATCATAAAATGGATTTAAATATATAATTTTTTGCAAAATATTTCTCTTCACTTAGCGGTTTTCTGTTTCAGCCATTTTAAAAATTCTATTAAAAAAAGTAAAAATCTAAAACAGAAAAAAGCTTAAAAAATTTCAGTTTAAATGGGTTTCTTGCCCTTCTTTTTTATAGATGATTTTTGTTTAAAAATTATTTCAAAAATTTCTTTAAAAAGGATCATGAATGTAACATAAAACGTTAAAAAAAATTACAATTTTATTTTTTATATTTTTATTAAAATTATTATTTAAAAAACGGCTACAGTTCAAAAAGTAATTTGATTTGAATACAATATTTAAAGGATTTTCCCTCACTTTTTGATGACTGATTTTTATTTTAGAAATTAATATACCACAAAGTTTTGAAGTTTTTTTTTTTGATGGCTGGTCTTTTTTTAAATCATTGAAAATATCGTCTAAGAATAATACAATGAATTTAAAATAAACATAGTTTAAAAATAATACAGTTTGGATACAATATTTCGGGAGTTTTGCCTTCTTTTTTATGACTGATTTTGATACCGAAAATCATGTAAAAACACGCCTAAGAACGGGATAATGAAAGTTTTAAAATAATTTCAATTTTTGCATAGTATTTTTTAGTTTTTCATCTTTTTGTTAGCGGATTTTTAAAAAAATAATTATTCCAAAAATTGCTTAAAAAAGAAACCTAAGAAAGCTCCAAAAATATTTCAATTTTACCATAAATAGTGTATTTGAATAAAAAAAAAGGACGAAATAAGTAACCTAAAAAGCTTTAAAATTGATTTTAATTTATGTATAATATTTTACCACACATAGTGTATTAAAATTATAAAGACAAAAAAGATACCTAAAAAATCCTTAAATATTTCAATTTAGAAGCAATATTTTACCATAAATAGTTTTTTTTAATTAAAATATATTTGTTTAACATTTTTATGGTACATTAATTGTCAAAATTTATGCGATTTTCAAATGATTTAAATGCACTTTAAAAAAGAATTCAATGTAAATACAATATTTTTTATAAATTTACCGTTTTTTAGAACTAATTTTTATTTCAAAATCTTTTTAAAAATTGGCCTAAAATAGGGCAATGAATAGCACATAAAAATGTAAAACATATCAAGTTTTGAGTTTTCCCCCCTTTGTTAAGGCTGTTTGTTGATAAAATTAATTATAAGAACAACTAAAAAATTAGTGAAAAACAAAAACATTTAAACATATTCCAAATTAAATACAATATTTTTTTTGGCGTATGACCTCTATCTAATGAGAGATTTTTTTACGTCTCAAAAGGCTTTTAAAATTCGCTAAATATATAAAAATAAACGTAACTTAAAAAGTTTAAAACAATATTTCAATTTTAGTACAAAATCTTAAAGTTTTTCTTCTTTATGATACATTTTTTTGGGGAGTTTTGCCCTCTCTTTGGTAACTAATTTTTATTTCAAAAATCAATTAGAAAATCGCCTAAATTTTTAGTAGATTGATTAATGTAACATGAAAAGTAATAAAAAATATTTAAATTTTACCACTTACTTTGGTGGCTATTTTCTGTTTCAATTAATCATTATAAAAATTCTCTGAAAAAAAATAGTTAAAAAATGAAACAGAGAAAAGCTCTAAAAATAGGTAATTTTAAATGCAATATCTTTGGGCTTATTGGCTCCCTTTTTGGGAGTTTGGCCCTCTTATTTGGTGACATAGTGACAAATATTGTATTTAAATTGAAAGATAAAAAAATAATCGTTTTCTTCGCCCAACCCCCTTTTCCAGGCTATTCTTTTATTTATTTTTTATACAAAAATCGCCAAAATAAAGGAGGTAAAAACTCTAAAATATTATGCAAAAATTTATATATTTCTTAAATTAATTTATTACATTTATTGCCCGAATTTCAGGTGTTTTTTGAAATAATTTTCGAAATAAAAATCAGTCATCAAAAATCAGGCAAACTATTAAAAATATTAGATTCAAATTAAACCTTTTACAAACAGCTTTTAATTTGAAGTTCATTGTCCTAATATTAGCCAATTTTCAAAATGATTTTTGAAGCAAAAATCATCCATCAAAAAGAGGAATGAATTTCAAATAGACATGTTAAAATAATATTTTAATTTTTGGATAATACACTCATTTTTATGACTGATTTTATTTTCAAATATAATGATAAAAATCGCCTAAAAATGGGACAAGAAATATAGCATAAAAAGTTTTGATGAATATTCCAGTTTTTGCGCAATATTTTCAGTTTTTTTTCTTTTTGTTTCAAAAATCATCATAAAAATGCTAAAAACAAAATTAAACTAAAAAAAAATTAAAATATATATAAATTTAAATGAAATATTTAACACGTTTTAGTCCTCCTTCAGATGTGTGATTTTTTTTTCAAAAATCATTTAAAAAACCACATACATTTACAACAAAGTTTCAATTTTGGAACACAATTTTTAAGAGTTTGTTTTCATCTTTTGATGCAAGATTTTTTGTGTCAAGAATCATTCTAAAAATCACCTAAAAAGGAGGAAAAAAATACAACATTTATGATAATTTTGCATTCGATTTAATTCTGACTTCTGTTTCCATAATCATTTCGAAAATTACCTAAATCAGGACAATAAATATAACATAAAAGAACGGTTTAAAAAAAATTATGAACTAAAATTTTTGGGAATTGTTCACCCAATTTTGATAACTAAGTATGAAAATCGCATATAAAAAGACAAAAAATGAAACTAAAAACCTTATTTGAATTTATTTACAATATTTTTTTGGCAGCTTTTTGATAAATGATTTTAGCTTTTGTCTAAATGTTAATGTTATATTCATTTTCATATTTTTATTAAATTATTTTTAGATAAAAATCAGTTATCGAAATAAGTGCGGAAATTCTTAAAATACTGTATTTATTCCGTTTCCCCCCCTTTTTAGCGAATTTTTATATTGATATTTGAAACAAAAAATAGCCAAAATAAATAAGGAAAATATACTCATTAATATTTTGTACAAATTTATAGATGTAGTTTTTAAAAATTTTACGTTCTATTTCTAGGCGATTTTTGAAATAATTTTAGAAATAAAAATCGGTCATCAAAAAGAGGGAAAAACTATCAAAGTTAGTGAATTCAAATTGATATTTTTAACTGATTTTAATTTTAAATACATTGTGTTATTTTAGCCAATTTTCTGAATAATTTTAGAAACAAAAATCATCCATCAAAAAATAGGAACAATGTGCAAAAAATTAAAATACTTTTAAAAATTATTTTTAAAATAGAAATCTGTCATCAAAAACAAAAGAAAATTTTAGCCGATTTTTGAGCAATTTTTGAAACAAAAATCAGTCATCAAAAAGATAAGAACATTTCCAAAATATTACTTATTAAAATTGAAATATATTTAAATAATTTGTAAAAAATCTTTTATTGTTTTTCCATTTCATTTTATTTTTTTAGGCGATTTTTATGATGAGTTTTTGAACAAGAAAACTGCCAACAACCATTGGATAAGACTCAAATGTTTTGTGCAATAATTGATATATTATCTTAGTTTTAGGCGATTTTCCCAATGATTTTTGAAATATAAGTCAGTCATGAAAAAGAAGGAAAAATATTAAAAAATATCATATTGGAAATGATTTATTATTTAGCTGTTTTTTTCTTAGTTATATTCATTATCCAATATTAAATAAAAAAATGAATATAAATAAAGAAAAATAAATGAATAAAAATAAATATATAAAAATAAATAAATAAAAATAACCAAAAATAAATAAATAGATAAAAATAAATAATTAAAAAATAAAATTAAATAAATAAATAAATACAACAATTAAAAATAAATAAAAATAAATCCAAATAAATAAATAAAAATAAAAATTTTAAAGAAAATAAATAAATCAAAATAAAAATATTAAAGAAAATAAAAGAAAAATAAATAAACTAAATAAATAAATATAATATATAAAGAATAAAGTAAATAATAATAAATAAAAAATAAATAAATAAACAAACAAAACAAATAAATAAATATAAAAAACCAAATAAATAAATAAACAAAATAAAAATTTTAAAGAAAATAATAATCAAAATAAAAAATATAAAAGAAATAAAGAAAAATGAAATAAAATAAATAATAAATAAAAATAAATAAAAATAATAAAATAAGTAAACATAAAAAATAAAAAAATAAAAATAAAAAAATAAATAAATAAATAAAAATAAATAAATAAAAAATTATGTATTTGAAATAAATATGAATTAAAATAAATAAATAAATAAAAAAAAAAATAAAAATTAAATAAAATAAATAAAAATAAAAATAAAAATAAAAATAGAAACAAAAATAAATAAAAAATAAAAATAAATAAAAATAAAAATAAAAATAAATAAAATAAAAATAAAATCATAGAGTATTAAATAAATAAATAAATAAAAAATAAATAAAAAAATAATATGAATAAAAAAAATAAATAAAAACAAATAAAAATAAAATGAATCAATAAACAAATATAAAAAAATAAATAAATTAAAAAAAATCAAAAAAAAATAAATACTATAAATAATATAAATAAATAAATAAAAAAAATAAAAAAAATAAAAATAACCGAAAATAAATAATGAATAAAAATAAATAAATAAATAAATTAAATAAATAAATGAATAAGAAATAAATAAATAAATAAAAAAAAATAAATAAATAAATATAAAAATAAACTAAATAAAAATAAAAAATAAAAATAAACTAAAAAATAAAAAAAAAAATAAAAATAAAAATAATTTAAAAATAATAAAAAAATAAAAAAAAATAAATAAATAAATAAAGAGAAAAATAAAATAAAAATAAAATTATAAAAGAGTAAATAAATAAATAAAATAAATAAAAAAAAAAAAATAAAAATAAATAAAAAATAAATAAATGAAAATAAAAAACACCAATAAAAAAACAAAAATAATAAATTAAAAATAAATTAATAAAAATAAGAAAAAATAAAAACTAAATAATAAAAAATAAATAAAATAAAAATAAAAAAAAAATAAAATAAAATAAAAAAAAATTGAATAATATAAATAAATAAATGAAATAAATAAATAAATAAATAAAAATAAAAAAATAAAAAATAAATAAATAAAAAATAAGACATTAAATAGAGATAAATAAATAAATAAATAAAATAAAATAAATAATAAATAAATAAATAAACCAATAAAAATAATATATGAATAAATGGAAATTAATAAAAATAAATAAATAATTAATAAAAAAAATAATAAATAAATAAAATAATAAAAATGAATAATACATCAATAAAATAATAATACATAGAAATAAAAAATAAAACTCAATAAATAAAAATAAATAATAAAATAATAAATAAATAAAAAATACATAAGTAATTAAATTAATAAATAAGAAATATACATAATAATAAAAAAAAGTAGAAATAAATGAAATTTAATAAACAAATAAAATAAATAAATAAATATTACAATATCATTAAATAAATAAATATAATAAATAAATAATAATAAATAAAATAAAAAATAACAAAATAATAACTAAATAAATAAAAATAAAAAATAAAAAATAAAAAAATAAATAAAAGAATTAAATAAAACTAAATAATTGAATACAATAATAAATAAAAATAGATAAAGAATAAATAAATCAAATAAAATAATGATTTATAAAAATAAATAAATACAATAAAATAAATAAATAAAAAATAAATAACTCCTAAAAAAATAAATGAAACTAAAAATAAATAAAATAATAAATAATAAATAAATAAATTAAATCTTTAAAGAAAGAAATAATAAATAAAAAATATTTAAATCAAAATAAATAAGTAAATAAAATAAATAAATGAAAAAAATGAAAAGAATAATAAAAAAATGAATAAAAATAATACATAAAAATAAAAATTTAATAAAAAAATTAATTTATAAAAAGTAAAAAAATAATAAAAGCATATATAGAAAAAATACAAAAATAAATGAATCAATAATAATACAATAAATAAATAAATAAAAAGAATAAATAACTAAAAATAATAATAAATAAATAAATTCTAAATGAATAAAAATAAATACAAAAAACATATATATAAAAAATATAAAAAATAAATGAATAAATAATAATAAAAATAAATAAATAATAAAAATAAATAAATAAATAAAATAAATAAAATAAATAAAAATACAAATGAATAAAAATACATAAATAAAATACATAAATAAATAGAAATAAATAAATAAATAAAGTAGATACAAAAAAATATTAAAATAACAATAATCCTTGAAAATAAATTAATAAATAAAAATAATAAAAATAAATAAATAAAATAAATAATTAAATATAATAATAAACCAAATATATAAAAATAATAAATACTAAATAAAATAAAGTATATAAATAAATAAAGATAAATAAATAAATAAAATAATATAATAATAATTCAATAACAATAAATAAATAAATAAATAAAACTAAATAATTAAAAAAATAAATAAAAATAAATATATAACATACATAATAATAAAAATAAATAATACATATTAAAAATAAATAAATAAATAAAATAAATAAAATAGAAATAAAAGAATTAAAAATAATAAATAAATAAGATACATAAATAAATAAATAAATAAAATAAATATTTAAATAAAAAAAATAATTAATAAAAATAATAAATAATAAAAAAATAAATAATAAATAAATAACAATATTTACTAAATAAAAATAATTATCATAAAAATAATAAATAAAATAAAATAAATCATAAATAA
>NC_087202.1:117455769-117458269 GCF_015104395.2 Macrobrachium nipponense
TCAAAATGGGGTGAAAAACTCCCAAAAATTTTAGTTCGTAATAATTTTTTTTAAAACCATTCTTTTATATTATATTTATTGTCCTGATTTAGGTAATTTTCGAAATGATTATGGAAACAGAAGTCAGAATTAAATCGAAAGCAAAATTATCATAAATGTTGTATATTTCCCCCCTTTTTAGGTGATTTTTATAATGATTCTTGACACCAAAATCTTGCATCAAAAGATGAAAACAAACTCTTAAAAATTGTATACCAAAATTGAAACTTTTTATAAATGTATGTGGTTTTTTAAAAGATTTTTGAAACAAAATCACACATCATTTAAATTTATATATATTTTAAGTTTTTTTAGTTTAATTTTGTTTTTAGCATTTTTATGATGATTTTTGAAACAAAAAGACAAAAACCTAAAAATATTGTGCAAAAACTGGAATATTTATTAAAACTTTTTATGCTATATTTCTTGTCCCATTTTTAGGCGATTTTTATAATCATATTTGAAAAAAAGGTCAGTCAAAAATGAGTGTACAATCCAAAAATTAAATAATTATTTTAACATGTCTATTTGAAATTTATTCCTCTTTGTGATGGATGATTTTTGCTTCAAAAATCATTTAGAAAATTGGCGAAAATTAGGACAATGAACTTCAAATTAAAAGCAGTTTGTAAAAGGTTTAATTTGAATCTAATATTTTTAATATTTGGCCTGATTTTTGATGACTGATTTTTATTTCGAAAATTATTTCAAAAAACACCTGAAATTCGGGCAATAAATGTAACAAAATCATTTAAGAAATATATAAATTTTTGCATAATACTTTTGAGAGTTTTTACCTCCTTTATTTTGGCGATTTTTGTATCAAAAATAAATATAAGAATAGCCTGAAAAAGGGGGTGGGCGAAGAAAACGATTTCTTTTTTTATCTTTCAATTTAAATACAATATTTTTCACTATGTCACCAAATAAGAGGGCCAAACTCCCAAAAAGGAAGCCAATAAGCCCAAAGATATTGCATTTAAAATTACATATTTTTAGAGCTTTTCTCTATTTCATTTTTTGTTTTAAACACCAGTTATCAAAAAAACACAAAAAAACTTCAAAAATTTTATGTTATATTAATTTCATCTTTTGATGCAAGAATCATTATAAAAATCACCTAAAAGGAGGAAAAAATACAACATATATGATAATTTTGTATTCGATTTAATTCTGACTACTGTTTCCATATCATTTCGAAAATTACCTAAATCAGGACAATAAATATAAAATAAAAAAACGGTTAAAAAATAATTATGAACTAAAATTTTTGGGAGTTTTTCACCCCATTTTGATAACTAATTATGAAAATCGCATAAAAAAGGACACAAAATGAAACTAAAAACCTTATTTGAATTTATATAAATTTTTTTAGGGCAGATTTTTGATAAATGATTTTAGCTTTTCTCTAAATTTTAATGTTATATTCCTTTTCATATTTTTATTAAATTATTTTTCCAATAAAAACCAGTTATCGAAATAAGGGCAAAAATTCTTAAAATACTTTATATATACCATTTTCCCCCATTTTTTTTAGCGAATTTTTATATTGATTTTTGAAACAAAAAATAGCCAAAATAAAAAAGGAAATATACTCAATAATATTGTGCACAATTTTATAGATGTATTTTTTAAACATTTTACGTTCTAATTTTAGTCGATTTTTAAAATAATTTTTGAAATAAAAATCTGTCATCAAAAAGAGGGAAAAACTATCAAAGTTGGTGAATTCAAATTGATTTTTTAACTGATTTTAATTTTAAATACATTGTCTTATTTTAGCCAATTTTCTGAATGATTTTAGAAACAAAAATCATCCATCAAAAATAGGAACTCAAACATATTGTACAAAAATTAAAATACTTTTAAAAATTATTTTTAAAATAGAAATCTGTCATCAAAAACAAAAGAAAATTTTAACCGATTTTTAATTGATTTTTGTAACAAAAATCAGTCATCAAAAAGAAAATTTCAAAAAAATTACGTACTAAAATTGACATTTTTAAATGATTTTATAAAAAATCTTTTATTGTTTCTCTATTTCATTTTATTTTTTACGCGATTTTTATGATGAGTTTTTGAACAAGAAAACTGCCAACAACCATTGAATAAGACTCAAATGTTTTGTGCAATACATGATATTTTGTCCTAGTTTTAGGCGATTTTCCAAATGATTTTTGAAATATAAGTCAGTCATGAAAAAGATGGAAAAAGTACTAAACATATCATATTGGAAATTATTTATTATTTAGCTGTTTTTTTCTTTGTTATATTCATTATCCAATAATAAATAAATAAATAAAATTAATAAATAAATATAAAATAAATAAAAATAAATAAAAATAAATAAAAAAAATAAATAAATAAATATAAATAAATAAAAATAAATAAATAAGAATAAATAAATAAAAATCAATAAATAAAAATAAATAAAAAAATTAATAGATAAAAAATAAAAAAT
>NC_087202.1:117465769-117490769 GCF_015104395.2 Macrobrachium nipponense
AATAAATTAAAATAAAATAAAAATATATATGATAACTAGAAATAAAATAAATAAAAATGTAATTAAAATGTATCAAAATTAAAAGGAGTTGAAATAAATGAAAATTAATGAAAATAAAATAATTAATGTAAATGAAAATAAGAATAAAAGAAATTAAAAAAAATAAAAGCCAATAAAAATAAGTAAAATAAATTTAGACAAAGCAAAGGTAGATGAATCAATAATAACGTAATGAAAATCAATACATAAGATACACAAATAGATGGGAAAAATAAAAATAAAAGTAAATCATATGAATCCAAACAAAAGATTTAATAATGATAGAAAAGAATTAGTAAGACACGAAAATAAGTAAAATAAATAGAAATAGAGGAATAGAAATGAATACGAATATAAGTAAGAGAATAAATAAAAATAAAAATAACTGAAATATGCTAGAATTAAGATACTAAAAAGCAAATAAATTAAATATGTAAATACAAGTAAATGTGTTCTTCTGCCAGAGATTTACCTCTTTTAGATACAGTTGTTCTCGGTGGTAGGTTTCTGTTTCCTAACAGTAACAGTTATGACTAAGAACATCGATGGATAGTTTCTTGTTTCTCACGTTTTCATTAGTTGTATTTCAACAGAGTTCTTTCACATACAGAATTGATCCCTGATCCCTTTTATCTGCCGAGAGCATCCAGATTCGCTGAAAAGTAGCACCAATTTGCAGTAAATGTGCCTTGCTGCTGTCGAACTTCTCGGATTTATTCCTCACACCGCTGGACTGTGCAACAGCCTCCCAGAGGAAGTCGTGCAATTGCAACTTCAAAAGTTCAAGCAAAGGTGCAACACCATAATACTATTCTCCTTGCATTTTAATATACAGTTTTATCTATTTGTTAGCTTATTAATTTTTTTTTTGTTTTTTAATAAGTGGAGCCTCTTCTTTCTCTATTTTCCTTTACTGTGTCTTACTTCTTCCAAATGAGCTCCATTTTCTTTGGAAGCTTGAATTTCAAGTGAATGGCCCCGTGGGCTTGCTCCATATGAAAAGGGTTCATTTTCTGAATAATAATAAAAATAACAATATAAACAAAAATAAATAAAGAAAAATAAAGAAAATAATTTCAAGAACAAGTAAAAATAAAAAATAAAAAAATTAAAAATATATAAAAATTCATAACAACGAACAAGCATAAAAAGAATGAATAAAAATAAAGAAAAAATAATGAAAATTAATAAACAAAAATAAGTGCAAAATGCAAAATAAAAAAAATAAAAAAAATAAATATAAATTTATTAAAATGAATACAATAATTACAAATAAAACTCAAAGGAAATAAAGCATAATATTAGTAAAAATAAAAAAAATAATAAAGTAGACAAGAAAATATAAGTAAAAATAAATAGTAATAAATATAACAAATACGAATAAACATTCAAAAAGTAAATGAAAATAAAGATATAATAACAATTTAAACAAACTAAAAACAAATAAAGATAAAATTGATAAAAATGATATAAAATTATAAAGTATAAAAAATTCTAAAAGTATGTAAAGCTACCAAAAATTTACAAAACTAAAAATAAATAATAGCTAGAAATAAATAATAATTTCAGAATTAAATAAAATACAAATAAAAATAGAAAAAAGAAAAATAGATAAATGCTTAAAAAGAAATAATGAAAATAAAAAATCACAAAAAATGAAGATTGCAGATAACAAAGTTAATGAAACTAAAAAACATTAAATATAAAAATTAAAATAAAAAAAAAGAAGCAAAGAAAAATATTACTAGATAAAAATAAATGAAAATAAAAATAAAAACATATTATTAATGAAAATAAATAGGAAATATTTAAAATGTAGATAATAAATTCAAAAAATTAAACTACATTAAATAAAACTAATTAAATAAAAATGAAAATAGTTTATAAAAATAAAAAGGAAATAACTATAAAAAATAAATGAAAATAGAAATGATGAGAAATAAAAATAGGGGATAATAAATAAGTTTTAAAACTACAGAAAAAGGTTAAAATAAAACATATAAAACAAATAAAGCATAAAAAGGAATTAATAAAAATAGAGAAAAATAATGAAAATTGATAAACGAAATAAATGCAAAATGCAAATTAGAAATAAAACAAAAATAAGAAAATGAAAATAAGTATAAATTTATTAAAACAAATGAAATAAATGCAAATAAAACTCAAAGGAAATAAAGTATGAAATTAGTAAAAATAATAAAATAGAGATGAAAATAAAAGTAAAAATAAATAGTAATAAATGTAACAAATACGAATAAATATTTTAAAAGTAAGTTGGAATAAAGATATTAAAAGAATTGAAATAAAATAAAAACGAATAAAGATAAAAGTAAATAAAAATAAAATAAAATTAAAAATATAAAAATATTTTCAAATGAAATTAAGTATAGGTATGTAAAACTAATAAAAATTTACAAAACTAAAAATAAATAATAGATAAAAATAAATAATTTCAGAATTAAATATAAATAAAAATAAAAAAATAAAAAAATAAATAAATGTTTAAAACCGTTTACAGTCCAACGTTCCCACTTTGGGAACATGTTTTTCCTTTATATTCCTAGCTTTACACTTTCAAATATAATGGTTTGATCACGTTAAGTATAATTTTTTTATATAATTAATCATTATACACGATGAAACAAAACAAAATTTAATTTTCCATTATTTTTTACTTGTTTTTTTTCTGAGATTTTTTTTTTAAATTAGCGACCGGAAATAAACATTGTATTTCAATAAGAAAAAATTCAAATTTTATTATTTTATTTATGTCACATATACCTTAAATACTTCTTCTCCGATAATAAATTATATGTATTATGATTTTTATTATAATAATATCACTGTAAATATTTTTGCAAGACGTTGGACACTTGGGTATGCCAGATACCCTGATTTACTCGATACTCTAGGTCTGCTATCCATGGATGGTAAAAACTTTTACGGGTGAAGTTTTATCATTTTTTATTTTTATTATCATTATCAAAATCTTTATCATCATCATCACCATCATTATCATCATCATCACCATTGTAAAATTAATTGAGTGGTTCATGTTATGGGCCCTGTTCAGTTTTGCATTTTTAATATTAACGTAATTCGTTTATCTTTGTTTTTGGTTTCTGTTGTCAGTTATTAACGTAAGTTTGTAATATCTTTTGACTTTTGTTTATTTTTGGTTTCCACTTTATTATTTAATCACCTCGTTTAGGAGGTGGTTTGCTGTTAACCATTATTGTTGGACCCTCCCATCGGTTTGTATGTTTTTCTTCTGTTTTTCATATTTGCGAGCGTGTGTGGGTGTGTCCAGCGGTTACCAGTGGGTAGTGGGAGTTTTCTTCGTTGTCGGGGGATCCGAAGGACCTTTAATATGGTAAGGCCTCCCCACAGAAGGATTCTTGGACGCTCAAGGCATTTACGGCAGTATCGGCAACTTTCTTGACTCCCGTGTGAAGGGAGAGAGCGACTTGGTGTTTCTCCTACTTGGCTTGAATGAGACGTAGCGCTCAGACGTCTTGGCTTCAGCGGTCGTAAGGGACGATCATTTGTATGTGCCGTTGCACTGCCTTTGCCTCTCTCTGTTCCAATGTATCCTTGAGGTCGTCATCCGGCGCTTCAGCTGCGGAGAAGCGTAAGCCACCATTAACATATTTCTTTATTATTAGCCTTGTGATCAATGTTGTGTTGGTGGGCTATTGCTGACGTGTCAGTCCAGGAAAGTTTGACCCTACGTGTGTGACCCGTAGGGTTATGGAAGTATTTCATCGCTGGGTTGCAGTATCAACGTATTAATTACTGGATCGCCAGTCTTCGTTATTTATTTATGATGACGAAAGTGTGTATTTGTGGTTTGTTGTTATGTGTAGGACATTATTGTATTTAGTTAGTTTTAAGGAATCTTTCTCTCAGTACCCTTTCCTGTCGTGTGTTTGTGGTAATTTGTCGTCTTAGTATGTTTGTGGATTCACACCTTCCCCTATATCTTTCTCTCCTCCTGTTGGTATGATCGTTGGCTAGGAGATTGTGTTTATTGTTTGAAAGGTGTGTGGTCCTTTCCTTTTCAGGTGATTACGTAATTATAGTGGTACCCTTTTGTATATAAATATATCTATTTATGGTTATACACATAGTTTATTTTTATCCTTCCTGTTAACATTTGAGTTTCCTTTTTGCTGTTCCATAGGCTATCTCTCCACTTAAATATGAGGTGATAGTTTTAAGGTGGGTGTTTTTAAAGAACTGGGAACGTGAGTCGTTACACCATCATTGTCATCATCATCGTTATTATTTTTGTTGTCGTCGTCATCACTACATTATGTCATCATTTTTCATTAAATGGGTGTTATATCATCATCACCATTATTTTTTGAAAACCACCACCACCACCATCACCACCACCATCATCGTGTTGTTGTAGTTGTTGTTTTTATTGTTGTTAATGTTGTCGTCGTCGTCATCCTCATTTCGTTGTTTTTGATGCTGTTTATATCTATTTTTTTATTCGAATCACAACTAACTGCACTTCATACGCAAATATGGTATATCATACTTCTCAGTGGAAAACATAAGGTTCATAAATTATACCTGAGCTGTTTTGATCAAATGCCCTTTCGATTCCTACGTGTTTCTGCTGAAATAGTAACTCGGTCAAATTCCGCTAAAGATATTGATATCTTGATATCGTCATTCTACCTCCTTCTACAGGTGACCAGCCTGCTGCAAGTGATCAAGAAAATGAAGATGATGCCCTTGATAGAGAAGGGGTGCTGGCTGTGACTAGTGGAGAGCTTGACGTTCATGAAAATGAAGACGAAGAGGTCGAAAACTTCAGAGGAAATGGAAGATGGCGTAAAAAGAATGTTTGAGATATATAAGCTGTTCTTCCCAGATGAAATCATTGGTTATCTGACAGCACAAACGAATTTGTATGGTCAATGAGATAAAAAGGACAAGGATTTCTGTATTGATGAGGAAGATATGACAAAGTTTTTGGGATTAGTTTTGTAAGTGGATATCATAGTATGCCCTCTGAGAATGACTATTCGTCGACAAGTGATGACTTAGCTATACCAATTTCATAATACTATGAACAGAGAAAAGTTCAAATCCACCAAGAAGTATTTTCATGGTGCAGATAACAATAATCTAGCAAAATAAAAAAAATGGCAAAGATTTCACCCCTGCGTGATATGCTCAGGAAAGAGGGCCCGTACTGGAAAATGCCCCCTTTTACCAAAGAAGGAATTTGAGAAAAAGAGAGAGGTTCTTTCGAATACAGATCAGATGTGCAAGATGGAATGATAACAGTATTGTTGCAGTTGCCAGTAACTACTATGGAGTCAGAACCATTCAGCTAGTTAATAGATGGGTGAAGAATAAAGGAAAAAGGACTGCGCAGCAGCATTATCTAATAAACATGTATAATAAAGGATTGTTTGGGGTAGATGTATGTTACAAAATGTTGTCAACCTACAGGCCAAGGCTGAGATCAAAGAAATGGTGGTGGAATATATTCTCACACCTACTGAATCTCTCCATTGTGACTAGCTAAAGTTCTACCCGCATTGGAATCCTGGCTCTCGTGTAACCCATAAGGTTTTCAGGCATAAAGTAGCCCGTACACTGGTAAAAATCCAAACATCCAGCAACAGACAAGGAGGTCCAACATCACCTGTACCAAGGGGAGCGATATAAGATAAATCACTTCCTTGAGCAATGCTCTCAAGGTAGGTGCTATGTGTCTGTAAGAAAAACACACGCCTGAATTGCAAAAAATGTGATAAAAGGCTCCATTAGAAGTGTAGTATCACATTCCACGAGAAGTTCAATTTTTCCTCAAAAAATCAAATACACAATAAAGTAATTAATATTAATGGAACAGCGTCTTTAAAACAATGTTATATTGTAAGGTTTACACACACAAAAACCAGTTTTTTTTATTTTGTAAAAATTTCTATTTTCATTTTTTACACCGAGATTGTAACCCCCAAGTGTCCAACGTTCCCCTTTTTTAAAACAAATTAAAAAACAACAAAGAAATTAATAAACTGAGGATTTTTGGTTTTCTCGTCATCAAGTGCACCTAAACAAATAAGTACCGAAATATTCATGCCTTTACTTAAAATCCTTCTGTATGAAGACATTAAGGGTTAAAAAGAAATAAAGACAATAAAAAAAATCACAAAAAAGATTACAGATAAGAACGTTAATGAAACTAAAAAACACAAACTATAAAAATTAGAATAAAAAAAAGCGAAGCAAAGAAAAACATTAAATGAAAATAAAGATAAAAATATATTATTAATGAAAATAAATACGAAATTTTAATAATGTAGATAGTAAATAAAAAATAAAAATTAAACTACATTAAATAAAAAAAATTAATTAAAAATTAAAACAGTTAATAAAAATAAAAATGAAATAAATACCTAAAATAAATGAAAATAGAAATAATGAGAAATAAAAATATGGGAAAATAAATAAGTTTTAAAACTACAGAAAAAGAGTTGAAATAAAACATATAAAACAAATAAAGCTAATAAAAATAAGAAACAAAATCACAAAAAATGTCTATAGAATAGATAAAACCAATAAAGAAAAACGATAAAAAATGAATTTCAGGACAGAGACAAAAAGAATACCTTAGGGTATAAAATAAACAAAAATATGGACGTATAAGAATAAAGAAGAACGCAATAAAAGCAATAATATACAAAATTAATAGATATAAATATTACGAAAATATTTTGTTTAAAAAGTTATACGAAATTTTGCAAGAAATTTTTCTTTCAAATCACCAAAAATTTTAAAAAGTAACGGAAGTATAAAATGTTACAAATATAAATAAAAAAGGGTATGAAACAAATGAAAATTAAATTCTGATATGCAATAATGAATAATATAAGTGAAAATGTTAATCAAGAAGGTTAAAGCGCCATTTCTATAAGAATAGCTTAAACTACCTTATGGTTCTTGGTTTATTTTCATGCTTTCCTTACTGTAATGTTTTTGCGCGTGTCACCCTATCTGATTTGATACCATAATCCCAGAGGAACTTTGCCTGATTGTTTTCTATCACTCTCTCAGGTTGGTGTTCGTACCACTTACTACTGCAAGCTCGCGGGTGTCTTGCACAGGCTCCAGTGGAGGACTTTTGCTACTGCATCAATCCTCTTTTTGTACTGGTTCTGTGCAAGTGCCAGACATTCTCTTGCTATGTGGTTTATGATCTTTTTCATATTGCACTTCCTGCATATGGAAGAGATATTATTTCCATCTATCGTTCTTTGGATATATCTGGTTCTTAGGGCCTGATCCTGTGCCGATATTAGCATTCCCTCTGTTTCCTTCTTGAGTTCTCCTCTCTGTAGTCATTGCCATGCTTCATCGCTGGCCAGTTCTTTAGTCTGTCTCATTTACTGTCTGTGCATTGATTTGTTGGGCCATTCCTCAGTTCTGTTTTTCATTCTCCTGTCTCTGTATATTTCTGGGTTTTCGTCTAATTTCATCAGTCCTTGCCATGCACTCCATAGTCACTCGTCTTCACTGATTTTCAGATATTATTCCAGTGCTCTGCTCTCGATGTTGATGCAGTCCTCTATGCTTAGTAGTCCTCTCTCTTTCCTTTCGTGTTATGTATAGCCTGTCTGTAATTGCTCTTGGATTTAGTGCTTTGTGCACTGTCATGTGTTTCCTAGTTTTCTGGTCTATGCTGTGGAGTTCAGCATTCGTCCACTCCACTACTCTTGCTCTGTATCTGATTACTGGTAATGCCCATATTTCCACCGCTGAGATTTGACTTGAGTATTGCCTTAAGTCTCTGAATATATTTTTTCCTGATCGTGTCCATCATCTCTTAGTGCTTTATATCCCCTCCCTCTATTATTCCTAGGTATTTGTAACCTGTCTCATTTATGTGTTTGATGCTATTCCCATCTGGTAGCTTAATCCCTTCAGTCTTTGTCACTGCCTTTTTGTATGTTGACCAAGGAATCTTCAATGTAATGAATCATATGGCAGAGCCGATAAGCTGTGGGTACAGCATTTTAGATGTATTAGTATTGTGAAACTCTCCATTCGAGTAGAGCGATGTGGTGACTGGGATCTCCATCTGTACAGTGTGAAACTCATGTTACCTTACTTGCATGCAGCAGGACATCGGAATTATGCAAAGTCTGCTCAAGTATATCTACAGTAAACGCATAAGATGGAACAATTGTGAAGCCAGAGGAAGTTGAAAAGTTGACAGCACAAGGATATTTCACAATTTGAAGATCTGACAAAACATCTGGAGGTCTCTCTAGAGGACGTGGAATGAAACTTTAAGTTATTTCAAAGCAAGTTAAGTCAATAGCCGCAACTACATGTATCATCAATGCTGTTTGTGGGGTTACCACTACCACTTCCGAACAGCATACAGACACTCGTGAATCTCATCAGACTCATGACTTTACAGACATGAATACCCTAAAAGATTGGCCAGCCTACATCTCTCCTAACCTCCTTGTCAAGTAGCATTGTAGCCAATGAAAAGGTGAACTGGATAATGCTTATGCAGTTGGAAGAGCATCAGTGAAGACAATGGAAGGAAAAGTATTCAGCAATAATCGTTTGCATCGAAGAAACAACATCAGATCATTGTCAACTGCGATTAAGTCAATTAGGATCAAAGGTACACAAATCATTATCAACCCAAACCAACTATTGCATCGAATTGCAAATGTTTCTAGAAGTGAGTTTGACCTTGCATCATATCTGGCACATGAACTTGCACCTCGACCACCTTCCCTCTTTAATGAGTTTCTTTGCGCAAACGAACAAAATCTTCTCTTGTCTCAGAGACTGAGGCATTGACCACCTCTGAAAATTTGCCTCCAGCTGCTGCTGTGCATACTTTACATAGATGGTGGATACTTTCTTCATCATGTTGTGTGGCAATGTCTTGCAACATTCAGACAGATATGTTCTCAGTATACATAAAAGTGTCAGTATCTCAGCAGGAATGCATGGGGAATGCAAAAAACAAACAAGGTGGGATTAATCAGACTCCTCTCTACACATCCTGAAGCTGCTGGTTGTAAGGTTCACCAGGCAGAGGCAGATGCTGACAGATTAGTAGCAACAACAGCAATTGACAGGAGATTCGGGATAGGAATCAGTTCTTTTGGTGGAAGACACTGATCTTGTCCTCTTAATTGCTCTTGCCAAACCTCAGACTGATATCAAAATGATGATCGCTGCAGACAGCACATCCACTTAAAATATTCAGCATTAAAAGAATCCAAAAGGAAATGGGTGACATGAACGGCAACTTTCTCTCCCTGCATGCAATAACGTGTTGCGATACAACCTCTACTGCGTGTCACAAGGTGAAAAGGGTTTCTTACAAACAATTACAAACAAATTCTGCAGATGATACAGCTGCTGCTGGCGAAGCATTTGTTTTGGTCATGTATGGAGCAAAGCCAGAGCGTAGTCTTGATAAACAGGGGTACTTTACATATCTAAGGACGATTGTTGAACAGCCTGTTCATACCAGATTCGATCTAGCTACACTTCCCCCAACCTCAGTAGCAGGACGACAACATTCTTATCGTACATTCCATCAAGTGCAATAGTGGCTGGGGAATGCTCTTGACCCTACTGACTTGGGTTGGGAATAAAATAATGGCCGTTTGAGACCAGTTACATCTCTTAAAGAGCCTGTACTCCTGACCCTTCTTCATCTTATAGTGTGTAAGTGTAGAACAGGCTTGAAGTGAACTGCGAGTGCCGAAGATGTGAATTTCCCTGTACATGTGTGTGTGTGTGTGTGTGTGTGTGTGCGCGCGCGTGTGTGAGTATTGTGCTGCTCAGTGCTCATGTGATACAGATGACGAAGATGTAGATGAATATGCAGAGGAATATAGAGAAATGGACGATGCAGAAGATTCTTAACCGTTACACAAAAAGAAGAAATAACTGAAGAGACATAATAAATAGGGGTCCTAATATATTTTTTTAATTAATGCATACTTCTTTGTTGGTGCATTAGATGATTTATCAAGATGAAGCTATCTTTTTCAAGGTGTTTATGTGTTTGTCTACAAACTTGCAGTCTAATCTACATATATATTCAATTTTTTCACATATGATGTTTCGTTGTATGTGCCAATCTTACGCTCCTCATTTTTGTTGTGATGTATAATTCCTTGCGTGTATACTGGGGGTTTCATAAAGATGATGTCCTTTTTGTTTATATGATATCTAAGCGTTTGCCTAATAACTTTAAATCCAGTGTACATACACGTTTCATTCTTTTTTTTCACGTAATGATGTTTCGATCTATTACATGTTTTAAAGGAATATCCAATCCGCTATACTTTTCCTACGGTACTAGTGCTTGTGAAAGCTAGAATTTATTTTCAAGTGATTACAATGTCATCTATGAATGTGTTTATAAGGAAGATGTAGACTAGTGGACTATATACTGCAACAGAAAAACAGCTGAACGAAGAAATTAATATATTCTAACAAGGATAACTCAGTATTGATTTGTCCTAGAGAAGTCATTTTCGTCTCATTTGAAAGAAAATCAAATTCTGCAGAAGGTTTATTTGTGTCAAAATGTTGATAAACCAGACAGTTTTCCCATCATAAACGATGATAATCTGAACTTTTCCATAATGTTTTAGTCTATATATGTTCCTTTATGATAATTCCAGTGTTTTGCGATTTTCATTTCATCAAAAGATATTATGGCTAGCCTTTCTCTACAGTAAAAGTTTCAGCTTTCTTTTCATTAATGAAAAAACTTGTCTATATACCTTGCTCACAAGGAAAACGTCTAGTCGTCTTTCGAGTGAAGTTATGTCCCCTACAGCGAGCCAGGTAGCCTGAGCATCGTCGAACCTAATATACCTAGACCGTGCCTCTCACCACTTTCTCCCTGGACTTGGGCCGATTGCAAAGCCGATTTCCATTGAAGTTTCTGCTCCCTGCAAACTGGCTCTGTTCTACACACATATCCACAGACAAACGTAAAGTGAATGAAAGTTGTAGTTCGGCCTCACCATTTCTATTACTCATTTTCTACCTGTTCTATTGCTCTCCAGACCCTAACTTTTCCATCCTCCTCAGAGATTTCGTTGTGTGACCTCTGGTAAACGTCATTGTTAATTGTTTCCGTAAATATTGGAACGACATTAATACCTTATTTCAGTGCTAGATTTCACAAGTGATTTGTGCCCATTTACTTGCTGAAGGTTTTCAGTTTTGCCTGAATGTTTCCATAGTTCATTTGACTCGTAAATCCCTCGTGTGTTACAATGACCCCTGCATTGCAGATCCGAATGTGAGTGCCTGTTGTGTGTATCATCAGTAGATCAACGGTGCCACTTTGTTGTCATTACCAGTGTCACATCTGGTCAAGCTTTACCGGGAGCCAGTGTGATGAGTATTCTACATTTTCCCCTTATACCAATCCCTTGCAAGACGCTTTTTCCCTTTCATTTATGATTTTAACGGGGAAGATTTTAGAATAAAAAAAAGATTAAAAATTAATATAAGTAAAATTTTAAAAATAAAAATTAATGAAATAAGACTAAATAATTGATAATAGATACAAATAAATAAGAAAAAATACAAAAATAAATGAAAATAATTTTAGGTAAAATTAAATGAGAATTGAAAAATAAAAACAAGAAATAAATAAACTTGAATAAAAAATAAGGAAAATTAAGAATGAGTAAATTTAAATATGAACAAATAATGGAAAATAAAAATAATTATAAATAACAAATAACGAAATTGAATAAAAACAAGTTAAAAGAATGAATAATAAAAATAAATATTACCGAAGAAACAAGGAAACTTAGAATAAATGAAAATAAATAAGCAAAAATTAATTAACACAAAAAAGATATGAATAAAAAATGAAAAAATAATAAACAAAAAGGAGAACATTTTCAAAAATAAAATAAATACAAATAAAAAAACCGTAAATAATAGTAAAAATAACGAAAAATAAATTAATTTAGTTTAAAATTGATAAAAGAAATTAAATGTGATAAATAGAAACTATGAAATAAAAAAAATTTATTAGATAAAATTAGAATTTATAAAAATGTAAGCAATACAAAAATTGATAAACTACTTAAAAAAGAATATAAAAACATATGAATTATGATTAATACAAAGTGACATACCGAAAAATAATAATAAATACAATAAATGACAATAAAAATACAAAAAATATATTAGTGAAAAAACCATAATCAAAGAAAATAAATGGGTAACTAAAATGTGTACAAAATATGTAAAATATTAAAATTAATCATAAATGAATAAAAGTAATGAATACAAATAAAAATAAAATAAATAAAGATATACAAATAAAAATGAAATAAATAAAAACACAAGTGAATTAAAATTAAAAGTGAAAAATAAAAAAATAAGTAAAAATAAAAAGTGTACAAAATTTAAAAAGAATATATAAAAACTTGAAATGAACAAATATCCAAGAAGTAAAAATTAAAATTAGTAAATAAAAGTAAAAAATGTATGGAATTCATTAAAATTAAGTAAACAATAATTGAAAAAATATAACTAAAATCAGGTATACATATATTAATTAAAAATAAATAAAAGTTCAAATTATATAAAACATATATGAAATAACAGGAAATAAGTAGAAATAAATTAAAATAGAAATAAATAAAAATAAGATGTAAGTAGAACTGAATAGATTTTATGAATAAAAAATTAAAATAGATAATTATAAATAAAAATAGAGATAAACAAAAATAAAGACATGTAAAAATTAAGAATAGAGAAAAATAAGCAAATTAAGACCGATTTAAAATAAGTAAAAATGTATAAAGTTAAATAGAAATAAATTAAATGTTATATAATATATATAAATAAAAGCAGATTAAACCACTAAAGATAAGTACTAACAAATATGAACAATAAAATTAAAAGATAAAGAAAAATATATAAATATAAATAAAAATGTAAACATTTGAAATTAAAAAATGATAAAATTTTAAATAAAAACATAAATAAGAATAAAGGAAAATAAATAAAAAATAAAAAAGTAATTAAGAATAAAATTAATTAAAAATCTATAACTGATTTTAAATAAAGAAATCTAAGTAAAAGATGATATATAATAAATAAAATGTATAGATAAATTTAAATAAAAAAAAATAAAAAGGTAAATGAAAAATTAAGATAATTAAAAAAAGAATACATAAGATCATTCTTATGCATTCTTTTTTAATTATCTTAATTTTTCATTTACCTTTTTATTTTTTTTATTTAAATTTATCTATATATTTTATTTATTATATATCATCTTTTACTTAGATTTCTTTATCTTATAATGATAAAGAAATTTAAAATCAGTTATAGATTTTTAAATATTAGTAAAAAAATAAAATAGATAAAAAGAAAAACACAAAAATTAATAATAATAAAAAATTAAGCAAATAATAAAAATTAAAATAGAAATAAAGATATAAAAGTATATACAAATAAACAAAAATGAAGATATATTAATTTAATTGCTAATTTAAAGAAAAACATTAAGAAAAATGAAAACCTCAAAAAAAGGAATAAGAACCAATAAAAATAAATAAAGATAAATTAAAGTTTTAAGAATTGAAAATAGTCTGAGACAAAAAATTCACCAAATTATCGAAATTAAATAGAATCGATTATATAGAAACAAATAAAGATAGGAAAATGAAAACTAATACCAAACAATAAAAGTAGAATAAATAAATAAAATATATTAATCGCTTCCTGGTTACCTCCTGCAGAGCCGTCGCCGGTTCCTGGGGGATGCTGCTCTCTGCTCTGCTGTATGGCTACCCATTAATTCAGGAAGTAACCAGGAATCTGTCTACCAGAATGTAGATATACCAGACCTGGGATAACCAGGAATCTTAAAGCATGTTTCGCCCACCTCAGAGAAAAGGACATGAAGAAACGCAACCTAACAGACTACGAACCCACCCCAGATCAGGATAGACTGCTACGGCTAGGTCTTAACTGCCATGTTATTAACAAGCCGAATCCCATGGAGAAGAGACTGGAAGTCGAGCTACTGAGAGACGCAATTTCGTCAGTACTACCGACTCCCTGCAGCCCCTACTGCTTGCTGAAGCCCTCATGGAGCGCGGAACTTCCATCAGTGAAATCTTCTCACATGAGATGAAAGAGATAGCCAAAGGAGCTACGACAACGGGAGGACATAACTGTTCGCAGAGGGGATAAGACAGCAGCATTTATTCTGGTTAAGACGGCAGAGTACTAACAGAAGCTGTATGCCATTTTATCTGACAGCACCAACTTGATCCGCTCTCCAGAAACGCGACCGACGACATCAAGAAAGAGGTCAACGATATCATAAACTACGTTAACACAACTACCAATGTCATACGGACGGACGAGAATCTGTGTTTTCAACGTGGTATGGCCGTTGGCACCAATGTCATACGCCTCCTGTCCATCACAAGAGACTACAACCATGTTTACCTGCACGGTAATGTGAAAACTCATAAGACTGGAAACCCCCTCTGCCCCATCATTAGCCAGACGCCCGCCCACACGTATAGAATAACAAAAAAGTTCAACCAGATCCTCATACCATACGTCCCAAGCCGATACATCCTGCAGTCATCTACGGAGTTCTTAGAAGAAATTCGGGACTCCCAAGGAACAGGAACTATTGTGTCATTGGACGCAGAATTCTTGTTTTCGAACGTCCCTGTCGACGAGACCATCCAGATTATTATGAACCTCGTCTACAGGGGCGACTCAACAACCCAGCTGAACATCCCTGAGGCATCTTTACGGGCTCTTCTAGTGATTTGTAAGAAGGCCCTTTTCTCCACCCATAGAGGTCAAATGTTCCGGCAGAAGGATGGTGTCGCAATGGGCTCCCCCTTGGGCGTCCTGTTTGTAAATTCTGTATGAGAACAGTGGAGGAGAGGGTCTTCTCACATATCAGGACATCCTCAAGTATACCAGATATATCGATGACATATTCATACAAGCATATTACGAGGAATAGATTGAAGCCGTCTGCCGTGAGTTCTTACAGTGCAGCTTGCTGAACTACACCGTCGAGTTCAGCAATAAAGACAAGCTCCCCTTTCTCGATGTTCTCGTCCCCAAGACCAACGACGGCCTCACGACTTCTGTCTATGCGAAGAAGACGAACCTTGGCCTGTGCTTGAATCGTGACAGCGAGTGCCCTGCGAGATTCCAGAATACCACAGTTCGGGCCTATGGTAGGAGGTGCCCTTACCCACTCTTCGTCTTGACAGGAAGTCCACCGAAAACTTGACCGAGTCACCCAGATTCTCTTAAATAATAGGTATTCTAACAGACACGACAACAAACAAATCAGAGCAGCACTGGATCGGTAGTATAACGAGAAAGGGAGGCAGCAGCCCGACCCCAGGAGAAGATCAAGCTCTATTATAAGGTCATTATGCACTCTCGACACCGAGAAGAGGAAGGCATAATGAAGAGGATAGAACAATATAACGTGAACCCCACCGAAGGTGGAGAAGAAATAGAGCTTGTCATCTATAACCAAAACTGAAAAAAACCGACGAACGTGGTCTACCAATTCACATGCCCCGTCCGTGGATACCCCGGCTCTTATATTGGAATGACTACGATAAGACTGTCAAAGAGTATCTCATGCCATGCACTGGAGGGACCTATTAGGAACCATACCAGGACAGCGCTCCATCAAGCCATCTCCTTCGACAGTATTATCTAAAAAACCATGGTAATAGGGAGGGCCCCCGACCAACAATTAAGGAGAAATACCCTATGACACAACGATTAAACCAGCCTGAACAACAACACCAATGCAGGAATACCAGACGAGACGAGCGACCATACAGTCAATGAAAATCCACGCCGAAGTGAGGTCACGTCACGCAACGCCCCGCCTAGCGTCACCCCCCTGTCTCGAAGGTTCGCATGGCTGCAACAGTGAGACCATCAGTGTAGAGGAAATGGCTTGAATGAAAATCCCTCTAGCCAATAGGGGACAAGAACCAGACCAACAACCAATGGTAACTCGGCAGGCTGCCGGCCCCATGCTGACCTACCACTATATGTGGAGTAGATCCCGTGCCAGCGCAAGCCTGGCTTAATCTTAAACAACAACAAGTACCATCATTCTGCTATGATCCTGCGCTGTGATCATACTCAGTCTGTATTACTTTCGGATTTATGTGTAAAACTCTATGGACATTACTTTCCATATTTAACTACACTTAACTGACAGAAGACTATTTTTTATTACTCCCACCCAAATTACTCGATAGCTAGTATTGGCGCATTACTCGCCAGCTGTAGTGTAACCAAGAGAACGCTGCCATAAGAAAGATAGAGAGAACTCTCTACAGAATCACCTCGGCTGATGCAGCAATATCTTTTAACAGTATCTGTTTAAAAAAAGGGCCTTTTACCTTAATAATAATAATAATAATAATAATAATAATAATAATAATAATAATAATATTATTATTATTATTATTATTATTATTATTATTATTATTATTATTATTATTATTATTATTATAAATAATAATAATAATAATAATGGGTTAGGTCGTCAATGGACTTAAGTAAAGTTAAGCAACATTGGGGCTGGTCAGTCGTTGGATGGGTGACCGTTCTCCTCGGCGTTGATTCCTTGGGAAAGGATCTTTACCATAATTTCCTCAGTCTACTCAGCTGTAAATGAGTACCTATCCCTGATGGGGTAGGGTCCAGCTATGGATTAAATAGCAAAACTCAGCAATGATGGAAAGAAATGAAGGAATAAACGACAACGACGTAAATGGAACCTCTGGCAACAGAGGAGCTTCGTCCGGCAACCAGGTATTCAACCCAATTGAAGGGAAGACGGTCAGGTACTTGGAGGTCGTCATCCAGCAACTGATCACCACAACGACAGTATTCAAATCAGCCTTGAAGATTGATGCTACAGATGGCAAAAAGGGATTGAAATGGACAAGAGAAAAAAATAAGGAAAAAAATATGGAGATGCTACATCAGAAGCAACCCGACGGAGAGAGGATATAGAAGAAGATTGGTCAACATCTGGAATGAGAGGAATAACACCCCCCAAACAGAGCAGAGGCTGGCAGACCAAGTAAGGAACATAAAGAAAAAGAACTGGCTCTCCCCAACAGAAAGAGAAGAACTGGAAAGGGAAATGTCACACGACAACGAATTACACGAAGACGAACTGAGAGACGATGCCACAGAAGACGACAGGGATGATGAGGTATCAAACAACGACACACGAAGAAACACCGACGAAGTAACAGAGAGGACAGAATGGGTAGAAAAGATTAGACAATGGATGGAGCCAGATACAGAGAGAACAAAGATCCCCTCCATGAAAGCCTACAACACCAAGAAATTAAGGGAGAAAACAAGTGATGTCAATGAAATAATGGGCATAATACACACCACCAGTATCACAGAAACAAATAACTTGGCATATGCAGGAGCAAGATTAGTAGCAGAACTGATGGGGATTCGAACACCCCCAACACCACCACACAACCAACCCAACAGAAACCAAAACAGCAACCTCCTTGGAAAAGGCGCCTGGAAAAGCAAATCATGGTGATGAGATCTGACTTGAGTAAACTGAAAGAGATGGCAGAAAAAAGGCTAAGAAGCAAGAAAATAAGGGAGGAACTCAACGAGAAATACAAAGTACAAGAGAGGGGACTAAACAACTCAATAGAAGATGTAAAACAGAGGCTTAAGGCCAAAGCACATAAGATCCAACGGTACATGAACAGGAATAAGGGATACCAACAGAACAAACTATTCGGAACCAACCAGAAAAGACTATACAGCCAACTAAGAGAGGAAGACAACCACCCAGAAATTCCTGAAGCCGAACCAAGTAAGAGACTCTGGGAAAACATATGGAGCAATCCGGTATCACACAACAAACATGCAACATGGCTCCAGGAAGTCAAGGAAGAAGAAACAGGGAGAATAAAACAAAGATTCACAGAGATCACGACAGACACAGTCAGATACCAACTAAAGAAAATGCCAAAAAGGAAAGCCCCAGGTCCCGATGAAGTCCATGGATACTGCCTCAAAAACTTCAAGGCCCTACACCCACGAATAGCAGAACAACTCCAGCATTGTATCTCAAATCACCATGCACCCAAATGGATGACCACAGGAAGAACATCCTTAGTACAAAAAGACAAGAGTAAGGGAAATATAGCCAGTAACTACAGGCCTATCATCTGCCTACCAATAATGTGGAAGTTACTAACAGGTATCATCAGTGAAAGGCTATACAACTACCTAGAGGAGACAAACACCATCCCCCACCAACAGAAAGTCTGCAGAAGGAAGTGTAGGGGCACAAAAGACCAGCTCCTGATAGACAAAATGGTAATGAAGAACAGTAGGAGAAGGAAAACCAACCTAAGCATAGCATGGATAGACTATAAGAAAGCCTTCGACATGATACCACACACATGGCTAATAGAATGCCTGAAAATATATGGGGCAGAGGAAAACACCATCAGCTTCCTCAAAAATACAATGCGCAACTGGAATACAATACTTACAAGCTCTGGAATAAGACTAGCAGAGGTTAATATCAGGAGAGGGATCTTCCAGGGCGACTCACTGTCCCCACTACTCTTTGTAGTAGCCATGATTCCCATGACAAAAGTATTACAGAAGATGGATGCCGGGTACCAACTCAATAAAAGAGGCAACAGAATCAACCATCTGATGTTCATGGACGACATCAAGCTGTATGGTAAGAGCATCAAGGAAATAGATACCCTAATCCAGACTGTAAGGATTGTATCTGGGGACATCAGGATGGAGTTTGGAATAGAAAAATGCGCCTTAGTCAACATACAAAAAGGCAAAGTAACGAGAACTGAAGGGATATGTTATATTATTAAAAATTATTCAGTAATTATGATAATTGTATTGTTGAGAACGCTACCAACAGTTCCATGATTCCTGATGCCACCGCCAGATGTCGGCGTGTGTTGTTGTTGCTGTAACCCCGCTCATTACAATAAAGTTAAGTTGTAACATGTGAGTTTATATCATGAATATCACCTCCAATGCACGATATCGAGACATGGTGATCAGCGGCGAGATTAAAAACGACATCTAGAACTCACTAAGCAAGTATTATACAGTATAGGCCTTTTAGATTGTGTGTATTAAGCCTAAAATACTGAGTGTTCCCGACTGGCAAACATGGCTTCGTCGACGGAAGGTCTTGTAGCCCAGCAAAATTCACTGCTAGCCTAGGGGCCGACAACGAACGTGAATGGAAGTCTTTTAGGCAACGGTTCGAGATTTATTTACTTGCTTCTGAGAAGGACAATAAACCTGAAGAGACTAAGGTGGCCCTACTTTTAAACATTGGAGGTGAAGAACTTCTACAGATTTACAACTCTTTCGAATTTCCAGTCCCAGCAACCGGTGACCCTAATCCAGCCAATGTGTTGAAGGATGTTTTGGCGAAATTTGACGTCTATTTTTCTCCGCGCAAGAATGAACTTGTAGCAAGGTACAAGTTTCGAAGATGTATGCAGGAAACAAACGAAACATTGGAAGCCTATGTTACCAGATTGAAAATTCTTGTGAAGGACTGCAACTATGGTAACCAACGAGACAAGCAGCTGAGGGACCAAGTGGTGTTTGGATGTACTGAGGACAAACTTCGTCAGAAGTTATTTGAAGTTGAAGACCTTACCCTTGAGAAGACATTGGATTTGTGTGTGGCCTTTCAAGCAAGCAAAAGGCAGATGGACGTCATCAAGTCTACTCCCCGCCAGACCAATGACAGTGTGGCCAAAGTGAGAGAAACGCCTAGAAGGGAGAAGACTACTGGTAGTAGACACGACGCAGACCATGATGGTAGGCCTAGGCATGAAAATAATGAAGGTAGGCCTAAGTCCAGTAGACCCAGTATTCCTACAAATAAGTTGCGCCCTTGCAAATTTTGTGGGGAAAAACATGAATGGCGTAAGGAAAAGTGCCCAGCTCATGGTAAGAAATGTACAAAATGTGGTAAATATAATCAGTATGCTGTTAAATGTAAAAGTATGAAAATAAATTATGTATCAGGTAATGACAATGACTTTGATGTGAGTAGTTCAGATGAATCTGAATGTGAATATTTGCTTAAAGTGTCTAGTAAAAGGATAAGCTAATTGAAGCTGATTTTGAAGTTAATGGTAAAATAATCAAATTTCAAGTAGATTGTGGAGCTAGCGTAAATGTAATTCCTCAATATTTAATTCCTAATGTCAATCTAAAGCCTTGTGACACTACCCTAGAAGTGTGGACTTTAGACACAGTTAGACCTAAGGGAAAGTGCAGGTTAGTAATTAGAAATTGCAAGAATAGGAAGAAATATAACCTTGAATTTTTGGTTGTTGATTGTAAATACACTCCATTATTAAGTAAAAGAACATCAGAGCAAATGGGACTTATTACAGTTAATTATGAAAATGTTTCTGCAACTAAAGATGTACTTGATAAATATGACAATGTATTTAATACTGATGTGGGTACATTCCAAAATGTTGTTAGACTAACCATTGACACAAATGCAGAACCAGTAGTGATTCCTAAATGCAGAGTTCCAATTAACCTTAAAAACAGAGTATGTAAGAAAATAAATGAAATGGAAAAACATAAAATAATAGCTAAAGTTGACCAACCTACTGACTGGGTGAGTCGGATGGTTGTAGCTGAAAAGAAAAATAAGGATTTAAGAATTTGTATAGATCCACAAGCTTTAAACAAGTCTCTGAAAAGGGAACATCATCCTACCCCTGTAATTGATGATATTCTATCCCAACTGTCAAAGGCAAAGGTGTTTTCATCTTTTGATTTGGCCAGTGGGTATTGGCATTGTGTTTTTGATGAAAAATCTAGTTTTTTAACCACTTTTCAAACCCCTTTTGGTCACTACAGGTGGCTCAGACTACCATTCGGTTTAAATGTTAGTGGTGAGATTTTCCAAAAACAGTTACTCTTGAATCTTGAGAATCTTGATGGTGTTGTATGTATTGCTGACGATGTTATAATTTATGGTGTAGGTGAAACGTATGAGGAAGCTGTTAAAGACCATGATAGTAAGATGATCAAATTTTTGGAAAGGTGCCAGGCTAAGGGTATAAAACTTAATAAGTCTAAGGCCGTATTAAGAAAATCTGAAATCGCTTTCTTAGGTCATAAAATCACAAGTAAAGGTCTCATGCCGGACCCTAAAAAGGTGGAAGCTATACTGAATATGAAACCACCTACTGATGTAACTGGTGTTAAAGAGTTTACAGGTATGGTTAATTACTTAAGTAAATTCCTTCCTAATTTATCTGAGGTGTTAGAACCAATAAGAAAATTAACTCATCAAAATACCGAATGGAATTGGACAGAAAAACAGGAAAAATCTTTCATTGAGTCAAAAAGGCTAATCACTAATGCCCCAATACTGCAGTACTATGACCCAAACTTAGACCTTATCATACAGTGTGATGCTTCGCAAAATGGGCTAGGTTCAGTATTGTTACAGTGTGGTAAACCAATTGCTTTTGCTAGCCGTGCTTTATCAGAAACCGAAAAAAGGTACGCACAAATTGAAAAAGAAACACTTGCTATTGTTTTTAGTCTTGAAACCCTTGTGTAATGCTCCCAAGCGACTGCAAGGAATGTTGCTTAACATTCTACAGTACGATGTTGAAATCATACATAAAAAAGGTAAGGAAATGTATGTGGCTGATGCACTCTCAAGATCTTATTTGCCATTAGATAATTATAAAGAAAGTGAATTTGAGCAAGTTAACATGCTTGATTATTTGCCAGTAAGAAAAGAGTGTCTTGATGAAATTAAATATGAAACAGACCAGGATGAGACTTTGCAAATTTTAAAATCCTTAATCTTAAAAGGTTGGCCAGAAGGAAATGATGAGATACCTAATGTAGTCAGAGCCTATAGTCATACTAAGGATGAGTACTCAGTTCAAGACGGGTTAATTTTTAAGAGTAATAGAATAGTCATTCCATTAAACCTCAGACATAAGATAATGCAGGTCATTCATTCAGCACATATAGGAATTGAGGGCTGTCTACGGAGAGCCAGAGAATGTATCTATTGGCCAGGAATGAACTCTGACATAAAGCAATTCATCTTATCATGTGAAATTTGTAATAAATTCCCTTGTGCTCAACAAAAGGAAACTTTAATTAATCATGAAATTGCTGATCGGCCATGGCAAAAGGTTGGAGTTGATCTAATGAGTATTGAAAAGCATAATTATCTTATAACTGTTGATTACTTCAGCAATTTTTGGGAAATTGACTACCTAGAAAACACATTAGCCAGTACAGTGATTAGAAAACTTAAATCTCATTTTGCTAGGTATGGATTGCCCTGTGTATTGATTAGTGATAATGGACCCCAATTTGTAAATGAAAATTTCAAACAGTTTGCAACTGATTATGATTTCGAGCATAGGACAAGTAGCCCTACACATGCCCAATCTAATGGTATGGTCGAATCTGCAGTGAAAACAACTAAACGTTTAATTAGAAAAGCTGTTGAAAGTAATAAAGATCCCTATCTAGCCATTTTGGACCATAGGAATACTCCTACTACTGGTAAAGACGCCAGCCCATTACAGTATAACCTAGGTAGGAGAACACGTACCAAATTACCAATGTTATCCAAGTTACTTGAAAATCAAAATGTAAATTTAGAGTTGGCTAAGGTAAAGAAGAAAATAAAAAATGCTAAGAGTAAATTCTATTATGATAAAAATGCTAAAGATTTAAGTATTTTGCATGAAGGAGATAATGTATGTCTTAAACCTTATGTTTTGGGCAAAAAGGCCTGGGAAAAAGGAAAAGTTGTGGAACGATTAGATGAAAAGTCTTATCTAATTGAAAGTGAAGGCAAGCTATTTAGAAGGAATAGAGTTCAGTTGAAAGAAACCCCAAGTGATGTGCATATGCCCAAGGTAAATGAACCAGTAACTATTGACCTTATTGGTAATGAAATTGAAACTCCTGTCAAAGTGGAAAATAAAGTTGAAAGTGAAAGACAGACAAGGTCAACCAGAAATAAATTACCTTCTAAGTATTCTGATTATGAAATGTATTGATGTTGTACGCAATTTCTTTAATGTCATATAAATGTTATGATTATGAAGTGTATCGATTTGGTATGTATATTCTTGAATGGCATGTTTAATTTTATACTAAGAATGAATATTTTAATTTGAACAGGTACAACCACATGTCTATTATAATGGTGTACAATGTTTTGAATGTTAATAACCTTTAGAGCTGATTATAGTCCCAACCAGTAACATATCAAAGTAAATTCAGTGTGGTATTTTAACTGATAATCCATCCAAATAAATTTAATTTTAAAAGAAGAAAAGATGTTATATTATTAATAATTATTCAGTAATTATGATAATTGTATTGTTGAGAACGCTACCAACAGTTCCATGATTCCTGATGCCACCGCCAGATGTCGGCGTGTGTTGTTGTTGCTGTAACCCCGCTCATTACAATAAAGTTAAGTTGTAACATGTGAGTTTATATCATGAATATCACCTCCAATGCACGACATCGAGACAGGATAAAGCTACCAGATGGGAGCAACATCAAACACATAGATGAGACAGGATACAAATACCTGGGAATAATGGAAGGAGGGGATATAAAACACCAAGAGATGAAGGACACGATCAGGAAAGAATATATGCAGAGACTCAAGGCGATACTCAAGTCAAAACTCAAGACGCCGAAATATGATAAAAGCCTTAAACACATGGGCAGTGCCAGTAATCAGATACAGCGCAGGAATAGTGGAATGGACGAAGGCAGAACTCCGCAGCATAGATCAGAAAACCAGGAAACATGTGACAATACACAAAGCACTACACCCAAGAGCAAATACGGACAGACTATACATAACACGAAAGGAAGGAGGGAGAGGACTACTAAGTATAGAGGACTGTGTCAACATCGAGAACAGAGCACTGGGGCAATATCTGAAAACCAGTGAAGACGAGTGGCTAAAGAGTGCATGGGAAGAAGGACTAATAAAAGTAGACGAAGACCCACATATATACAGAGACAGGAGAATGACAGACAGAACAGAGGACTGGCACAACAAACCAATGCACGGACAATACATGAGACAGACTAAAGAACTAGCCAGTGATAACACATGGCAATGGCTACAGAGGGGAGAGCAAAAGAAGGAAACTGAAGGAATGATAACAGCGGCACAAGATCAGGCCCTAAGAACCAGATATGTCCAAAGAACGATAGACGGAAATAACATCTCTCTCATATGTAGGAAGTGCAATACGAAAAATGAAACCATAAACCACATAGCAAGCGAATGCCCGGCACTTGCACAGAACCAGTACAAAAAGAGACATGATTCAGTGGCAAAAGCCCTCCACTGGAGCCTGTGCAAGAAACATCAGCTACCTTGTAGTAATAAGTGGTACGAGCACCAACCTGAGGGAGTGATAGAAAACGATCACGCAAAGATCCTCTGGGACTATGGTATCAGAACGGATAGGGTGATACGTGCAAACAGACCAGACGTGACGTTCATTGGACAAAGTCAAAGAAGAAGTATCACTCATTGATGTCGTAATACCATGGGACACCAGAGTTGAAGAGAAAGAGAGGGAAAAAATGGATAAGTATCAAGACCTGAAAATAGAAATAAGAAGGATATGGGCTATGCCAGTGTAAATTGCACTCATAATCATAGGAACACTAAGCAAGATCCCTGAAAAGGAATCTAGAAAAACTAGAGGCTGAAGTAGCTCAAGGACTCATGCAGAAGAGTGTGATCCTAGAAACGGCGCACATAGTAAGAAAAGTGATGGACTCC
>NC_087202.1:117493269-117545769 GCF_015104395.2 Macrobrachium nipponense
TAGCTATTTCTATTTTCAGACTTTTTATTTATATCATTTTTATGTTCATATTTTCATTTAATTAATTTGATTGAATGTGGCTAATTTTGTATTTCTCTGAATTTATTTTCTACATTTATCAAAATTTCCTTTTTATTTTCATTATTGATCGATTGATTATGAAATTTATGTCTTGAAGAACAAGAGTATTTTTATTATCAATTAATTTTTTTTTCGTATTTGTATGTTCATTTGTTTTTATTATTATTTTTCTTTGTTTCTCTTTATTTCAATTTTGATGCTTATATATATTTTTTTGTTTCATTAACTTTTTATCTGTCGTGATCATTCATTGAAAATTTTTATTTTATCTATTTCTATCTAACATTTATTTAGTTTCCTTTATTATCATTTTTTATTATTTTTAATTCTGAAAATAATTATTTCTATCTTTTATTCATTATGAATTAAGAATTTTATTATTCTCATAATACTCTTTTATTTAATTTCATTTTCTTTGTTTTATGATTTTATTTCATTTTTAGTTAATTTTTGTTGTTTTTCCTTCATTTACGATCATTTTTATATCTTTATTTTATTTCTAAATTTTATTCATATTCATTAATATTTGTTATTTTTTTCTCTTATTTTTTTCAATTTATTGTTTATTTTTACTAATATTTTACATTCTTTCTCTTAATTTATACTTTTATTTGTCAATTTAGATTTAATTATTTTTATTTTTTATTTTGCAGATTTGTTTATTAATTTTCATTCATTCTTTTATTGTTGGTATTAATTATTCTTCATTTCTATTTATTTTCAGTTCTTATTATTTTTTTATTACTAATCTTTTCATATTTGTTTTATTTATTTATATTATTGTTTTATTTATGTTTATTTTTTCATTTATTGTTATATCTTTTATTAATCTATGTTTCTATGATTTTAACTTTTCCTTTTCAATTTATTCTTTTACAGTTTATATTTTTATATTTGTAAATATTTGTTATTTTCTAAAATTTATCTTTTGTATTAATATTTCATTTATTGTTTTCTTTTATCTATTTTCATTTTCACGAATGTTCATTTTTTAGTTTTATTTATTTCATTTTCACTCTTTATTAATTTTTATATTTATTCACTTTTATCTTTTTATATTTATATCAATTTTCATTTATTTTAATTTGGTTGTTTTTGTTGTAAATTATGTTTTTTTTAATGTCAGTTTTAAGCTTTTTTTCATCTCTGATTATATATTTTTTTTATTTATTTTTGATTAATTTTTATTTGTTTATATTGTTTACTTATTTAGCAGTATTTATTAGTTTTATTTCTTCAAATTTTAATTTCTTATATTTTCATTCCTTAGTTTCATTTTTCTTTATTCTTAAATGTATTCATTTTTATTTCCATTAATTCTTGCTTGTTTTTATTTATCATTTTTATCTTTCCAATTTCCACTTTTAATTTCTATTAATTTTATCATAATTTGCTTTTCATTAATTTGTATCTATTTAAATTTCAACTTCTTTATTTTTTACTAATTTACTCATTCATATATATTCTTTTTTTATTTATTTGTACTCTATTTTAGTACTTACATATTTTTTGTAATCAAGTATTTTTCAGTTATACTATTTTTAACCACTCAAAATTTTTCATTAGTTTCCTTTTATATTTATATGCTCATATTTATTTCAAAATATTCTAATTCTAAATATTTCTAAAATTTTACTTCCATCTTTATTCATTTTAGTTTTTAGAAATTTTCATATATTTAAATTGTTTATTCTTATTTCATTTTTCATATTTTTACTTACTTAGTTTAATTTTCATTTCACATTTTTTTCTGTCTACTTATGTATTTTTATCTACTTTCATTTATAGTTACATTTTTTTTTTATTTATTTTATATTTCACTTACTTTTACTATTTTTAAAGATTTTTCCTCCTTTTTATTTAACAATTTTTATTTCTTTTTCTTCTTATTTTTATTTTCATTTAGTTTTGTTTCTTTTTGTTATTATATTTTGAATTATTTTATAATGATTTATATTCATGTATTTTCATATATTCTATATTTTTAATTCTTTCTAATTAAGTACTTCTCTATCTTATATATTTTTCATTTTGGTTTCTTAATATTATCAAAATTGTTATTTTTACTTAGTTATACTTATATTTATTTATTATTACTGTCTATTTATTTTCAATCATTTACTTTACTTTTATGATAGTTTCTTCACTTATTTACCCCTAATATTTACTTTTACTATTATTTTCTTTTTATCTTATTTACTTTGCTTTATTTTCAATGATTTGTGGTAGGCTATTCTTTGGAGACTAATAAAGATTTTATAGGAGAGCCATATAAATATGGAAAGAACCTAGATTGTAGGGATGGTGGACATATGAGAAGTAATATTCACTGTAGTACTGATAGTAATGTCATGAGAAATATGGATTACTTCTCGAATGCTGAAAGTATGAGAAACAGCGGTAGGATTACGCAGGATAAGTTTATCCAGACCACTGAGCTGATTAACAGCTCTCTTAATGCTGGCCCGAACAATTAAATATTTTTACGAGGATAGGAACCAATTGGTTACCTAGCAATGCGGCCTACTGCATTTTGCGGGATAGAAGTAGAGGCAGGAATAGTTATGGAAAGGTCCGCCCCTTGTGAAGGTGTGTTTGATTGGACCTATTAGTCAGGTGGCTTAATGAAATTACCATAACATAACGGATAAAAGCATCAAATTCGGCATGTGACTTCCTTGAGTTCTATCAAATAATTTTAGAGTAGGAGCCCACCAGATTTCTTTAAGAGAAAGCCAAGAGATAAAATTTCAGGATGGCCGATATTTACCGGAGAAAAAAAAAAAAAACTTTTCAGGTCACATGAGTAATACGATGACAATTTCTTTTCCTAAATTTGTAGCTTGGCTCACTAGAACCTTAATTTGGACATATTTTACACAATATAGAGTGCCTGACCTACAAGGTAGGGGCAAAGAGGTGCTGCCCTTCCCTCTCCCAATTTTCTTTTACCGTCTGCAAACTTAAATATAGTATTAACCTTCAAATTAAACAAATTGAATCAAATTAAACAAATTGTGCTTAAACATAACTATACATACCAGACACAAAATTGCGAAAAGGTTGGAAGGCATCAGTAGAATTATTGTTTAGAACATTTGCACTTGCATAGAGGGGAGCAAACCATGATTGCTTTGCTACATTTGCAGCTGAAGCAGTCTCCTGTGCAAGAACCCTTAATTAGCTCTCTACATGCCTTGGAAATCTCTAGAATTGTCGTCAAAACTGGTACCCAGGACCCTGATACCTTTTTGTCCAAGCAACGTCCTGCGGCGAAGGAACCGATAGCTGATCTTGAGTGCTGCCGGTCCAGATTCCTGCATAGTAAACGGCTCGTCGGACATGCTGCATTAGTGCATCTTTGGTCGGTGGCAATTTTTCCATAATGCAATTTTTGTGGGAGAAAAGTTCCCTCCTTGCCTCATTGACTGAGGTCAAATGACTAGTTTTGTCGGAGAGGACAACAGTCAGTGTCTCCAGCTCTGAGAATGGTCATCACTGAGAGTAAGGATTTGAAAGGGATTATGGGCAAGATACACAAATGTATTTGTGACTTCTTCGTAAGCCTTCTAAGTCTGCCTAACAGACTTCTTGCCCTTTTCACTGAAAGCAGAGATTTTGTTGCAACCTGAAAATAGAAAACAGGTAATGCTCGTGATTGTGGGATTCCAAGGCTTGTGCAGATGGCATTGATGTGGTAAAACCGGTAATTCTTGCCCATTCCGAAAGCAACCCAGATGTCAGCCAATAGTTGTAACCAGATTGTGGAATTTACAGACAAGAATGACTACTGCATGGAGACTCTAGCACCAACAGTCACCACAGCCTGCCCTGATGTGATATATACAGTTTACCTTTCTGCGCACACCCTTGGCTAGCTTCTCCCTGGTCGACGCCTTCAAACTGTCTGGAATGTGTGTCCCAAACAACATCCAACCTCATTGCATCTTGGAGTTGTTTTTCTATGTGAGGGATGAATACCTTGTCTGCATACTCATGGAAGGTACTCACACCAAAAAGGGGAAGGCAGTGCACAATAACAGCACCGTCGAGGATTTTGCAATCATAGGTTCAGGGTGGCTCTGATTGGCCAGGCTGCTCAAGATATTTTAGCAGGTCAGACTTTGGGGTCATGTTTTCAGTTGCATAACAATCAATCAATTCAAAGCACTTCTCAATCTCTTTCGCAATGTTTATGCCCCCTCAGGTAGATGAATATACGTAGTTTTATTTTATTATGAACATATAAAATAGTGGAATTCAGCATTTATACCATAAAGATTTTTAAAAATTCAAGAGGGCTCCAACTCTAGTATCAATTAGTAGTTCTTGAAGGATCATCTCTCCAAATTTGGTGCTTTTATCCGCCCTGTAACGGTAATCTCAAAACCTGACATTAAGCAACCGGACTATATCGGGTTCTGAGGAAGTCAGTATGCTCGCACAATATTACTTGAAGGTCTTATGAAACCTGCTACAAAATCTCACTTGTGTGAAGGAGTTCCCAGTATAAGACAGAATATAGAACTTCACCCAAGGCTAAGCACTGGGATTATGAGATCATTCAGCTCTGAAAAGGAAATTGATAATATAAAAGTTTGAAAATTGTAACAGAAGGAAAACCTCACAGTTGCATTATGAATCCATTGTTAGGTGAGGGTGGAAAGTGTGATAAAAAAGAGAATATGAACGGAGGTACAATACAAGGAGTGAAAGGGGTTGCAGCTAGGGGCCAAAGGGATGCCGCAAAGAACCTTAAGTAATGTCTTTACTTTTTAGTGCGCCACATGAGGTGTAATGTGAGCACTAACCTCCTTACGGGGTAATGTAAGATAAGTGTATTCATATACATACTGTATTGTGATTTGTTTTTGTGTAAAGATATAATTTCTCCTATTGTGTGAGATATAGTGTACAGTATAAAACAAAGTTGATTTATAAGTCAAATTTCCCTATTTTAACGTTCTGAGGTAACCAGTTCAAAATGAAGTTACTATAAAGTATTAGTTTATCCAGACCTCTGAGCTTAACAACGGCTCTTCTCGGGGTGGTTTCCAGGAATTAATCCTGAAAAAAAATAGACTTTATTTAGGAAACCGGTTTTACTTAGGAACATGATGATTCTATTAAATACAAAATCTTTGCCTTCAGCAAGAATGCCTTTTAATGTTGAGATTCGAAAATATAAGTTTCTTTGATGGTTCTAAATTGGACAGCCAACTAATAAGTGTTGGACAGTCATTGGTGTCTGGCATATACTACATTTCATTGGGTCTGGATGTGGATTTGACATCAAATGACCGTGTGAAAATCTAGTATGGACTATACGTAGTCTTGTTAATAAAACTTCTTTAGCTCTTTCTTTTTGAGATGATGACATCCATGAATTAACTTCACTTTTTATATTTCTCAGTTTGTTTGTAGTTGGCACTGATGTCCAATCTGTTTGCCAGTCTTGATATATTAGAGGCTTAATTGAAGTTATTCAGTATGATACTGGGGCATGCGCCATTGTTGATGGAATAGTGCAAGCTAATTTGGCAGCTGTATCTGCTTTTTCGTTTCCTTCAATTCCCACATGTACTGGAATCCAACGTATTTTTATGAATAGTCCTAATTAAATAAGTTTATGTATTTTTATTTGGATTTCGACAAGGTGATTTGTAGACTAGTACTTGTTTATAGCATCAATAGCACTTCGTGAGTCACTGAAAATTATGGTGGAAATTGCTCTCTTCTCAGATATTATGTCTAGTGTTATTCGTATGGCTGCGAGTTCAGCTGTGCATACTGATGATATCGGGGGAAGACTTATCTTAACAAACTTATCTTTTGAGAATGCTGAAGCTCCTACTCCAGTGTTGTTTTTTTATCCATCTGTATAGATCATAAGTCGATCTCCCTTTCTGATGTGCTCCAACGCATGTTGGTAGTACATTTCTGTGTTTGCCATATTTCTTTTTAAAAGATATGACAGAGCAGTACATATTTTTACTCTTTTTAAAGTCCAGGGTGGTGAAGACTTCCATTGCTGGATGGAAAATTGGTTTATATATGTGAATTCATTAAATATTTGGTTCTTTGTGGGAAAAAGCTAGCACTATGGTTTTCTAATCTTTGATTATAATTCAGAAATCAGGTAGCAGCGGGAGATTTCCCCGCTAGTTGCGGTGATGTTTTAGGAGTAATATACCTGCTTCTATTAACAGGGAGTTTATATGGGATGATCGAAATGCTCCCTTGCACAAACGTATTCCTTCATGATGCAATGCATCTAGTGTTTTTAATGTAACTTCTGAGGCAGATGAATATATTGGGCAACAATAATCTATCATAGATAGTATTGTTGCTTTGTATAACATTAGCATGGTGTTACGTCCAGTTCCTCATTTGGTATGTGATAGTTTTTTCAACATGGCTAGGGCTTTTATACCTTTTGCTCTAATATATTTGAGGTGTGCTTTCCAGTTCAGGTGCTGATCAAACACCATTCCTAGGTATTTAACACTTGGGCAGCATTTAATTTGGGTATTATAAAGATAACGCTTAATTGTTTGGTGTTTTAACCATCTTTTATCTTTATAGAAAATGATTGCATTCCTTTTATCTATTGAAAATTGGAATCCTACTGAATTTGCCCAGTAGTTAATATTTGTGATGGCTGTATTGAGGATTCTTTGGGCATGTCTGAGGGTGCTACTTGTATAATATATGTCAAAGTCATCAACATACAAGCTATTTTTAACATCATTGATTGCTAAAGCAAATACTGTAGAGTACAGCTTAAGACACTGCCTTGGGGATTCCTTCTTCCGGTCCATAAACATTTGAATAAGAATTTTCTATTCGAATTTGGAAAGTTCTATCCAATAGAAAATTGTTAATAAAAATTGGTAAATGGCCTCTTATACCTTCAGAGTGAAGTTTTTGCATGATATTGCTACTTTTATTTTTTTCTGACCAAATCCTTTTTTGATATGATCTTCTAGACAGATTAGTGGATCATGGGTTGATCGACCAGCTATTGATCCTGATTTCTTTGGTGCCTGTTTGTTTGTATGGTGTTTTTACGTTGTATGGAACCAGTGGTTATTCAGCAACGGGACCAACGGCTTTACGTCACTTACGAACCACGTCGAGAGTGAACTTCTTTCACCAGAAATACACATTTCTGTCTCCTCAATGGAATGCCCGAGAATTGAACTCGCGGCCACAGAGGTGGCAAGCCAAGACCATATCGACCCCGCCACTGAGGCGCTTTCTTTGGTGTCAGAATTGAATTTTCCGTTATGACATAATATTATGTTAGTCGTGAATTAACCATTTTTTCCAGTATTTTACATAGACAGCTTGTCGAAGATATAGGTCTATAAATGGATGGATTACTTGAATCCTTCCCAGGTTTGTTTATTGGGATAATGATAGCATGTTTCCATTTATCTGGAAAAACACGTTTCATCCAGATGGTGTTATAGAATTTTAGTAAATATGATTTGGCAATGGGGGCTAGTCTTTGTATCATTTCAAATTGTATTTTATCATGGCCTGGGGCCGATGGATGACATGAATCTAGAGCATTATTTAATTTATCCATATTAAATGCATAATTATATTCAAGATCTTCAATAGTTTCAAAATTGAGTATAGTATTTTCTCCCTGTGTTCTTATGTTTATAAAATGTTCATTTAGATTGGAGTAGGCACTTATGTTTTCAAACTATTTCCCTATTATATTCGAGATTTCATGTTTCGCAAAAAGGGACGGATCCCCCTTTAAGCGACAAACCTGCCGTAACGTCAGATTAACTTGAGTAAGAAGAAGAATCAATGACGATTGCAGGCGACTACGTGACTCTTGTCATGGATATGTGAGAAACGTAGCTAATCCTTACGAAACTGTGTGGAGGAGGAAAGTGAAATAACCTGCCATAAAATTTATATTTCTTGTAAATAAGATAAAACAAAGGAAGCGCGCTTAGCAAAAAGCTTCGCCTACGGGGGAATGCCTCGAGTTAACTTGAGTTGTAGCGCGTAATGTAAAACTAGAGTTCGTCATCTACCTTAATACAAATTGCTAAATCTTGTACTTAACGAAAAGCTGAGACGCAATAGAGTAAAGCGTCGACCGTTCTGGGATTGTTATTCGCTTCCCAGGTACTATCGGCAAGAAAAGTGAAGATACAGTTTTCATTAGCTTTCGTTCATCGAATTTCCCATTAGTTTTTACTGAAAAGACATAATCTCTAAATTTGCTCTAGAATATGAAAATACACTGCAAATTATATCATATAAGTTAAAATTGCAAAACAAAACCTTTCAGATACTTAAAAACACAATATATGTCCGAAGTAATTGAAATTTCTCAGATGGATTCGTTCATAGAGATATGGTAGATAGAATGTGAATTTCTGATTGTAGTACTATGTAACACGACGACAATATTCACTCATTTTCCTTCATGAACGGGAATTATTGCATCATTGTATGTTTGTATTCCAATGCGTTTAAAGTTAGCTGACGTCAATGGAAGTCAATGTTGCGACGGCTGAGGTAGGCACGTAAGCAGATTTTGCTCTCTCTCCCTCCCCCCCCCCCACCCCCAACTTTTAAAACACATTTGAAAAAATATTATCACTCAATCTCAAAATAATTATAATGAATGAAGTATCTCTATAGGTAGCCCTATGCTCGCGCTCTCTCTGACTCTCAAGTTTCTATCCCCATCACCACATTCTCTCTCTCTCTCTCCACACTTTTAAAACAATTGAAAAAAATATTATCACTCAATCACTCAAAGTAAATATAATGAATTGAATATCTGTATCGATAGACCTATATACTTTCGCTCGCTCTCTCTCGCCATAATATTTCATTCTTTATTGTATTGTTCCTCACGATTTCCGTAAGTACTGCCCAATTTTTAAAACATTCTCTCTCATTTTTTAAGATCCGTCTTCAATTACGCATGAATTTTACATCAGTTTAGTTTAAAACATTACATATAAGTAAGGTCTCACAGTAGGTTTTAAAAAATGATGATCAATATTCTACTCTGAACTGACGTTACTAACCAACATTAACGAATAATATTGAGCCTGTTACTACATTCAAGTATAAATGATTATAAGACGTCTACAGAATCTTTATGGTGTAAAGTTAATGGAAATCTAGAAAGCAACAAACACAATGATTTTGAAGCTCCGGCCCCTTTCTAGAATTGTCAGGTGTGGCATTATTGAGCAATGTCTCCGAAGTTCTTCACTATTCTTGTCGACGTACCAACCAAGATGGAATAACATATGTCTTTCCATCTTGGTACCAACTAGAGCAAAAAGTAAGGCGGATCGTCTTCTTTCCACACAGCCAGAGTCGTTACTTTTTTTCTTAATTAACATGTTATAGTTACGTTCATCGCGAGGTATCCCACGGATCCTATGAATAATGAAGCCTAATTAGTTTATATTAACAAACGTAAAGTGAGCAATCCGATTGAGTTTTGTATTAGATTTCTTTATTTTTTTTTTATCTCTTGGTCTGCCTCACAGACAGAATCGTGTTAAATGTTTCCTGTGACCTTCTGTATATGATATGCGGGAAAATGTTTTGAGTGTAATCTTAGTTTATTTTTGTAACAAAAGTGTGTAAACTTAAAAATCTTGCTTCCTGAATCCCTTCACCGGGTTGTAGTCTATTCCTTGAGACCTTTTTTTATCGCCCAGACCACCAGGCTAGAATCTAATAAGGAAGTAAAGAGCGAATAATTTACGACAATATGGGTCATAATATAGTTTCCCATGTATGTTTATTGCACTTCTTGGGTGTCTTACATATTTTCCGTTAATTTGCCTTATTTTTTGTCTGATATCTTTCATAGATTTATTTGTTGACAAGCTTGCTACATATTTTTCCATGATAATATTTTCTCAGATATTGCAAGTTTTCGAAATTTGGCATTATATTTGTTATATAAAGGTTTAATATAATTGATTGTATTTTGATGACCACCATCTTGTTTAGAATGTTCGTATTGTTGAGTAATTTGTTGACGGCTTTGAGCCGTGTCTTTATGTCTGCTAAGATTTCGACTTAATACGTGTTTGGTTACGCTTCAAGTTGCTAAGGTTGGAGTCCACCATGGGACAGGGGATTTATTTGGGTGTGTCCTTGTTTTGGGTATGCTTTCATCAGCAGCATTTATCATGAAATCTGTGAAGAATTCACATATTGTATTGTGGTTTTGGTTTTACGGAAATGGTGGTATATTTCTGGTATGTAGATTGTAAATGTCCTAATCTGCTTTTTGGATATTATATTTTACAGGTGGCAATATTAAATTATTATTTAAATAACTAAGGACTATGGGGAAGTGGTCACTGGTATATGAGTCATCCAGGACATTCCAATCAAGTCTTCCGGCTAATTTAAGTCGACTGAGCACGGCAAGATATCTACTGAAGAAAAGGTTAAGTGGGTATTGGAGAAGTAAGTTGGCACATCACTTTCATTTAGGCAGCATAGGTCATGCTCCATTATATAAATTTCTCTGTTTGTTCCTGTTGCGTCAGCAGGGTGACTGTCATCGCAATGGGGACTATGAGCGTTAAAATCTCCTACTATAAGTAGGGGTTCATGTAGATTATTAATTAATAGATCACTGAAATTCGAGCTAAAATTTGGTTGGTTAAGTTACAAATTGCGATCATATTTGTATCCGGCATATATGTATAATTTGATAGCTGTTATCTGATATGATAATGATAGTACGTTTAAAAGTTCATAGGTGGTATTATTTTGAACATATATTGCAGTGCCTAGTTTTTCATCATCAGTTGGTGAATAACCAGCAATTTTGTAGTGTCGAATGTTTGTGGGGTTAGATCCTGTGTATTGTAAGTATATACATATTGGGTTGTAGTCTCGTAGGATTCTTCGTAACTCACCCTGAAGTAGTCGGGTTAAGAGGCCATTTATATTCCATTGAATAATTTTATATTCCATTGACTGCCGATTTTACTTTGTCTCAAAGTTTATATGCATTTGAATTTATTTGTGTTTTTTTAATTGTATTTGTATGCTAATTATTAAATTCAGTAGTTGTTTGTTTTTCATAACTGAATATTAATGTCTATTTTTTATTTTATAATTTTCTTTTTGTATTTTAAGGATTCAGAACATAATTCGTTCTCATGTTAGTGTGCTAAAGAGCATTTCCTTAATTTAATAAAATTGTCTATACAATTTCGTATTGTGTCCTCTGTCTTGGTGGTTAGTTGGTTATATGTACCTACAAAGCACTCATTACAACCACAAGACGAAGCATGTTTGGTGATGTTAGTTATTGGCTCAGAAGTATTTGATCTAGCTTATTTAATTTCTGGTTTTGTAATTCTATTGGTCCTTTTCTGTAGTGATAAGGACTGTTGGTTTGAGGGGTTATTTGTTTTAATGGAATATTTGGGTCTTGTGGATGGTTAGGGAGTGATAGTTATATTTTAGTTTGGTTTAATGGTACGATTTTCATTAATATCATCTGTTGCGGACTGTAGACTGGTTAATTGATTCTTTACTGAAGAAATGTTGGCTGTTTGATTGGGATTGAGGGTAATTGTGTATTTCCACTTATGATGAGGTTAGTACATCTTTTTTAAAATGTTCTCCTGGTGTAGTTGGAGTTTCTTTGGATTGATTGTAATTTTCAATATTCACTTTTTTTCCCTTAAGTGGGGTTCGTTCCAGTATTCTTTTCCTTTTGTCAGTTCGATTAATATTATTATTTGACTCCTCTTCCATTGTTAGTTCTTTGCCATGGATATCTGAATCTTCAATGTTAGTAGTGGTACTGGTGGATCTATCATCATGCTTGTTTTCGGGTTCAGTATTATTGATACGAGAATTAGTTTGTACGCTTATATTATCTTTTTGTTTGTTATTAATGTGATCGATATTTAGATTGTTAGTTGCATTCGCGAAGGTGGTTTTTAGATGGATTATTGACTCCTCTTACTTTTAATTCTAGTCTAGCTTCTTTGACTGACATTCCTGTTCTATTTATCAACAACTAGAGCTCTGTGTTGTATTGATAAAAGGAGCATTCCTTAGATTTAGGGTGATGGCATTTTTTGTATGTGCCCATACTTTGAACATTGAGTGCATTGAAGTGGTTTTGGTATAAATGGATGCACTTCTCTATTTTGTCCAAGAATTTTGATTTTGAGTGGGAGATCTTGGCCTGTAAATTTTATTTTTGCAATATTATGGGAGTCCAGCATCAAATGTTTTGAGTGTAGTCCTTCAAAGTTGGGTAAAATGACTGTGCCCTGTATATAATTTAATGTTTCATGACTTATTTATATTTTTGTGCCATTTATTTCTTTTTTATTTAAAAAGCTGGTGGATTGTTTTTTTGTGGTTACTTGAAGTAACCATTCATTTTCTTAAACATATCAGCATTCCATTTCTTGTGTTGGACATATGTTCAATAATTTGTTTTCTAGTATTGCTGTTGATATTTTATTTTCAGCTTTAAGTTCTAGAAATCTCTACCAGTTATCTGGTCCAAAAAGATGATAAAAATGAACCGTGTTGGGTTAAGACGATAATTTCTATTTCTTTTTGGACCTTGCCTGATGTGAGTTATCTGTGTATTAGATATGTTTCCTTTCTCTGCAACGTATGGTTCCATTGTTATGATGTTTGAATCTTCTGATTGGGTTTTACTTTTTTGTAGAATTTCTATGGACACTGACTGGGGTTTTGGATCAAATAATTTATTTGGAACTGGATGTTCCTTTGCTGCATTATCATCTTGAACTGACTGGGGGAGATTCAGGGATAAACTTCCAATGGTCATCAACTGTACTGAATTTTGTCCATCAAGGGGCCCAAGGGTACTAAAAACTTTGGGCATATTCATCATAAAAATGAGAAAAAGCAGAAAAAAAAATACATTTTGAAAAGATATTATTGGCTTTTCGTAAAGTTGAATCTTCCACCGATGGCACAAGTGAGAAATGACTTCCCAATTGCTTGCATCCCTACCCTACCCCAAAAGGGGATGGCATAACATGATTAGTATGGCCCAAGTGTAAACAATATCGGGTTGGTAAGACTGAAAGTATTACGAAAATACAATTATCCCCATCCTAATCATATCACGGGCAAACCGGACAGAATGCCAAGAGTTCTATTCCTATAACCAGGCTCCCCTGGAATCTGTGGTCCAGCTCCAGAATAGTTCTGCCTGGAAAACCAGGTCCGAACATTGTTGGGTAGATGATGGAGCTACCACAGTTCCCACTATTTAGCCTCGGATTTAACTCCAGTCCAAGTTATGATATGTTTTCTTATTTATTAGACATGGAAAATTTTGATAAAAGAGGAAAAATCCACAGATATTAACCCAAAATATATAATACTATATGGGGCTCTTGGGTTCAATCCTAGGAAGAAATTCCTGAAGTTCGAGAGCCCCATCACCACATCAAGGTGGTCCTAAAAGGAGGGGGTTCAATATGAAGAACATTTAAAATTTATGAGGAGCTGTTCATACAAATGTACGAATACGTATGTACTGTGCTCTTTTTATGAAAAAGCTCAGTTGAGTAAATACACCGTAGTTGATTTCTTTGACTTATATGTATTGGAGATTTCTTTGGTTTATGTAATTGTACGTACGTGTAACTTTATTTGTTTTTAGGTATATCTACATGCTAAAGGAAAAAGGTGTAGTATAGAAAATTGATGATCATAAAGTTGTATATATTAATGGGTATCCCCTGTATTGATTGTAAGTTAGTATGTGGTTAGGTAGGGACTAAATTATTGTCCACAGCAATACATTAGTAACTTGTGCTGTTGTATCTTTCTTGTAAATAAAACAGTTAGGAAATAAATTCAGGTCAAGTAGTGATTGTTTAGTTTACTACTGCCAAGACTGTTTAACTAGATCACTGAGGCAGGTTCAAAACCTGTTCAGGGAAGAAAATGAGTGTTGATGCTGTAGAAGAGAACTAGCATTGGAACAATGCCAAAGGGGACTGCAATGTACAACATATGAACAAACAAATTAGATTCATATGCTCAATCCCTGATGTGCAAATAAACTCTACCCACTTTGAACTAATGACGTGAAAACCAAGTGGCAGACCCAAAAGTCTGGGAGACTGAGAAGGAAAGTGAGTCTGGCACCAAACGAGTACTCTCAAGAAGCCATGCAAGCATCCCAGGAAGCTGGTAGTACAGACCTTAATCATTCTCTGAAAAACTGAATAGTTTACCTACTCTTCTTCAGCATCAGAGTTCAATCAGAAGTCTCAGGTTCAGAAGAGGGAAATCATGGGGAAGCAGGGGTGGTGGCAACAGAACCTCCTGCTCCCAGAGACATAGCGAGTTTTCAACTCCTCTAAAAGAAGACTTAATTGAAAGGAAAAACCTGCTCCATACCAGAGGAATGGTTGCCGCTGTCGTGCCCTGACACCAAAGAATCATCAGCTCAAGAAACAAGTTTCCCATATATTTTCACTATCTTGCGCTGACATCAAGTCCAGCAGAAGGTAAGACCAAAAGCACCAAAAGAGCACACATCAAAAACCTTGAGAAGGGAAAGCTAATCCAATCTGTTCTGCTACTGTGACAGTAAAAATCAAAGAAGTATCTGCTTGTCTAACAGGCAAATATGCCCATTGATGACAACTGGGAAGCAGATCACAGCTTTCCCAAGAATGCAATTCGAGGAGGCACCTAGAATGCTCAGAGGGAGCCCAAGTCGACAAAGAAGGGGAATGAAATTGGAGGCACGATGTCTGAGGAGGGAAGGGACTACAATGTGGTGGCTGGCCTCCCATGTCACCAATGGCAAATGCGAGACAAAGAAGAGAACAATAAAAGCTTCCAATTTTCTGATCTGCACAGGAAAGGGGCACTGCCTTATGAGATGCCAAACATTAATGAGAATGTCTGAGAAAGGAAGGAGAGCATGGGAAACAACTGCAGCTACTCGAGACAAACCTCCCTCATGTCAGACAAAAGGTGTGAAGATGAACCAGCATAACCACATCGTCTGGGAGACCAACAAGAACACAAACACCTAGCACAGGGCAAATGCCTAAAGCACCTCTGAGAGAATACAGTAATTACCCTTCATACGAACATTCAGATATGCATAAAGATTCAATTTAAATTGTGTTTGGTTTGGAGCGCTCCCCTTTGAAACCCGTTTGCCACCCATAAGTTGAAATTTTGCTCTGTGCACCTATGCAGCTAGTAAAAATTTTTGCTAAGAACAGAAGAACATGAGGAAGAAGAACCTGTTCCTTTAATCCTTCCCTGATTATCCCAGGCATTCGTGTGATTAACTACCATATACAGTAGTACCTCGAGATACGAAATTAATCCGTTCCGAGGCGCCTTTCTTATCATGAGGTTTTCGTATCTTGGACCACATTTTACATGTAAAATGGCTAATCCGTTCCAAGCCCTCCAAAAACACCCCAGTAAATTTCATAATAAAGGTAAATTTACCTATAAACAATGAAATACTACAACAATTTGGACCATTCAATACTAACTTAATAATAAAAATGCAAAACCTGTAAATAAAGTGTATATTAGTGTACAAGAAATATTATTACTGAAACGTAAAATGTGGAAGCTTACCTTTCGAGTGAGGCTATCTCCGAAAGTGGCGGCAGAGGAGGAGGACAAATGGCAGATACGTACACTTAACTTTACGAAACACATAAAAAAATGTCAGAAAAACAAAGTAAACTTTACAAAACACATTAACAAAACTTTAACACTTAACTTTACAAAAAACTTAAAATAAAATTTATTTTGTCCTTTTTTGATTTTTACATTTCTTTTTACTTTTTTATACTTTACGTGATTTCAATTTCTTCACCACCGAATGGATGCCAGTCCGTTTACAGAATTTTTCGAACCGCCCATGAGAAGCCTTGAACCCTGGGGTTGCCGTTGATGTCCCCTCTCCGCCATCATCTTCGGCTTGGGCAATCAAATCGCCGAAAATAGCGCTGGCCTTCTGGCAGATTGCAGTCTCGGTTATCGTATCGCCATCGATTTCTTTGTCCTCGATCCATACAAGAAGCAGCTTTTCCATTTCATTATGCACATGGCTCCTCTTGTTGGACAAAATAGTCATGCCCTTGGAAGGTGTAGCTGCTTTGATGGCTTCCTTCTGCTTAAGGATGGTGCCTATCGTCGACGGATTTCGGCCGTATTCCTTAGCAATCACACTCAACCGCAAGCCAGCTTCATACTTTTTTATTATCTCCATCTTTGTCTCTATAGAAAGCATTCTCTTCTTTCTGTGAACTTCAGCAACTTTCTTGGGACCCATGACTATGTACTGTACATAATTAAGTTACGTATGTAGTACGTATACTAACGAATTTACGATACTAAACGAAATCTTTGGACCGAACGAATGCCGCATGCGTACGATAAAGATTCTGGTACGAGGTGGCCGGGGTAGGGACGCCACCACGTACGTACGTATAAGATGCATGATGGGAGGGATGCTGTCCAATAGGAGAGAAGGATCTCATGGCTTGGCTAGCATCAGAAACCAATGGGAGAGCAGGAGGATGGTGGCGAGTCTACTAGAACCAAGATGGCGGCGCGAGTTTCAAAATTGTTATCGGGCGAATCTCGGACTTTCAGAAACCTTTCGTATCTTGAAAACTTTTCGTATGAAGAGCAGTAAAATTTTTCGTGTCAGCTTTCGTATCTCGAGTTTTTCGTAAGTTGAGCCTTTCGTATCTCGAGGTACCACTGTACACCTTACAAATTCAAAACAATTTATATGCATCCTCTTTGGAATAAGCCAAATCCTAAAATCCAAAAAAATTTTATTGTTATTATACAATTAAGTTTGTTCATACTTACCTGGCAGATATATATATAGCTGTATTTTCTGACGTCCGACAGAAATTTCAAAACTCGCGGCACACGCAGTGGGCGGCCAGGTGGTAGTACCCATTCCCGCCGCTGGGAGGCGGATATCAGGAACCATTCCCATTTTCTATTCATATTTTTTATTAATGCCTCTGTCTCCTGAGGGGAGGAGGGCGGGCACTTTAATTATATATATCTGCCAGGTAAGTATGAACAAACTTAATTGTATAATAACAATAACATTTTGTTCATGCCACTTACCTGACAGATATATATATAGCTGAATCACACCTTCGGATGGTGGGAAAAGACAGAATAGGATTTTTTGGGAAACTTAAATTAAGTAGATGATATACATCTTGGTTCCTTACCTGTTTGCAAAGTAGACTATGTGATTACTGTCACGTAAGGCTGCTTTTGCTTAATCACAGAGTTGCCAGCCAGGTGGAGACCTGTAGTGCTGGTGCGCTCTGGATGATCTGTCAACGGGTGCGAGACCTCAGCGTGACAAGATCATCGAGGCCATACAAATGAGGGCAACGAAGCAACTGACCACCACCTGACCAACTATACACAAAACCCCTTAAGACTAACTAAAGGATGGGAGATCTTCACATAAGACTCACCACAACCTAAAAACACAACAACCTAACTTAAACCTAACTAAGGAATAGGGAAAGAGCTACTTCCGGACCCCAATACTGTGTCCGCAGAAACGTATGGCCCCAGTGCATTACAATCGTCATAGATCGTTCTCACATCCCTTAGACGGAGTTGCTCCTCCAAAAGGTGCAATCAAGGATGTCCTTGATTGACATGTTCTTTTGGAAGGCAAGAGAGGTAGCGACGGCTCGTACTTCGTGCGCTTTTACTCGGAAGAGGCTCAAATCAGTCTTCTGGAAAGATGAATGAGCCTCCCGAATGGTGTCCCTTAGAAAGAAAGCCACAGCATTCTTCGATAAAGGTAACTCTGGCCTCTTCACAGAGCACCAGAGGTTACCTGAGGGACCTCTTACCTCTTTAGTTCTATGCACGTAGAACTTGAGAGCCCTTACCGGGCAAAGGACTCTCTCTGGTTCTTGGCCCACCAGACTTGACATACCCTTGATCTCGAAAGTCTTCGGCCAAGGGTTCGAAGGATTTTCATTCTTCGCCAAGAAAGATGGGTTCAACGAGCAGACAGCATTGTCCCTTTGAATCCCATTAACTTGCTAAATGCTTGAATTTCACTAACTCTCTTAGCCGTCGCAAGAGAAGTTAGGAAAAGAGCCTTCCTTGTCAGGTTTCGAAGAGACGCTGTCTGAAGCGGTTCGAAAGTGTTCGACATAAGGAATTTCAGGACTACATCCAGATTCCATGATGGAGGTCTCATTTGAGGAAACCTTCGAGGTCTCGAAAGACTTCAAAAGGTCATGAATATCCTTGTTGTCAAACAGGTCTAGGCCTCTGTGCCTAAAAACCGCTGACATGCTTTTATATCCCTTGATGGGTAGGGACCGCTAATTTCTGCACATTTCTGAGAAATAGCAGAAAATCAGCTATCTGGTTCACAGAGGTCGAGGAAGAGGAAACTCCCTCCTTTTTACACCATGCCCTGAAGGAAGCCCACTTCGATTGGTAAACAGCTCTTGTGGAAGCACGTCTCGCATGTGCGATTGCTCTCGCAGCTGCTTTCGAAAAACCTCTCGCTCTGGCCAACTTTTCGATAGTCTGAACGCAGTCAGACTCAGAGCGGAGAGGTTTTGGTGAAACCTTTCGAAGTGAGGCTGTTTGAGTAGATCTTTCCTCCAGGGCAATGTCCCTTGGGAAAGTCTACAAGGAAAGACATGACCTCTGTGAACCATTCTCTCGCTGGCCACATCGGAGCGATCAGGGTTAACCTTGTCCCTTCCGAGGCCGCAAACTTCCTCATGACTTCCCCCAGAATCTTGAATGGTGGGAAGGCATATAGGTCCAGGCCCGTCCAATTCCAAAGCAAAGCGTCTACCGCGATTGCTTCTGGATCCAGGACCGGGGAGCAGTAAAGAGGAAGTCTCTTGTTCCTTGACGTTGCGAATAAGTCGACCAGTGGACGTCCCCACAGCGTCCACAGGTCTCGACAAACGTCCTCGTGCAAGGTCCATTCCGTCGGAAGGACTTGGTCCCGACGACTGAGAAGGTCTGCCCTGACGTTTTGCACTCCTGCAATGAATCTCGTCAGGATCGTTACCTCTTTCCTTTTTGCCCACAGCAGAATCTCTCTCGCTAGGGAGTACAACGTTCTGGAGTGTGTTCCTCCCTGGTTTTTTAAATAAGCGAGTGCTGTGGTATTGTCCGAGTTTATCTGAACAATCTTGTTCTCCAAACTCTTTTCGAAGAACTGCAGGGACAGAAATACTGCTGCCAGTTCTTTGACATTTATATGCCAGGCTACCTGTTCCCCTCTCCAGGAGCCTGACACTTCCTTCCCCCCTAGTGTTGCTCCCCATCCTGTGATGGAAGCGTCTGAAAACAACTAGGTCGGGGCTCAAAAGACTTAGGGACACGCCTCTTGAAGCTTCTGAGGGTCCAACCACCATCTTAGGTGGTTCTTGATTGGAATCGATATTCTCAATACTGCATTGAGATCGTCTTTGGCCTTCCACTCGTCTGCCAAGAAGAATTGGAGAGGCCTGATGTGCAGTCTTCCCAAGGAAACAAACCTTTCCAGCGAGGAAATGGTCCCCAGCAGACTCATCCATTCCCTCGCCGAGCAAGTCTCTTTCCTTAGAAAGGCTGAGATCTTTTCTAAGCCTAGCCGCTGACGTTCCTGGGACGGAAAACGCTCGAAAAGCCACTGAATCCATCTGAATCCCCAGATACACGATGGACTGTGTTGGGGTCAGATGCGACTTTTCGAGGTTGACCAGAAGTCCCAGGGACTTCGCTAAGGCTAAAGTGAACTGCAAGTCCTTCAGACACTTCTCTCTCGACGACGCTCTGATCAGCCAGTCGTCGAGGTATAGGGAACTCTTATTCCCGAAGAGTGTAGCCACCTCGCTACGTTCTTCATCACTACTGTGAACACCATCGGAGCCGTGGTCAGTCCGAAGCACATAGCTCTGAACTGCCATACTTTGTTCAAGACAAATCTTAGATACTTTCTTGAAAGAGGGTGGATCGGGATGTGGAAGTACGCGTCCTGCAAGTCTAAGGATACCATCCAGTCGCCCGGTCTCAACGCTCCAGAACAGAATGAGGCGTCTCCATCGTGAATTTGATCTTTTCCACGAAAAGATTGAGCCTGCTTACATCTAGAACTGGACGCCAACCTGACGACTGCTTTGGTACTAGGAAGATTCTGTTGTAAAAACCTGGAGACCCCAGGTCCGCGACTTGTTCCACCGCTCTTTTGTCGATCATCTGCTGAAGGAGATCGAACAAGACTTTCTTCTTTTCTCCTTGGTAGGATGGAGAAAGGTCTCGGGAGTCGTAGAAAGAGGAGGAAGATCTAAAAAGGGGATCTTGTACCCCTGCTCCACGATCTTGAGGGACCAAGAGTCCGTGTCTCTCTCTCTCACGCTCCCGCAAAATACTTCAGTCTGGCTCCGACTGGTGTCTGAAGGACATGCTTTTCACTTGGAAGGCTTTGGCTTAAAAGAAGCTCTTCTCGTGAAAACCCTCTCCTCGAGGAGCTGCTCTCGAGGGGGGAGCCCCACGAAAGGGCTTTACTTTCTTCGGCGGACGAACTGCAGCCGAAGAGGTTGAAGGTACGGCTGACCGTCTTGTAGACTGGGCCAAAAGGTCCTGAGTAGCCTCCTCTTGTAAGCTGTTCGTCAGGTCCTTTACCAAAGTCTGGGGGAAGAGATGGTTCGAAAGAGGCGAAAACAACAAATCCGCTTTCTGAGCTGGCGTCACCGAACGAGCTGTGAAGTTGCACAGCAAAGCTCTCTTTTTTAACAAAGCTGTTCCAAAGTGAGATACGAGCTCCTCCGAACCATCCCTGACGGCTTTGTCCATACATGCTAACACGCTGGACAGCTCCCCCAGACTAAGAGATTCTGGGCTTCTCGCTTGCATATCCAGAACTCCCAAACACCAGTCAAGGAAGTTGAAGACTTCCAGCGTCCTGAGCAGACCTTTCAAATGATGGTCAGTCTCCGACGCGGTCCAAGTTACCTTAGCAGAGGGTAAAAGCGACCTCCTCTGTAAGTCCACAAGGCTGGAGAAATCTCCCTGAGCCGAAGAAGGGATACGAACTCCCACTTCATCTTTGGTTCTATACCAAATGCTACCCTTTTCCACTAAGTCTAGTAGGAGGCAAGGCGAAGGTCGTCTTGCCTTGGTCCCTCCTTCTTATCATCCAATCCTGGAGCTTCTTAAAAGCACGTTTCGTTGATAGAGAAGTTTTCATCTCTACAAACTCCGGGATTTTACCAGTTTTCGATGAAGAAAACTGTGAAGGAGGAGACTTGGGAGCTGCGGGCTGAAATTTGTCCTCAAAAGAAGAACGCAAGAGTCGTACTAGGACTTTATAGTCCGAGATAGAAGGGGCTGTAGCAGGTTCCTCTTCACCCGATTCAGCCGAACTACTTAGTTCTTCTTCTCTAAACGGAAGAGGAGAACGTCTGTCAGGAGAAGGCGTCCTAATGGCGGGTCTTGGCAAGATCAAAGGACCCCTATCCTTGCTAGATGCAGCCTTATTTCGGCTGTCTTCTTTATGACGCTTACTGCTCGTTGATGGTAGAGCGTCCTGAGGAGGACGAGCGTCCTCAGCGCCTTCCGCGGCAGTCTCACCTGCCCGAGAAGCGTCCTTACATCTCTTCGCTGGCATACGTGCCTGAGCGCGTAAAATAGCGTCTGGGGGTAAGACTTCTTGATCAGAATCCCCAAAAACGTCTTGAAAGGAGGCCTGAACGTCCTGGCGAGCTTCCTGCCAAGCGTCCTGTCTAGCGTCCTGGAGAGCGTCCTGTGTAGCGTCCTGGCGAGCGTCCTGACGAACGTCCTGCCTAGCGTCCTGCCAAGCGTCCTGACGAACGTCCTGCCTAGCGTCCTGCCAAGCGTCCTGACGAGCGTCTTGACAAGCGTCCTGACGAGCGTCTTGCCGAACGTCCTCGTACAGAGAGTCCTCAAAAGCGTCCTGACGTAACGTCCTTCTAGATGACGAACGAGATCGGCGAATCGCTGAAGGAGAAGCGATCGGCGAACGAGACGCAGTAGGTGAAGGAGACGGAGACTGCTTAGTCCTCTTGACAGGCAGTCTAAGGTCCTTCCTCCGCTTAGGCTCGACTGCTGCTGGGCGAGTCCTCTGAGCCATAAGCGAGGATAGCTGGTCCTGAAGGGACAAAAGAATGTTCTTCGTCGGAGAAGAATGAGCAGAGGAAGCAGGACTGATCCTGTGAGAAGACGAGGGGCGAGGGGACGCCTCCTTCCTTCTCACAGGTACAGCTACCTGTTTCTCAGGTATCGCGGCCGTGGCACGCAACCTAGCGTCCTCATCGGAGGAGATCCTACCTCTCTTCTGAGGCGGAAAGACATCATAAGCGTCTTCCGACGAAAGCGGCGAAAGAGCGTGAAGCGTCCTCTGCAAGAAAACGTCCTCTTTAACGGACGAGAGTCTCTCCGAGCGCTCCACCCCTTGCGCGGGGAGGACGCGGTTCGGAGGACGAGAAGCACTCTTTCAGGACGCGTGCTCGTGCACGGTCCTTGGCAGCCTGGGTCTTTGCTACATGGTCTGCCGAAGGGACGGCCATTATCCTGGTGGAAAGCCCCCGTTAAACCCCTTCTGGCGGCTTTCGACATACCTCCTCCCTGGGTCTTGGGAGTCTGATAGAGGTCTAGGCCTAGAGGCATTATGGGGCCGATCTGACGCCCCTCCACAACACTGGGGGCACGATACACACTTGCACCGAGCCAGTTTCTAAGGCTTTCACTTTGGTCTCCAGAGTGCGAAGAGACTCCAAAATCATAGAGAGAGCATTCGCTTCTCCCGACACAGAATCAGAGCCCGAAGGCAACACAGGTTTAGGGGTTGTAAACACTACAGGTGTTAGTGCAGGAGAGATGTTAGTCTTACCTTTGGAAGAACCACTCCTTGAGGAAGACCTCCTGATCCTATCGCGCTCCAATTTAAGGCGATAGGACTCATATACTCTCCATTCATCATCAGTCAATTTCTCACATTCATTGCACCGATGATCAATCAAACAATTAAGCCCCCTACAACTCATACATACTGTGTGGGGGTCTACCGATGCTTTCGGTAGCCTCACCTTACAATCAGCCCTCACACACACTCTGAAACTCACAACACTTGATCCAGACATATCTTATAGAGAAAAGTCAATCCAAAATCAAAAACGGTCCACTATCGCGCATGCCAATTCAACAATCCAATTCAATACCAAAAAAATCAATCAGATACTTAAAAGCGAGTCAATTTCCAAAAAATCCTGAGCAGAGGTCTGTAAACAGATGTTTACCGACCGGCGACAGAAAAAAATATGAATAGAAAATGGGAATGGTTCCTGATATCCGCCTCCCAGCGGCGGGAATGGGTACTACCACCTGGCCGCCCACTGCGTGTGCCGCGAGTTTTGAAATTTCTGTCGGACGACAGAAAATACAGCTATATATATATCTGTCAGGTAAGTGGCATGAACAAACTATGTAATTGTTAATGATACAAAGTAAATAACACTGAATGGTAAACAATAGATGCTTTAATCAACCGAAAAGGATGGGTCAATAGACAGTTCAAACAAAATACTAATCCTTTGAAATTTTTAGTTTTCAGACTATTATCCTCCCACATAAGCTATCAAGATCAAGAGTTATGATTCATTTCAAAAATCAGAAATGATGAACAATGTAAAAAAAAAAAAAAAAAAAAAAAAAAAAAAATTAAATTCATACTCTTCAAACAACTTCTTTCCTTACACTAGGTTAAAAATTATTAATTTGCGTGAAACTAGTTTTCTTGTTTACTTGCATATGGATTTCAGTTCATTTACAAATGTTTGTTTGTTGAAATGATAGTTCCCAACAAATAATTATTATAATTCACAATACATGCAGTCCCCTGGTTTACAACGGACTAAGCTGAAGCCATTCGAGGATACGATGCTCTTCAAATATATTAATTAAAAATTATGTCCAGATTACTACATGTGTTCCAGGTTTACAATGCGAGTCCGACGAAAGACTAGAACTTTAACAAGACTTCAAAATGGCAGAATGGTAAAAATTTTGGAGGTATTTTGATAATTGGTTCATTCAAAATGCAGGTTATGCCATTACGCCAATTTTCAGCTTATGCCTCAGCACTAGAACGGAACCCCCTTCGTAAACTAGGAACTGCCTGCATAAAAAATAAAGACTTTCTATATTTGACTCAAGTTGTTAAGAAATGAAAGCAACATACACCCATGATAATTTATTACTGTTCAATGTTCCTGGGAAATCTCACATACATACATATAAACAACAGACATTAACTTACAAATATCTGAGCAGTAAGAAAATATCAAGTTTCCTGGCAAGACTCAAAATAGCCTACCACATTCTACATGTCTCTTAAGTTACCTTTAATCTACATCACATACAAGCATGAAAGAGCTTTTGCTGAGCCTTTTAACACTCTTATATACAAACCACTCTCAAGATAGTTTCGTACATACATAATCTATACTGTACAATTATTTACAATGGCGTCTTAACTATTTTTTTTTTTTTTACAAAAAATGGGTCTTAATGTGATGCTGTGTCATAATCATTTCAGTATATGACAAGCTAATATCCCCATACCTTAGTTAGATCTTATCAAAAGATTAATCTGTATAAATAATTTTAAAATAATTTACATATCTTGATTAAAACTTCTAAGAGGAATGGTAAAAATCATGAATATAATTCCTGCAAACAGTGAGCTACATAAACATGTTTCAGAGCTCTAATTCTGATTGGTGTTAAATACAACTGTTCTAAAAATACTACTACAGACTTAACAGCTGTAACATCTTACAAATAATGAAAAGATTAATCAAAAGGAGGAATGGTATAATGCAATGGATTAGAAAAAGTTAGAAACAGTCACACAAAACACTCATTGTTTGGAGACAATACTGTATTCATAATTATAGTTGATATACCTTCTTTGGATCTTGGATAACTTAGACACTTTTTGTTTTTTAATCAAACACTACTGCTTCAATTTGAGAGCTAGTTTACATTGCACCAATAGAAGATTTACAACAGCAGCTTATATTATATCACTACTTGGTACAAAAGGCAAATATGGCATATCTTTCTACAGCAAATCTCAAAAGCAATTATTCAATCATATTCCTAAATTTTACACAAGGGACTTGTGCTTCATGAATAAGAATGACAGTATCCATTAAATAAATTAAAGATGTAAAGAGTGAAAATCCTTTATCATTTTCACATCCAAAAACTCTACTTGATCTAAACCTATTTAACTGAGAAGTGGACTTGAAAACACAAGACCATCTATTCTAAATATTCAACTCTGCAGTTTAAAGATTCTTTACTTTAAATATCACAGAAAAACTGTTTGAAAATCAGACTTGCAATAATGTCGACTATAATAGCATGTTTTGTTATCAAAAACACCAGAGTAGTGGAAAAATTTGGCACTGCAATATCAAAGGCACTGCATTTAATGCTGCCTCTTGAAGTGACAAATTACCAATACATCAAACGTAGAATTTGCTAAGGTCACCACCACACATGAAGTTGCTGCTACAGCTGCTGTTACATATGCAATGACTGTGGTATTAGGATTCTCAGTAACTTTCATCTAGAAATACTAGTTAACTGTTCTGACTCTTAAGAGTATAAACTAATATACCTCTGTCACACTGATAACAGTTACTAAATGGGGGAAAAAATGCATCCAACTTAAGCAGATGAATAACTATCACTAAATGAACCACTTCCTGAAGGAAGATTTTCCAATAGCCAGAAGTGACAAACTTACAAGTTGTAATATCAGTGAGATTACAAGTATATTCAATAGTAATGCATTACTTTGGCTATGGCTAACAGTAACAGGCTGACCTGAACCCAATGGCAGCATAATGCATAACAACCTAGCCCTACCTAGTAGCTGTCATTTAGAGAAAAGAGCTAAAGCCACTTGTTAGTAAGAGAAAATTTCTGTAACTTTCTTATAATACTAATATGCTATGAACTCTTAGTAGCTATCAACTTCAATTTATAAAGTACATCATTGAAAAAAAAGTCTTAATCTTTTTGCCCTTACGCTTTTTTTTTACATGTGGAATTAATAACTTGTTTAAAGTAAGTATACTTACTTCCCAGTTTAAAGTAGTATACTCACTCCCCAGTTTAAATTATAGTCTTCTTAATTACTTCCCAAACTATATTTGACAAACACACAATAGAATTGGCAGTAAGATATTAATTCTAAAGTCCTTTCTTTACTGTCTATTTCTGCTTTGAAAAAACTATAAATTACTACACAACAATCACTGTTTATATTTCCATAAAACTTTGCAGAACTGTTGTAACAGTACATCTTTGTTATGAATTAATGAGGTTCTTAAAAGAATTCTAGTGCATTTGGTACACAAGTACATAATATTTCAGGCCTAATACACGAGAAATACATGTTTATTATTAGTTGATCCACTCATCCTTTGTACAACGTTTTCAGAGGACCTTTGGATACTGAACTGCCATAAAAGTTACGTGGTGCTTGTTCTTCACAGAACTAAAAGGTTTACTCTGAAAGGTCTTTGTATAGGCATACAACCTTTTAGAATTGAACTTAATTTCTAAGAAGCCTTTAAGAAGCTTAGCAGGATATTTTTTTCATAGATTTTTACGTTGCTATTTCAAAAGTTAATGTGTGTATTTTACAATACTTTGTACTTTTAATCAACTGTGACTGACATGTTCTGAACTACAATTGTTATTTTAGTATTATACATGCTAGAAGTAAAATCACTTGACAATCACAAGAATTGTTCTAAGAAATTCCAATTGTTTAATTCTATTACATACCATTTTTTAACATAATAAACCCAACGTCAAAATTATTGTCAAATACATCTGTATCACAACAAAGATTCACACTGTTGTGGCATAAATTATATACAAATAAATATGGCAATTCATTTGCTGTCTTGTAAATGTGCCAATATCCATTCACTAACTGCATACTATACAGATATTTACACCACTTAACGCAAACGTCAAACTAAAATCGAAATTCCCTATTCCAACGACCTCCTGCGTTGTTTCCCCCTCTACCGCCACCTCTTCCTCCTCTTCTACTTCCTCCACTTTCTTCCCTATCACGGTCTCTATCACCCCGATGGCCTCTGTTATACAGTATCTGGGGATTTCCCATGGGACCGCTTGGGGGTCCATTAGGTGGACCACTGAATGGGCCTGGACCTACAGGTAGGCCCCCATATGGTCGAGGCATGGGATTCCATTCCCATGGGCCTCCTGGGTTCATGTAACCTGGACCTCCTGAAAATGCTCCTGGACCTGGTGGCCCTCCCATAAAATTTCCTCCTCCAGCAGCAAAGCTCCCAGGACCACCCTGAAAGTTACTTGGACTAGAGAAAGAACCAGTAGAGCCATCTACTGATCCAGCAGATCCACCTGCCCTGTTTGATCCAGAATCTTCATGACCCACAGACTCATCTGAGAAAAGAACAAATACAAATTAAATTAAGTGCAGGCAGCTATTATTCAAGTAGTTCAATTAGATCATTGTGTTATATTTGTAAATTTTCACAGTAATATATCTATCTGCTCCTTTATGAGATGCCTGAAACATCTAAGAAGAGCTATTGCTGAAGATAGGGAGGAGGAAGATTGATACAGTATTTCTGCTACCACGACAACATAATGGACAGTGAAATTGATATTGTGTGATCATGAAGAAAAAGAACACTAATATGTAGCCTAAAAAAAGTGGAAAGACCAATCCTGGGGTATCAGTATGTAAGAGAATCTGATCAACTGACACAAGTAGAAATGTAAGTGTGAACATGGCAGACACAAGGGTGAACATAACAGTCACCAAGACACACTCAACAAAATGAATAGGTATAACTACACAGATAATCATATTAAAAGGAAGTTGCTAAAGGATGTAGTGTCCAGAGATTAGAAAATAGGTTGAGATTTCAAAGACTGAGATAGTTGGCCTTATAATGAAATGGGAGGAGATGCATTTATTTGGAAAAATCAGTAGCAAGAAAACCAGTAGGCAAAACTAAAAAATCATGGATAAACGAAATAGTCAAAGTGGACCAGATGAGAATTTAGATAAAAACTGCACAACAGACAGGGGAATGGCAAGAATTCATTACAGGAGAGTGGCAAAAACTAATTCAGGGAACGGAAAACCAACAAAGAAATGTTAATAATGGTGACGACTTGTCATGCTTACAAAAATACGTCTTAAAAAGTTGAAAGTTCAAACAGCAATTTATACCTTAAACTATCATCCTACATCAAATTTACCTTCAACTATTATCCTATTGAAGTAATAATATTTGTAATTATATCAATAAAATTTCAAACTCATTTTAAACATTTTACCCTTTCAAACAGACATACATACTGTATGGCTTACAACTATGTGTGAAAATAACCCAGTCACCACTATCAGCCATGAACATTTTCTTTTACACAGTTACTATTCAAGCAGTCTCCATTTCATTTACAGGGGAAACATTGATGTATACACAATTTACAAGAGAGAGAGAGAGAGAGAGAGAGAGAGAGAGAGAGAGAGAGAGAGAAAATACATATGGACATTAAAAAAATTTAATACTATTAAGAGTACATAAATTATACAGGTAGTATGATTAATGATGATGATGAATTAGCTGTGTAGTCAAATGAATGATGATGAAGATATGACTGAGTAGCAAAGCAGAGGAGTTACTACATCTCTGAGGGCACCTCTTCCCCTTCTTCAAGAGGTGCTTCATCAGGGGTTTCAGGGGAGGCACTTCTACAGGTGATCAGGGAGGAACTTCTACAGAAACTACTTCAGGCGATTGGGGAGACTTTGGAGGGTCCATATGTTTAATAAACATAGTGATAGGCAGCTGCTGTCGCTGCTTTTTCATGCTGATGAAGGCTTGATTATAGGGCGCCAATGTAGCATCAAGGGCATTTGTAAACTTTTAGGAGCGTTCCACATAAGGATTCCATGCCAAAGCAACATCCTGTGCCTGCTTAATTTTCCTTTTAAGTTGGGACAGGTTGGCGTGTGGTTGTGCGTTAGCCTTTTGTGACGACACTTGTGTATGCCATTTTCGTAACATTTTGAAGGGGAGACAAAAGCAACCATCCCTAGATAGGTTCCTTTTAAAAAGGCCGGCAAAAAGTGAAGGTGAAAGTGAGTCAAAAAGCGAGGCAAAAAGAGCCAAGCCGGAAGAAGAAAAATAAAAAAATGAAAATGAAAACAAAATTAGAATTAAGTTTTGTGTAACGTAAGATTAACATTTATTTTCAAGTGTGTACAGTAAGCTAATTTCATTTAAGTTAAATTTAAAGTTTAAGTTATGTTACGTAGTGTTACAAAAGTGTAGCGTACTGAAGGTGTTGCCGTCAAGTCTCTCTCCTCCCCTTTCTCTCTCCCTCCTCCTCCGCACACACCGCCGTTAGCCGCTACCGTCTGTCTCGAAGGTAAGAACTCTATAATAATGTCACATTTTACTGCAGATCATAACCAGTACATAGGTATCTGTTATTTTGTGGGCGTAGGTTGTGAATTAGAACAATTAAAAACATGTTTTTCCACTGTAATATACTGTTTTTAGGTGTTTTTTCAGAGGGTAGGAAAGGATTAAATTTTTTTTAGTTATTTTAAATGGGAAAAATTGATCCGAGATACAAGCGAATTGACATATGAGCTCGGGTCCCGGAACGCATTAAGCTCATATCTCAAGGTATTACTGTACAGTCAAACCTTGGTTTTTGTACCTTTTGGTTTTCATAGCTTTTTTTCTAAGAAATTTTGTCTCAATTATACATTTCCTTGGTTTTCATGCACTTGGAAACTCTCTATTCGGGGGGGCCCAGCATGTGACCGGGCCCTGTACTGAGCGCCAAAACAAAGCATCCCTTCTTCTGTCGTGACCCATTCTGCTTTTGTGTTTGTTGTTTTCGTGCTTTTTTATTTGAGGGTAACTGCTAAATAAGCTATCATGGGACCCAAGAAAGTTACAAGTACTAGCCCTTCTATAAAAAAGGCAAGAAACACCGTAGAATTTAAGAAAGAACTTGTAGCAAAGTGTTGGAGGAAGTTGCATGCTGATCTCAGTGAGAAAATGCCTACAACAAGCATTGCTGTTAGTGAATTTTTAAGACCAGCAGCGGCTGGTTCGAAAAATTAATAAAATGAATGGGCATACAAAATATGCCTACTTCAGGGATTAAAAGGACATGTTTGCAAAGTGGAATGATGCTAACCAAAATTCAAAAGTCTATGGGTGCCACAATTCAATTTACAGTGCCCTCGACATGTTAATTAATGATGCCTGAGACAGTGTCTTAGTATGAGAGAGAGAGAGAGAGAGAGAGAGAGAGAGAGAGAGAGAGAGAGAGAGAGAGAGAGAGAGAGAGAGAGTCATCTTTTTAAGACTGCTAATGTTTCCTCCATCTCTTTTGTGTTTGTTTTTTTGTGGGGGGGTCGCTTTTCCCAAAAATAGGTATAGTATACAAGATGAAATACTTGAAAATATTATTTTAGTTATATAAAGAAGAAAAATTGGGTATGCGGTCTGTGCCCTTCTACCCGATTAGATGTTATTCAAAGTAATGACTTTGGTTAACAGAATTTTACTTATAATGTTAAAAGTTTGCACTGAATTTCAAGAACATTTTTTCAGTTTTATTGATTAATTCATTTGTTATGTTAACAATAACGTGCATGTTACTTTATTTGTTATGTTCTATACTTTGACTTAACAAAAATCAATAATTATTTATAACTTTGTAAGTACAATTCAATGAAAAGGATAGTCACAGAAAATATGGACTTCCAAAACTTTTGAGGAGGGTCATTTGACCACCCCACCCCTGACAACCCCCTTGGTATGGAGAAAATATTGGCAAGCAATATGGTACTGCTAAATTTAAGCTGCAGTTGTAGCTGAACCTGAGAACTAAAACAATTTTCACACTGCTAATAACTAAACTATTGTGCATCAGCAACATGGAAGAAACTTAACAGCAATTAATAGTGGAGAAAAAAGCATTTCAATAAAAAATACTGCCCATGAAAGAACACATTTTACTGTTGTTTTCATGCCGATAAAAGATAAATGTATGTGAATCTCATATTGTGACATGGAACGAACATAATGAACAGAACCTGTTTTTCACACAAAAAAGACATGCTCCTGACACCATCTATTAATAAAAAAATAACAATCGAATTCACAACAAGACATATTTAAGTCATATTCCAACTTAAAAATGCTTCATATAGCAAAAAATACCCTTGTCCCTGTAAACAGAGTTTCTAGAAATAAAAATAGAAGCAAGAAAATCACTCTTAATTGAGTTAAATACGGTGAAATCATCTTACCTCCGCCCTCATCTGATTTTTCCAAACCAAAATATTCATTGACTTGTTTGTATTTCATAATACTATACATGTAGTAATATGAGACTAGATACAGTATTATTGGATACAGTGAAGTAGAGCATAACTTTTTAAAAGAGCCAAGGAAAATATGCATATTTGTTATGTTTGTATTTTATGAGGGTCTCTCGGTGCTTAGGCTAAGTACCATCTATTAATGAAAAGAAAATTGTCTGTCGTGTGCTTAATTGACGTAAAATACGTCAACTAAAAATTTTTTTTTTAAATATTCGCAGAAAAAGTTATAGGCCTACTTGGCGAAAAATTTTGAATTCCGCCTTGAGGGATGCTGGGAGCTCACAGATAAAGCGTTTTTTGACCATTTTGTTTTGTTTACGAGAGTTACCCAGGCGCGATGCAAGAATTTCTTTCTTCTCGCACTAAAAAGCATCAGCGACACATCTCGGAAATTATTTCGTCACATTGTCGTAATTTTTGCACCGTTTTATATTAGCCGTTACATAGAGTTTTATATATGAAAATGTGGGCAATTTCATGTAGAATACAACAAAAAACAACCCATGGTTGTAGCTTTTATCAGTTTTTAAATATTTTCATATAAATCACAATAAGTGCCAAAATTTCAACCTTCGGTCAACGTTGACTCGACTGAAATCGGCGAAAAATACAATTGTAAGCTAAATCTCTCACATTCTAGTAATATTCAATCATTTACCTTCATTTTGCAACAAAATGGAAGTCTCTAGCACAATATTTCGATTTATAGTGAATTTTGGAAAAAAGCTTCTTCCTTACATCTGCGCGGTAACTGCCGAAAAAATCAGAAACTCTTTCGTCAGATTGTTGTAATGTTACACCGTTTTATAATAGCAGTTACATAAAGTTTTATATATGAAAATGTGCGCAATTTAATGTAGAATACAACAATAAACAACCCATGGTTGTAGCTTTTATCATTTTTGAAATATTTTCATATAAATAACGATGTGCCAAAATTTCAAGCTTCGGTCAACTTTGACTCTACCGAAATGGTCGAAAAACGCAATTGTAAGCTAAAACTCTTATATTCTAGTAATATTCAATCATTTACCTTCATTTTTCAACAAATTGGAAGTCTCTAGCACAATATTTTGATTTATAGTGAATTTATGGAGAGAAAAAAAAAAAAAAAAAAAAAAAAAAATCCTTAGTCCGCGCTGTAACTCTTCCGAAAAAAATCAGACATTTTTTCGTGCAATTGTTGTAATGTTTACGCCATTTTAAATTAGCCGTTGCATAAAGTTTTACATATGAAAATGTGCACAATTTCATGTAGAATACAACAATAAATGATTGAAGGTTACAGCTTTTCTCATTTTTGAAATATTTGCATATAAATCATGATAAATAGAAAAAAAACCACGTTCGGTCAACTTTGACTCTACCGAAATAGTCGAAAAACGCAATTGTAAGCTAAAACTCTTACAGTCTAGCAATATTCAGTCATTTATCTTCATTCTGAAACAAATTCGAAGTCTCTAGCACAATATTTAGATTTATGGTAAATTAAAAAAAAAAACTTTCCTTCCCTCCGCGCGCGGATTCTCCGCCGCAAATCTCCGAAATGCGTACGTCGCATTATCGTTATATTTGCTCCATTTCATATTAGGCGTTTCATAGTTTTATATATGAAAATGTGTGCAATTTCATGTAGAATACAACAGAAAATAATTGAAGGTTGCAGCTTTTCTCATTTTTGAAATATTTGCATATAAAAAAAAATATAAAAAATTCGACATTCGGTCAACTTTAACTCGTCCGAAATGGTCGAAAACTGCAATTGTAAGCTAAAACTCTTACAGTATATTAATATTCAATCATTTATCTTAATTTTGAAACAAATTGGAAGTCTAGAACAATATTTAGATTTATGGTGAATTTTTGAAAAAAAAAAAATTTTTATGCCCGGGCGTTAAGAATTCATACATCATTTTGTGATAATATTTTCTCTGTGTTGCTTTGATCGTTTTACAATGTGTTATATACCAAAATGATTGCAATTTAGTGTAAAATACGACAAAAAAATTAACTCGTTAGCTTTAACCGTTTTGCTCACAGTGCGATTTGAATAAAATTATATATGAAATTTTGTTTTTGCGCTATCATATATCGCATTATTTATATATGATTATGATATTTTTTCATTTCTGATGGTTGCATACTAAACTTCAGGCAATGACAAAAAAAGAGCCAAAAATGAACTCTTAATCTTGAAAACTAAGCGTGCTGTGGTTTTTTGAAAAAAATATTTTTTCCACTTCGGCGCTCACTCCGAGACCACCTCGGCATACGGGAGACGATTTTTATTATACCCCTTTGGCTTAAGAGGGATAAAATACTACAGTAAATCTAAGCCAGTATTCCATGGAGTGGCCAATGTTTTGGTTTGGAAATCAGCTGATGGCTAATATGAGTTTGTTTCACCATATTTAACGCAATTCTAAGCGAATTTTCTTGCTTCTAATTAGCATAAACAAATATCTAGATACTTGACTTATATGAGACAATGTTACTTTTCCTTATATGATGTGCTTTTAGGTGGAAATATGACTTGAATATGTCTCATTGTGATTGTGAACTAGTTTTTTTATTAACAGATTACGTTGGCGGCATGTTTATTGAGTAAAAAAATTATGTGATTTCGTTCGCAATTTCCCTTTATATCATCGTAATAAAAACTTTATGTTATTTATCTTATATCAGCGTGAAACCAACAGTAAAATGTGTTTTCAAGCAAAGTAGTTTTGATTAAAATGATTTTATCTCAATTTTATCTACTGTCGCGTTTGATGGCATATGTTTGTTTACTGGAGTTTTATCCTTGTTGCCGATGCACGATAATGGTCATTAGCAGCTTGACCAGTTTTCTAAGCTTCAGCTATAACTAGGTTTAAACTTAACAGTATATTTCTCAATTGATCTTTGATCTATAATTATCTTTGATCAATAGTGAAAAAAAAAGTTATTACATTAAGATATCTCTGTCCTATTCTACATACATTAACAACTACGGTAATAGTGTGCTATAGTACGATGATTGAAATGCAAGCCAAATGGATGTTAACCAATTCGGTTGTACTTCGAAAAAAAAAAAGTTGTTTCTCGTTCGGTTGTTCATGGCTGTACACGTTTACGCAACGAGTATAATGTTAACACCATACTTTCTTTTGCTGTTTTTAAACTTATGCAGCTAGAAGATGGGATAAAGTTAGGCTATTGTAATTCGGTCTCTCATAAAATCCAATTATCGTAACTTGAACACTATAGCTACCTGTACACTGTATAAAACCTTATTATATCTTTACATACTCTTAGACACCCAAAGGATTAGAGCTAGGCTTTTTTTCACTTTACAGTATTTATAATACTATAATGTACTGTACAGTACTACTTTACAGTAAATTCTATACTATACTGCATAAATATAATTTTACTTATCGCGCCATTGCAAGATTACGGCGCCATTTGACTGGTCTAGGGTGCTGTTAACTGGTCTAGTATTCTGGAAGAAGGCGTGCGGCAACCGTAGGCTTTAAAATCGCTTAGCGTCAAAAATCGCTTTGCATCAGTAGCCAGGAACGGAACCCCTTCTGCTAAACAAGGGCCGCCTGTACAGTATTATTGGATACAGTGGATTAAAGCATAACTTTTTTAAAAGATTCAAGGAAAAGACGTATATTCATTATGCTTGTATTTTATGACAGTTTCACAGTGCTTAGGCTAAGCTGCCAATAACCAGACAACAGAGCTGTAAACCATACGGGGGGTAAACCTGTTATGAATGCGTATATTGGAGGATAGCCATAAAACCAAAATGCCTATAACCAATCCCTTATATAAGTGGGGGCTGCCTGTAAACATAACTCGAAACTTTATTGCCCAAAATTTTTTTTTAGATTGGTTCATGGACAAATTGTAAAAAAGCCAGTTAAAAAAAAATGGTAACAAAAATAATTGTCACCAACTAAAATAAATCATTCTCTCTAGCAGTAGCCTTGTAGAGAAAAAGGGCTATACTAATGATATAGGGATGACTCGCTCAAGATGTCCTAATTCTCTCACAATTCTTGGAAGGCCAAAAATAATTTTTTTTCTTTTGCCGTTTTCCCAAAACTAAATGCTTACTTTCTCCAAAAAAAAAAAAACCTTTTACAGAGCAGTATAACCATACATCTTTATTTTGTCGTTGGGAAAGTCACTTTTCAGTGTAACTTTTTTTTTTCCTCCTTTTTAAAAAGTGATATGTTTTTTCTTCAACGGCAAAACAATGAAGTTAAGAGGTTGAATTTATAAATTTCCCCACAAGAGAATTCTCGTTATTAGTTGCAGAATAAGCAGTAAAATTTGAAGCAAATCCCTTCAATCGTAAGGTAGAAACAGTCATTCAGTAGTACTTTATACTGGGGCCTTATGGCATTGACACTCCTCTTAAATGAGGGGCATTCCCCCACTCATCCTAAATTACCCACCAGTTAATGCCACTTACCAAGTTCAGCAACACTGAAGGATACTACATAATATTAAAAAGGCATTCTTGATTTGATTTGATTTATAAGTTTTTTGGCATTATGCCAAGCACTGGAGAAAGTAAGGCCCTTCAGCGCTGAAACGGTAATTGACAGTATAGATTTTGAAAGGTGTTGCAGGAGGAAAATCTCGCAGTTGCACATGAATCTTAATTTTAGGAGTGAGGACAGAAAGATGGAAGAAAGAATATGAACGGATGTACAGTAAAAGGATTGAAAGTAATTGCAGCTAGGGGCCGCAGGGACGCTGCAAAGAACCTTAAGTAATGCCTACATTGCATTGAATCAGGTACATTGATGGCTCTAACCCCCGATGGGGTAAAATAAGCAATGGTCAGTATTTCTGTAGGAACAAGTGGCATTTTGCATTTTTGTACTTGAAACACAATTTCACTTAAAAAAAAACAATAAAATCTTACTGCTTGAAAGGATACATGAAATTATGTTGCAAGCCCACTGTATTTTAAATTGACAGCATAAGGATAAAACCACCAACCTGTACAGTTTAAAAGGCAAACTGTATTACAACAAAGACAAAAAATGACAAATTTTCTAAGACAATTTGTATTTTTCATAGCTACAAACCTGAGGTCTTCACTATAGGATCATTTCTAGCCCCTGGCAGATGAAAGCAAAGAATCTTGTGATATCTGGCAACGCATGCGTAGCTCGGGTGAGGATTGGTCAAGGACCACGCCGCTACGCGTCGTTCCAAACTCGGGATGACTTAATAAACAGAGGGGCGGCTAGAGGTGGGCAGTATAACTTTAAGACCTCAGGTTTGTAGCTATGAAAAATACAAATTGTCTTAGAAAATCTGTCATTTGTTCATATGCGAACAAACCATCAGTCTTAACAATAGGATACTCATACTTGGAGGGAGGTACAAGACATCCTAGACCGGCTGGAAGCCTACCCACCAGTCCAGCTCCCAGAAGAAATGATTTCTGGAGAGGGACTGAAGCCCGTTGAGAAGCTAGATAAACTGATATCTAACCACTCAGAACCTGAGTGACATACAATGATATATGGGAGAACCATCGTATAGGGAACCAAAGAGAAACTTTGACTGTCCAATAACAAACCAACACACCAGGGTTTGTATTACTTCCAACCCCTCCTTGCCAAGGAGTGGAGCATATGCTACCAAATAGCGGGTAAGATATTTGTAAATTACACGACCACACTATCAGACCAGTCCAGCGATTGACGTGTCTATTCCTTAAACCGCCAGAAGGAAGAAGGAAAGGTACAAGAGAAAGAAGGAGACCAGCCAACTCACTCATTCTCTCATCCACACAATCATCTTAGGTAAGATACAAAGGTGCCCTGTTAAGGGCAACTATGAGTTATACAACCTGTTGGGCAGCCACCACAGTTCCCTGGGAAAACGTGTCCGCAGATCTGTGGGTAACATCCTTAAGATAGAAGGAGGTGAACGTGGACTGGCGTAGCCAAGTGCCAGTGCTCAGCACTATATGTGCAGCCAAGTTCTTTTTAAAAGCCAGAGAGGGACCAATACCCCTAATGTCATGCGCTCTAGCCTGCACAGACGTGGTGGTGGAATCATCAAGAGTCAAGTATGCCTGTCTGATGGCTTCCCATATCCAAAAAGAGATTGAGAAACACCTCTTTCTTCGTACAGCCTGAGCTAACTAACAGTCTGTGGCAGCCTGGTCTAAGGTGCCAAGTCCTTTTAACATAGCAACGCAGGGCCCGGACAGGGCACAACAAAAGCTCGAGCATCACCAACCACAAAGTCATTCAGTGAAGGAATGGAAAACGAAGTGAACCTGTCATGCACAGAGGGATTTTGGGTCTTGGCCACGAATTCCGGGACAAATTCAAAGGACATAGACCCCCACCCCTGGTGTGCTTCACATCATAGCTCAAGACCGTGAAGCTCTCCTACCCTCTTGGAGGATGCCAAGGCCAGAAGGAAAACTCTTGAGCATCAGGTTCCTGTCAGATGAGCGACACATGGCTCACATGGACTCTTAGTGAAGCTCTTAAGAACCAAGGAAACATCCCACGCCAGAGGGTTGTGCTCTCTAGGAGAACTCGACTGCTCAAACCCCCCAACTAGCAAGGAAAGTTCCCAGGAAGAGATGTCGATACCCTTAAGGCGTAACACCAAACTCAGGGCTGCCCCGTAGCCTCTAATGGCAGAAATGGACAAACGTCTCTCGTCTCTGAGGAAGGTTAAAAAGTTTGCTATACGCAGAATAGAGGTTGCGAGTGGAGAAAAACCCCATTTACGACACCAATCACAGTAGATCGCCCATTTCCCTTGGTAAACCGTGGAGGTCGACTTTCTAGGACTGCTGGACATATACCCACCTGTTCTCTGAGAAAAGCCTCTAGTTCGGAGGAGATACTTGATAACCTCCAACCGTGAAGAGACAGGTGGAACCTTTCTGCAAGGGGCTGACACAGATGTCGCCAAGGGGGAATCCGCCTCGGAACCTCTGACAACGACGACAGCAGATCTGGGAACCATTCCGCCTGAGGCCACAGAGGGGCTACCAAAGTCATCCTGAGACCCTGTGAACTCATTAGCCTGTTCAGAACCTGATGGATCAAACAAAACGAAGGGAAGGCATACACCTCCAGGTTGTCCCAGGGATGCTGGAATGCGTCCTCAGCCCATGCTAAAGGATCTGGAACCACTGAACAGAATATCTCCAGTTTCCTGTTCAAGCGAGTCACAAAAAGGTCCAGCATGGGTCTCCCCCAAATCTGGAAAAGCTTGTCTGCCACCACTTGATGAAGGGACCACTCTGTGCCTAGGATCTGATCCTGGCAACTGAGTTTGTCTGTGACCACGTTCCGTTTGCCTGGGATATACCTGGCTGAGAGCTCTACCAAATTACTGACCGCCCACTGGTTTAGCTCAATGGTCAAGGGGTGAAGTTGACATGAAACCAGGCCTCCCTGTTTGTTCACATAAGCTACCACCGTGGTGTTGTCTGACATGAGAACGACAGAATGACCTTCTACCTTCCCCCGAAACTCCTTCAGACCCAGGAAGGCTGCCTTCAACTCCAAGACGTTGTTATGTTGCTGCTTGTCCTCCAAACTCCAACCGCCTGAAGCAATGGGGCCGCCTAAATGAGCACCCCAACCTGCGAGGAAGGCGTCCGAGAACAGAAGGAAGTCCAGTGGAAGAGAACGCAGAAGGACACCCTTCAACAGATTCTGGTCATCCAACCACCAACGAAGGTCTTCTCTCACTTCCAGAAAAAGAGGAACCATTAACAGGGGAGAGTTCCCCGCCAGAGACCAGAACTCTCCCAGTCTCCATTGCAGAGACCGAAGATGAAGATGCCCATGAGGGACCAGCTTCTCCAGGGAAGACAACACTCCCAGAAGAACCTGTCACTGATGAGCTGACTGATGTGATTCTGACAGGAAGTTGCACGTCACCACCCGCAACTTCTCCAATCTCTAATCCGATGGGAAAACTTTTGCCACTGTCATATCAATGACTGCCCAGGTAGAGAATCCTTTGACTGGGTACGAGGTTAGACTTTTCCTGGTTGACTAATATGCCCAGTTCCAGACAGAACCAAGTAGACGATCCCTGTCCTGAGGCAGCTTTTCCCTGGAAACTGCCAAGACTAACCAATCGTCGAGGTACCTATGCAAATGGATCCCCTGAGCATGGGCCCAACTTGACACGAAAGAAAAGACCCTTGTGAACACTTGAGGGGCTGTTGTCACCCCAAAGCACAAGACTTTGAACTCGAAGAGCTTGTCCCCAAGAGAGAAGCGAAGGAACTTCCTGGACGTGGGATGAACAGGGATTTGGAAGTACGCGTCCCTTAAGTCTATCGGCAGCATGAAGTCGCCTTCCCTCACAGCTGCCAACACTGAGCGTGGGGTCTCCATCTTGAACCGTGTCTTCCTGATGAAGTGATTCAAGGTGGATAAGTCGATCACAGGCCTCCATCCTCCTGACGCCTTGGGCACCAAGATGATGTGACTGTAAAACCAAGGGGGATGGACGCACCACTTTCTCTATCGCATCCTTGTCCAGCATTTTCTGCACTTCCTCCCGAAGAACCAAGAACTTCACAGAATCTGGAGGATATGCCTTCCTGAGCTGCAGCTTGTCCGGCAGAGGAAGAGAAGTCGAATGGCAGTAGATATCCCACCCGAAGGACATCTACCACCCACTTCTCCGCCCATAACTCTGCCACTTGGCCCAATGGCCCGCCAGGCAACCCCCCGCCCCACCCCCCCCGTGGCACAGGAGAGGGAGAGGCGCCTAACCTACCTCTGGCCCCCTTTACCTCTGGGCCTTGTGCCCCTTCTTGGTTTAAAGGAACAAGAGCAAAAGGGGCGTTGATCTTCTAACTTAGGCCGAGTCGAATGGGAAGGCCCTGCTGAACTCGAAGCCCTCAACGGCCTACCAGGCGACGATCTCCTTGACTGCTGCTGGACAGGGGGAGGAGGAGGAGGAGCCGGACGTCTCCGAGGACGAGACTCCGACTAGACACAGCCTGGTGCACCAGTCTGTCTTTGGTGTCAGCCCGGCGCCGGTCTATCACATTCTCGAGCTCTGTCCGAGGAAACAAAAATTGGGACTCAAACAGATCTCCGTTCCTCAATCCCAGCAAGGACTCCGTGTTGAGCGATCTCTCTATCCTAGGCAAAGCAGCGTTCCTTCTAATCAGAAGAAGGTTATCCCATAAATTGGCACTGAGGTGAGCCAAATATGAAAACGCCTGGTCCCCGGACTGCAACAGACTGGCAAGCGAGGATGCACTCACCAACCCTTCCGGGGACCTGTCGGAAGCTATTTTGGCAATAACCACAGACCAGAAGTCCAGCCAAGAAACCGTCTGCAACATGGAGGCCGCCGTAGATTCCAATGCTGAGGCATCTTGCGGAGACAAGGACTGAGCCACCGACCTCACCTGCTCCAAAGCCAATCCCGGCTTCAGGTGAATGATGTCTAGGTTAAAGCTAAGGTCACACATTCACGTATCAGCGCACGCTTGCCCACGCATGAGCGGAAATTGGTAGTTGGCAACAGCTTACATCAGTAAACCGTAAATGTAACATAAAACATATGTAAAATCATAGATGTACAGTGACGGATCGTCCGAGCTCTAAGCTCCGCCCACTAGGGCGCCGTAGCCCGCTCCAGTTTTGAAATGCTCAAAACAAGTCGTGGGTGGTCACGCCAAATGTCACCTGACGTAGCTCCAGGCATTGCACGTGGGACCCACGGTGACTGTTGCGGGGTAGGCGCTAGGGTCACCTGCATTGTTCGCCGTAGTTTTCTTTCCGCCGCGAAGCACATGGGCCTCCTAATTGCGCTGTAGCCTACGGGGAAACCGATTCACACATTTACAACCCTGTACGACATGGCAATGCTGTAGCATGGTATAAAAGGTCAGGTCAGCTGTTGTTTCCGTCACACGAGACCAGCAGTTTCCTCCAAGTACTCTCCAAAACGCCCTTCAAGATGCCAAACCTCCTAAAACGACCAAAGAAGGGACCATCAATGTTACATCTTCTTGCAGGACCTTCTTTCGACCCGGAGAAGACTACAGCCACTCCTGCAGACACTCAGGTCAAGGAAATGTCATCTTCCACCTACAGGAGTCGGAGTTGGATGAGATACAAAGTGATGACAGACACGGAAGACGACTGACGGACAGGGAGAAGTGGATACTGAACATTTTCTACTCCCTCAAGCCCCACATCATCTGTCAGAAGAAGCCCAAGATTTTGGGACTGCCAATGGTATGTCTATTATAATGTCCGACTTAATTTTTTTTTATTTGTTGAAAATATACAATATTTTACAGTACAGTGGTACCTCGAGATACGAAAATAATCCGTTCCAAGGCGCCCTTGGTATCATGTGTTTTTCGTATCTTGAACCGCATTTTACATGAAAAATGGCTAATCCGTTCCAAGCCCTCCAAAAACACCCCAGTAAATTTCATAATAAAGCTAAATTGACCTATAAACAATGAAATACTACAACAATTTGGACCATACAATACCTAACTTAATACATACTGCTAATATGTACTACATAGTACCTGTAAATTAAGTGTATTAATGTACATGGTATACAAGAAATACTGTACGTACATACGTACGTATGTAGTAAAATGTGGAAGCTTACCTTTCGAGTGAGGCTATCTCCGAAAGTGGCAACAGAGGAGGAGGACAAACGGCAGATACTTACACTCAACTTTAAAAAACACATAAAAAAATGTCAGGAAAACATAAACTAAACTTTATGAAACACATTAACAACTGTAACACTTATCTTTACAAAAAACTTGAAATTAAATTTTTTCTTTTTTATTTTTACATTTTTTTTTTACTTTTTTATACTTTACATATTTTACAAAATTTCTATTTCTTCACCACCAAATGGATGCCAGCAGATTGCCGTCTCGGTTATCGTATCACCATCGATTTCTTTGTCCTCAATTCATAGAAGAAGCAGCCTCTCCATTTCATCATGCACATGGCTCCTCTTGTTGGACAAAATAGTCACGCCCTTGGAAGGTGTAGCTGCTTTGATGGCTTCCTTCTGCTTAAGGATGGTGCCTATCGTCGACGGATTTCGGCCGTATTCCTTAGCGATCACTCTCTACCACAAGCCAGCTTCATACTTTTTTATTATCTCCATTTTTGTCTGCATAGAAAGCATTCTCTTCTTTCTTTGAACTTCAGCAACTTTCTTGGGACCCATGACTATACTGTACGTAATTAAGTTATGTAGTATACTAATTAGGTTCGCACAACACGATTAAGTAGTACAACGAAATCACTAACACGAATTTACGTTAACAAACGAAATTGTATATGTGAACGAACGAATTCCGTGTGCGTACGATAACACTAGTGAGAAGCAATGGCTGAAGAAGAACGCCGCTATGTACGATGCATGATGGGATTATGGGAGGGATGCTGACCAATAGGAGAGAAAGATCTCATGGCGGTGACTAGCATCAGGAACCAATGGGAGAGCGGGAGGATGGCGGCGAGCCTACTCAGTTGGCGGCGCGCTAGTTTCAAAATTGTTATCGGTGGTCCGGGCGAATCTCACTTTACAGCAACAACCTTTCGTATCTTGAAAACTTTTCATATGTAGAGCCGTAAAAGTTTTCGTATTTGCTTTCGTATCTCGAGTTTTTCATAAGTTGAGCCTTTCGTATCTCGAGGTACCACTGTACCATGCAGAATTCTACTAAAGTGAATTTACAACCTGGATTTTCAGAATGCAATATTTTTATATTCTCTCATACATGTTCCATCACTTTACAGTCTGCTCTGTTTACAGGCCCACCATTTTGTACCCTCCAGCCCCACAACGGTGGGCGTGGTAATGATGTGAAGTTTACGTACATAGAACATCACACTATTGGCGTAAGTTCCAGGTACACGTCCAACCTTGCTTTCTTTGTGCGTACATTTGCGGCGCAATTTACGGTGCTGGCTTTACGTCCGTTAGCCTGTGTCCTGTTTACCAGCTGTTTAAGGTAATTTCACCGCGATGATGCCCACGATCCACATACATGGGCATACGCCGTCGTGATACGTGAATGTGTGACCCCAGCAAAAGATGGCGCAACGACAAAAATGCAGAGCTCGTAGCATAGTACTTCCTATGTCTCGTGAGACCGACTGAATGTGCCCCAACAATGGAAGCTGAAGAGATGATTTGGGGTCCTGAGTAGCTCCCACTAAGGCTTCCAGGCAAGGAGTGTAAGACGACCGAGCCTGACTCCTACTTTCCAAATTGTTAAACCCACGAATGAGATCAACAACTTCCGAAAAGGAAGACAATAACTCCTGCGTGTCTTCCTCCTCCTGCTCCGGCAATGGAGACCAACAACCAGAAGGATGTGCAGGCTCCTCTAAGGCACCTTCCCCACTAAAATTAACGGAACACCAACTAACCTGTCTGGGCTGGGTCCATGCGTCGGCTTCCGAGATGAACCCACTACAACACTATGAACATCACTTACCCCAACAGATGACTCATTAACATGGCCATGAATGGTCACGGGTGTGGCGGACGTACAAACGTGAGATGGGGGGGAATCCTGAACACTCGAGATCAAAGGAGAATCCCCTAGAGTCGAACTCCTGGAAGCACCAGTGAGAGGGGCAGGCAAACACTTCTGCTGCACCAACTCCGCGCTCACTACCTTCAACCTTTTGACAGGCACCTTGAGATTCTTACGGCAATGAATAAGCCTTGGAGAAGAAGGAGCACTTACATCATGTGCACGGGCAGAGGAGGTTGCAAGACGACGACACACACACACGCCCGTGATTTGAGGTAGAGGACGAAGCATCCCCTGCAGATTGCACAGGGGAAAGAACACTAACACTGCCCGAAACACCAGCTCTCAGAAACACGTCCGCGTTGTTCCTTCCTCGTAGGCAAAGAAAGGGCAAAGTCCTTAGCCTTGCAACACTTGATACACCGACGGGGCGTAGAGGGGTAGAGGGAGAGGAAGAGCACTTGTTTCTTATACGAACTCTTCTCAGGAGGCTGGGACAAAGCAACACGTTTCCTACCAGTCCTCCCAACCAACAAGGCAGCCAACTTCACATCCAAAACAGAGTCCAACCTCTGAAGCAATGCCTGGCACATGACCTCAGACTATGTGCCAGAGAAGGCTCCAATGACAAGGAAGGGAGAAGTAGTGAACTGGGCGGCAGGGATGACGTCATGGCTGAGAGAGGCAAATAACTGGGAAAGATATCATCGATGGGAGTGACGTCACAAGTAGTGGTGATGTCACAGCTTCCCCTCGGTGCGAGGTCAGACGCCACTGGCAGAGGAATACTCAAAGATGGACCCCGTGACGTCATCAACGGGGCTGACTACACTGCGTCACTCCAACTTGAAGAAGCGGCAACAGACACTAGCGGAGCAATATAAGATGGCTGACCTCGGCTGCCCACGAAGATGAGGCCGGGAGGAGGGGGAAAGGTCTGGCCAGTCCAGGGAGGGGGGGGGGTGCGAGCCTCCACAAAATATGCTAGCAACCCCTCCAAAAAGGAGGACCCCCTAGTCTGAGCGTCTTCCAAATCGCCGCCATTTTGGACGCCTCCAACTCTGGAAGAAAAGAGATTGATGAAAAAGCCTCCCCCTTCTCAGGAATCAAATTAACTCCCGAGGAAGAAGGGGCTACATTACAAACAATAGCCTGGTGGCCTCCCGATACTTCCATCGACGAATCAATGGAAGAAAAGGAAGGAGACACAGGAACAATGCTACTATGGGTTGACTACTGCAGGAGACAAAACATCGGGAAGAGGCGAAAAACCTTCCCAAGTAGGAAGAGTTGAAACCCTCCGATGCTCTCTCTTGCCATAAAATGACCTCCACAGCTCTTTATGCTATGCCTGGCATTCCGTGCAAGGATTCATAGTACAAAAATTAGAATGACACCTACTGAACGTTATGTGAGGGTCAGTCGCTGCCAAAGCCAAAAAACGAGAACTGGAAAATCTGGAACTCCAGGGCACATACGTTGACGCCGAGAAGGAGCAGAAGCAGCCATAATATCAGCCAAACACACACACACACACTAAACACAAGTGAAACGGGCAACGAACCGGGAAAAGGCCAAGAGAGGTTAACACGACTCTCACCCAGGTGGTCAAAGAAAAGACTGGCGTAGAGGCGTGGTCCTTGACCAATCCTCACCTGAGCTACGCATACATTGCCAGATATCACAAGATTCCTTGCTTTCATCTGCTTTTTGACTGGATCCAGCTAGGCACTAGAAAGTATCTACTGTTTAGACCGAAAGTTTGTTCGCGTATGAACAAACCTAGTGTTCACAATACACATGTTTCAAAGACTTAATAAAAAAAAAAAGGGTTCCATACTGAAACATGGCATTTAGAGGATGAAAAACTGATGGCTATCAATGAGGTTGCAATGATTTTGATCCATGAGAATCAGATTTAAATTAAAAAAGGAAACAAATAAGGATCTTGATCAGAAGGAAATTCAGGCAAAAACTGCACAAGACAAAAGACGTATAACCACACGGAAAAAGGAAGTAAAAAAATAAATAATAATAATAATGGTAATAACCTTAGCAATGCTGACACTGGCTTACTCACCTGTAACACCTCCTGTTCTGCCTGGTGACATCTTTTCATCTGAGGTAAAACAAATGATATTAAATTAGAAAAATCAAAGCCAGCATTAATGTCCACTCCAGAAGATTACAAATTGACTATGCAAATAATCTTAGGATGAATCTACTGAATGCAGGGGACTACAAATAAAATAAAACAGAAATGGAAACTTTCAAAGATGAATCACAGCTGCATCCATCCTGTAATTAAAATAAGGCAAATTCTACCAGTTACTTGAGATAACCTTCAAGACTATCGTGAAGCACGTTGGTGAATCTTAATTTGTCACTCGCAGGAAAACTATATAACTTAAGACCTGGTCACATTGTTTATTTTCAATCTGAAAATTTTCTTAATCTAGAAAGATACAAAAAAAAAAAAAAGGTTTCCTCTCGACCTTGAGACTGGATAATAACAAGTAACTTAAAAAAATACACCCATGAATTTTCTATCTGTCTACTGAAATAGGCAACTAGTTTGCCCTATTTCACTGCCAAAGAAAAACACTGAAAGGATTCAATAACTCCACAGATACGTGGAGGAGCAACACATATTTCAATAAAGGTGAGATATAGCACTCCTGCATTATCTTTACTGCTGCAAGGATACAGCTTATGCATGACACCAAAGGTATGTGAGTTTTGAAAACAGCCAAGCATCTCTCCTTTATCTAGTCGCTAATTACTGGGAAAAGAAGAGCTTCCACTGAATGAACAAAATGTGAAAAATTAATCATTAAAATAAAACACCGAATAAATAAAAATGATAGCCATATAAAATAAAAATATTTAAAAAAAATACAAGTAAATAAAAAATTGTTCTAGGTATCCAAATGCAACAGTATAGAATAAGACACTAAAGATGAAAGATGAGGAAAGAGATAGAGAGAGGTTATGAATTCTGCTCCCCTGAAAAATAAAACAAAGTTATTCAAGGCTATATGGAAGTTATCTACTATAATGATTTTGATGATGATAAAGGGTACTGTAACCATCCTCAACAACTACTGCAGACATTCAAAAAGAAGACTACTATAATGTAGTAATTATTTAGGCATCACATTAACAAGCAGCTCCTTTAATGAAACAAGTGGGATGATAGTTAAGTGGGGAGATTGAAAGGGTCCAAAAATTATAGAATGGAAAAAAATATCAGTTGGCAGATGACGCCAAAAATCAACTCATACTACAAGCTTAAAATTCTGTAAAAGGTTTTTTGAATGGGACAGGTACAATATTATCAGCCAAAAGGGTGCAAAGGAATTTAGCATAATTTCTTTTTCAATCATTGAAATATTAAAGACAATCAAGATGTAAAAAGAAAGTTTAAATGCGACCACAACAATGTAGAAACAAACTGCCTGGAGGAACCTCAGTGCGTTGTTACTTTTAAATGCTTCACAATCTGCTTTGCCCTTCATCCAGACTTGAGCCACAACAATTCTGTTGAGAGATGATAGAGATGTGAGTGGGTACAAACCTTGGGAGCTACATGATCTTTGCCTCTTGTGGCTTCGGTCTGTGCTTTCCTCCCTCCCACGGCTGTTTACTCCAGTGCTCTGCGCAGGTATGGACGATGAGGGAGGGGGTGGTGGAGGCATCAGCAAGGATGCAGTCACATCCCTGGCCACCCTATGGTAATAAACAGGACACGAAAATTTATACAAGGTGGAGGTAAAACCTCTTCCTTTAAGACATTCTTGGGTAAGTCTTAAAAACAAAACAGTTTACAACCCAAGACTCTTGGCCTCAGCTCTCTGAAAATAACTTTGAAAATGTAGACAGTGCATTCATTTCTGCACATATACGTATTATATATATTTTTTTAGAACAAACAATACTATAACTAATAACAGCCAGGTAAATTAAAATTAGGCCCGTCGAAATGAGATCTCAAGTAGGGTTGTGTCAAGCTAAAAACAATCAAAGAAACCCGACAACCAAACCCCACTGGATGTGTTGTTTGCAAAATAATGAAAAAAAGTAATGATGACAAGGCATATGCAGTAACAATGACCTCTAAAGATAGCCTGCTGCTTACTGATTAGGCAATAGCAACCAATCACATCTTGAAGTCCCTATGATGCAAGAAACCAGGGCAAACACAATGGTAAAGAAACAAAACTCTTTGTAGAGCTAAATTAAGAACAAAACTCCAAAGTTCCCCATGATGAGGGTGAGGTGCTAAGGGCAATTTGTTTCTGCAAAAGCAATGTCTGTCCAAATTAGTCCAAGGTGAGTGACAATCTGAAAAATATATCCCAATTAAAAACTTAAAATTATAGCTTTCAAACTGGATACAAAGTGAAAACCTGAAACTTTTCAAAGAGACACTAAATATGGTCCTTAATATTGGATGATATTCAACATTTTCTTTTTTTAAATACTTGCCTTCCAACAATCTTTTTCCCTTAATTATTTCCTTATATCTCAAGCAATCAACAATGCAAAGAGAAATTATTTAATTTCTTAACCAATACATACTTCAGGTTACATTTCTGCACTGTATGGGAAAAGACTGAGGAACTGAAAACTGAGAGTTAACGCAATGGATAGGAGAATACAAAGAAATTCAGACAAAATATAAAGATGATTACTGAAATAACATATCCATGAAAACTTTAGTGATCATGATGGTCAGCTGTATCTTAGGCTCATGCAGTTAATTACAGTACGTACTTCAAAATTTCAACATAAAAGCCAAACTAAAATTTAACAAGGGACAGTGAGCATAAAAAAGAAGCTCATTCATGATATGAAAGAACTGACAAACACCTACAATTTAAAAAAATTAATTAAGACATAACACATTTTGGATACAACATACGGCAGAATACTGAAGTGGTTGGTTTTGATGTAACATCCCAAATTCTGTATAATTTAATGTCTAGGTTTCCTCTCTTCACTACAGCAGCTAACCTTAAATAAATTTTCCTTCTCCCCTTCCAAAAATCCAAGATTAATTCCACTCTGTAACAGCATCCTGAATAAAAGTTCTCCACCAATGCTTTTTTCAGGTTGCTATTAGAACTAAAATGTTGGTAAAAATACACAGATATTTAGACTAATTCCAATCGGTAGGAATTCAAAAGTATAAACAAATCACGACTCATTGTATTTGATAGTTGCCTTGCCATAAAATAGGAAAAACATCTGAATGAATCATTACACCCATTTAGTCAATACTTGTGAACATAAAAGTGGTAATTTCTCTGAATGTACTATGAGCACAAAATTTATAATAGTCTTATCTACACATAAACATCTTATTTACCTTGTATCTCAATCCCAGAAAACCAGAAGATCACTGCTGCTTTCAATGTATACATAAATAAAGCTAGTCTCTTATTTAATGATACTGCAACTCCTGCCCTTAGTATACTGCATATTATGCATTCAGTCTGCACAAATTGAAGCAGTACATAAACCAACCTACACCAATCTTGTGCCTATCACTTACAGGAAACTGAGAAACTTGACAATATATGTAGGACAAAGTGAGAACATGTCAGCTATTACAGTGCTTTTTTCAGCATGGAAAGCAAAGCAGTCATAATGTATAAACCAGTAAGTCTGAAAGACTTCATTCACTCTAAAACACAGTCTACACTTTGTCTAATTATTGAAATTCAAGTGTCTGTTCTTTCATCTTTACAGTTTTGATGTTTAAGTACAAAAAAGGGGGGTTACATTATTGTAGACAATACATTCACATGACCGCTCAAAAAATCTTATAAGAACAAAAATAACTGTTTAAATTAAACACATGTAAGCACTAATAATTTTATCTGTTCACATGACATTAGACTGGACAGCAACAGTACCTCAAACAAAATTCTTGAAGACCAATGCAACACCAACCTGCCAATATTATTTAAGACTTACAGATATCTGATATCAAAGATTATCAAAGCAGAGATAATTTACAACATTGTTTCTTGCAGTTACTCTTAAAGCAAAATGATTAAGACATGAATTCTGCCAACAAAGAAGTCACACACACAAAAAGTAAGAAGATATTCTTCCTATCTTAGCAAAACACTAAGCTGTAAAATATTAATTTCCACATTCATCTACTCTGTACCATGATGAGACTGGTTAAAAAGTAAAACTGATAAATTAATTACTAAATTGAGTGATAAAAATGGTTACACATTAGTAATTAATGATACAATAATAGAGCACTCCAAAGATATTCAATTTTCCTCCTGCTTACCCAAAAAAAGTACAGGTAGTCCCTGGGCTACGGCAGGGGTTCTGTTCCCGGCACAGCACTGTAAGCCAAAAATTGCCTTATCCCAAATATTCATAATTATAATGGGAATAAATAGCACTTTTGTTACAGTCAAAAGCGCCATAAGTGTGGGTTACAGTGGCGTACAGCAGGTAACAGTGCCGTAAATACACTTACTGCGCTGAAAAATTGTGGTTAACAACGTAACCAGAACCTGATGTAACCCGGGACTGCCTGGCCTCAAGTATTTTTGAAGGCTTTAAAAAAAATTTGCATGACTTGACAGGAATAGTTGTACAGTGGAACCACTGTATTCAGTGGGGGATGCGTACTAGAAATCCCCCCCCCCATACCTAGAATCCATGAATACTTAGAACACCCCTCTAAAAAGGCTTATAACTGTTTATTGTATCAATCTTTGATCAAATTCATCTTAAACATTTTACCATTAAAAATAATATATACATAGCACCAATGAGAGAGAGAGAGAGAGAGAGAGAGAGAGAGAGAGAGAGAGAGAGAGAGAGAGAGAGAGAGAGAGAGAATCACTGAGTGGGCAACATCATACAAATCTGACCACAAAGTGTAACATTATGATTTATTTCAGAGAGAGAGAGAGAGAGAGAGAGAGAGAGAGAGAGAGAGAGAGAGAGAGAGAACTCTTTACAATATCAAAAGATTGAATAGAACCTCTGTGGTCAACACTTCTCTGCCATGCCATACATATACAGTGGTACCTCAACATACGAAAGTCCCAGCTTACGAAAAATTCAAGTTACAAAAGCAAATACGAAGATTTTTTTGGCTCTACGTACAAAAATAATTCAGGTTACAAAAGGTTGTTGCTGTAAAGTCCCGAGATTCTCCCGGACCACCGATAACAATTTTAAAACGCGCGCCGCCAACTGAGTAGACTTTCCACCATCCTCCCGCTCTCCCATTGGTTCCTGATGCTAGGCACCGCTATAAGATCCTGCTCTCCTACTGGTCAGCATCTCTCCCATCGTGCTCTACGTAAAGGTGTCCTTCGCTCACTGCTTCGCACCAGCGTTTGTGTACGCACACGGAATTCGTTCGTTCACATATATGATTTCGTTTATTAACGTAAATTCGTGTTAGTGATTTCGTTGTACTACTTTATTGTGTTGTGTGAGAACTTTAGTATACTACATAAATTAATTACGTACAGTATACGTAGTCATGGGTCCCAAGAAAGTTGCTGAAGTTCAAAGAAAGAAGAGAATGCTTTCTATGCAGACAATGATGGAGATAATTAAGAAGTATGAAGCTGGCATGTGGTTGAGTGTAATCGCTAAGGAATACGGCCGAGATCCGTCGACGATAGGCACCATCCTTAAGCAGAAGGAAGCCATCAAAGCAGCTACACATTCCAAGGGCATGACTATTTTGTCCAATAAGAGAAGCCCCGTGCACGAGGAGATGGAGAGGCTGCTTCTTGTCTGGAAAAAAGACAAAAAAATCACTGGCGATACAATAACCGAGACAGCAATCTCTAACAAGGCCAGCGCTATTTTTGGCGATTTGATTGCCTGGCCAAAGACGACGGAGGAAAATGGACATCGACACCAACCCCAGACTTCAAGGCTTCTCATGAGTGGTTTGAAAAATTCCGGAAACGGACTGGCATTTATTCAGTGGTGTGGCATGGGGAGGCGGCCAGCTCGGACACAAAAGCAGCCGAAGCCTTTATTAAGATATTCGACAAGATGATGATCAACGAAGGCTACAGTTCTCAGCAAGTCTTCAACTGTGATGAGACTGGCCTATTTTGGAAAAAAAAAAAAAAAAAATGCCTCGTCGGACGTACATCACGCAGGAAGAGAAGAAGCTACCTGGGCATAAGCCTATGAAAGACAGGCTTACACTTGCACTGTGTTCCAACGCCAGTGGGGATTGCAAGATGAAGCCCCTACTTGTGTATCATTTGGAGACTCCTCGAGCCTTCAAGGCCCA